>NW_027508920.1:1350000-1700000 GCF_051911475.1 Siphateles boraxobius | reverse complement strand
CTAATCTTTCTTTCTTTCTAACTAATCTTTATTTCTTTCTAACTAATCTTTCTTCTTTCTTTCTTTCTTTCTTTCTAACTAATCTTTCTTCTTTCTTTCTTTCTTTCTAACTAATCTTTCTTCTTTCTTTCTTTCTTTCTTTCTTTCTTTTTCTTTCTTTCTTTCTAACTAATCTTTCTTCTTTCTTTCTTTCTTTCTAACTAATCTTTCTTCTTTCTTTCTTTCTTTCTAACTAATCTTTCTTCTTTCTTTCTTTCTTTCTAACTAATCTTTCTTTCTTTCTTTCTTTCTAACTAATCTTTCTTTCTTTCTTTCTTTCTTTCTTTCTTTCTTTCTAACTAATCTTTCTTCTTTCTTTCTAACTAATCTTTCTTCTTTATTTCTAACTAATCTTTCTTCTTTCTTTCTTTCTTTCTTTCTTTCTTTCTAACTAATCTTTCTTCTTTCTTTCTTTCTTTCTTTCTTTCTTTCTTACTAATCTTTCTTCTTTCTTTCTTTCTTTCTTTCTTTCTAACTAATCTTTCTTCTTTCTTTCTTTCTTTCTAACTAATCTTTCTTTTTCTTTCTTTCTTTCTTTCTTTCTTTCTTTCTTTCTTTCTTTCTTTCTAACTAATCTTTCTTCTTTCTTTCTTTCTTTCTTTCTTTCTTTTTCTTTCTTTCTTTCTAACTAATCTTTCTTCTTTCTTTCTTTCTTTCTTTCTAACTAATCTTTCTTCTTTCTTTCTAACTAATCTTTCTTTCTTTCTTTCTAACTAATCTTTCTTCTTTCTTTCTTTCTAACTAATCTTTCTTCTTTCTTTCTTTCTTTCTTTCTTTCTAACTAATCTTTCTTCTTTCTTTCTTTCTTTCTAACTAATCTTTCTTCTTTCTTTCTTTCTTTCTAACTAATCTTTCTTCTTTCTTTCTTTCTTTCTTTCTTTCTTTTTCTTTCTTTTTCTTTCTTTCTAACTAATCTTTCTTCTTTCTTTCTTTCTTTCTTTCTTTCTAACTAATCTTTCTTCTTTCTTTCTTTCTTTCTTTCTAACTAATCTTTCTTCTTTCTTTCTTTCTTTCTAACTAATCTTTCTTTCTTTCTTTCTAACTAATCTTTCTTCTTTCTTTCTTTCTAACTAATCTTTCTTCTTTCTTTCTTTCTTTCTTTCTTTCTTTCTTTCTTTCTTTCTAACTAATCTTTCTTCTTTCTTTCTAACTAATCTTTCTTCTTTCTTTCTAACTAATCTTTCTTCTTTCTTTCTTTCTTTCTTTCTTTCTAACTAATCTTTCTTCTTTCTTTCTTTCTTTCTTTCTTTTTCTTTCTTTCTTTCTAACTAATCTTTCTTCTTTCTTTCTTTCTAACTAATCTTTCTTCTTTCTTTCTTTCTAACTATTCTTTCTTCTTTCTTTCTTTCTTTCTTTCTTTCTTTCTAACTAATCTTTCTTTCTAACTAATTCTTTCTTTCTTTCTAACTAATCTTTCTTCTTTCTTTCTTTCTTTCTAACTAATCTTTCTTCTTTCTTTCTTTCTTTCTTTCTTTCTTTCTTTCTTCCTTTCTTCCTTTCTTTCTTTTTCTTTCTTTCTTTTTCTTTCTTTCTTTCTAACTAATCTTTCTTCTTTCTTTCTTTCTTTCTAACTAATCTTTCTTCTTTCTTTCTTTCTTTCTAACTAATCTTTCTTTCTTTCTTTCTAACTAATCTTTCTTCTTTCTTTCTTTCTAACTAATCTTTCTTCTTTCTTTCTTTCTTTCTAACTAATCTTTCTTCTTTCTTTCTAACTAATCTTTCTTCTTTCTTTCTAACTAATCTTTCTTCTTTCTTTCTTTCTTTCTTTCTTTCTTTCTTTCTAACTAATCTTTCTTCTTTCTTTCTTTCTTTCTTTCTTTCTTTTTCTTTCTTTCTTTCTAACTAATCTTTCTTCTTTCTTACTAATCTTTCTTCTTTCTTTCTTTCTAACTATTCTTTCTTCTTTCTTTCTTTCTTTCTTTCTTTCTTTCTTTCTAACTAATCTTTCTTTCTAACTAATTATTTCTTTCTTTCTTTCTAACTAATCTTTCTTCTTTCTTTCTTTCTTTCTTTCATTTTCTTTATTTCGTTCTTTATTTCTTTCTAACTAATATTTCTTCTTTCTTTCTTTCTTTCTTTCTTTCTAACTAATATTTCTTCTTTCTTTCTTTCTTTCTTTCTAACTAATCTTTCTTCTTTCTTTCTTTCTTTCTTTCTTTCTTACTAATCTTTCTTCTTTCTTTCTTTCTTTCTTTCTTTCTTTCTTTCTAACTAATCTTTCTAACTAATTATTTCTTTCTTTCTTTCTAACTAATCTTTCTTCTTTCTTTCTTTCTTTCTTTCTTTCTAACTAATCTTTCTTTCTAACTAATTCTTTCTTTCTTTCTTTCTAACTAATCTTTCTTCTTTCTTTCTTTCTTTCTTTCTAACTAATATTTCTTCTTTCTTTCTTTCTTTCTTTCTTTCTTTCTTTCTAACTAATATTTCTTTCTTTCTTTCTTTCTAACTAATCTTTCTTCTTTCTTTCTAACTAATCTTTCTTCTTTCTTTCTTTCTTTCTTTTTTACTTTTTCTTTCTTTCTTTCTAACTAATCTTTCTTCTTTCTTTCTTTCTTTCTTTCTAACTAATCTTTCTTCTTTCTTTCTAACTAATCTTTCTTCTTTCTTTCTTTCTTTCTTTCTAACTAATCTTTCTTCTTTCTTTCTTTCTTTCTTTCTTTCTAACTAATCTTTCTTTCTAACTAATTCTTTCTTTCTTTCTTTCTAACTAATCTTTCTTCTTTCTTTCTTTCTAACTAATATTTCTTCTTTCTTTCTTTCTTTCTTTCTTTCTAACTAATCTTTCTTTCTAACTAATTCTTTCTTTCTTTCTTTCTAACTAATCTTTCTTCTTTCTTTCTTTCTTTCTAACTAATATTTCTTCTTTCTTTCTTTCTTTCTTTCTTTCTAACTAATCTTTCTTCTTTCTTTCTTTCTTTCTTTCTAACTAATATTTCTTCTTTCTTTCTTTCTAACTAATATTTCTTCTTTCTTTATTTCTTTCTTTCTTTCTAACTAATCTTTCTTCTTTCTTTCTTTCTTTCTTTCTTTCTTTCTTTCTTTCTTTCTTTCTAACTAATCTTTCTTTCTTTCTTTCTAACTAATCTTTCTTTCTAACTAATTCTTTCTTTCTTTCTTTCTAACTAATCTTTCTTCTTTCTTTCTTTCTTTCTTTCTTTCTAACTAATCTTTCTTCTTTCTTTCTTTCTAACTAATCTTTCTTTCTAACTAATTCTTTCTTTCTAACTAATCTTTCTTCTTTCTTTCTTTCTTTCTTTCTTTCTTTCTAACTAATCTTTCTTTCTAACTAATTCTTTCTTTCTTTCTTTCTAACTAATCTTTCTTCTTTCTTTCTTTCTTTCTTTCTTTCTTTCTAACTAATCTTTCTTCTTTCTTTCTTTCTAACTAATCTTTCTTTCTAACTAATTCTTTCTTTCTTTCTTTCTAACTAATCTATCTTTCTTTCTTTCTTTCTAACTAATCTTTCTTTCTAACTAATCTTTCTTTTATTGAAACCAATCTTTCTATCTATCTAACTAATCTTTCTTTTCTTTCTAACATATCGTTTTCTTTCTAACTATTCTTTCTTTCTAACTAATCCATCTATCAAACTTCAAATTATTTTAAACTTCTTCAAACTCTCTGGTCTGGCTTTCTCAAGCCAACTTAAAGTTTGTCTCATCAAACTTTTTTTCTAGTTGTGATGAATTTAATCCTTTGTAAATTATCATTTTGCAGTGTAAGATTACAGTTAACACCTTTAAATATTACATAAATGTATTATGAATTTTTAATAAACTTAATGAGTTTATAAATCAGCAGCAAAATGTAAATCTTGAAAAAATCTGCACAGTAATTTTATAAAATCTAAATATGTTGTTAAAAACAAATTACTATTAGTTCTCTTATAAAATTCAATCAGGCAATCATAATTTTCACATTTTTATATTTATATATTAATGTCAAGAATTCAAAAGTGCATATATAGCCTACACTACAAAGAAATAATATACAATTAAATTATGCTTATTTTAAATGTATTGAGCAGGCTAGGTATAACAAAATATATTGGCTTTTAATAATATTTCAGTGTGCAAACCCATTATAAGATGAAAAACAGAGCGCACACAGCGTGCATGCGCGTCGCAGGATTCGCGGGTGCAGAATGATGTGCTCAAAGCAACATGGAGTCACAGTGTCCAGCGCTGCGCTGCATAAGTGCGCATTTAAAAGTTCACGTCACAAAGCGAAGAAATGTCGAGCGCACAAATCCTATTGCGAATTGTTCCTTTGTTTCACAGTTAAATTCCAGTTATTGTGCGTTTGATGCCGATTCATAGTCCTTGTGATGTGTGCGATCTAACAAGCACACGGTAGTGAGTCGTTTAAAAACAGCAACAAATTCCAACAAAATAAAGTAATTTTATGCAAATCTACAGCCTTTTATCTACAGATCATGCATTATAATGTGAATATATCATATTGGAGAGAGTTTCACCGTGCATCCAAGAGGCGCGCGCGCTGTTTGAATATGAATGGAGAATGATTGACAGCCAAAGAGGAGGGAAAACGAGTTTCCGTATACTTTAATGATGTAAATAGACTTCTGTCCCTCACAATAAGCTATGGAGTGACTTCAGATGACTTTGTCACCCAAACTGACGTGAAAAAAGCGGGAGGCGCCGAAAAGCGCGCTGTTTGCATCCCTGGGATAGAACATATTCACGTGAAAATTCTCACCACAAACAACATATATCAAACCTATACCAAACATATACCAAATTATACCCAATGTACTATTTAAATCGATTGCTGGACATCGTAATGTTATTGTACATACAACTGCTAAACACGCTCTTTGCTAAACAAGGAGCGTGGAGTACATTTTCTTTGTTTTGAAAAGTGGGTGGGACGGGGGCATTTCCAAAGTGTGTCCTGCATTTTTCCAAGCTGTCCTTTGCAAAGCACAATGAATAGCGCGCTCCGTGAGTAGGCGTGAACGAATTAAAGTCAGTGGTGGACGAAGTACACATACCATGTACTTGAGTTAAAGTAAAGATACTTAAGGTAAAATATTGCCCAAGTAAAAGTAGAAGTGCTGCCTTTAAACATTCACTTGAGTAAAAGTACAAAAGTATTTGCCTTCAAATGTACTTAAGTATCCAAGTATGATTTTTTTATGGCTATAATGTCCTATTATAATTTGTCACAAGACTCTTGCTTAGCTCAGTCTACGTGAAGACTAATGTCACTCTTGGCACACTAATCTATTAACAAAATGACATTAATTAGTCAGATATATATATATATATATATATATATATATATATATATATATATATATATATATATATATTTGAATTGAATCTATTTTTTGTGCATTTAATTTGAGGGGAGGGGACTGTTCCCATAAGGTATAAGGTCCCATTTACAGTATTTACTGTATATATTTTTCTCAAGCGTATGGTCATAATTATTAACATTCTAAAGTTATGATACATTCACATAAACCTGCACAACACCATTAAATATATATACACATATACAAGGGTGTAACTTTGGTTTGGGAAGTGGGGGGGACACAAAATGGGGAAACTTTTTTTTTCATTTTGAATCCCATTACCTGCATCTACATACATTTAGGGACTATGGTGACAAAATCCAGGAAATAAATTGATTATCAAAATCCAATCAAAAAGTTCATTATAATGATAAATTCTGCCGAAAATAAAAGTAGGCTACTAAGCTATGTATAACAAAAAGATGTCTTACTTTTTTATTGTTTAAAAGGGGCCGATTGCCAAGACTTGAGAGAATAATTTTATAAAGTCAAAAATGTTAAAATGAATGAAAAAATAAAATTGAAATTATGTGAGACCCAATTTACACTGTAATGTAAAAACAACATAAAGACAGTATATTTTAAATAATTGTTTAAAAGCATATTTTTATGAATGAAGGCCAGTATCGTATGAAGGCCAGTATGATACTAATATAGCTACTGATGTCCCAAATGAAAATATCCCCCCCGCCGAAATTTGAAACATTTATTAGGCTTCAATAATACAACTTTTAATTAAAGTGAACTTTAAACAATCCTCACATAAACCCATAATAAATGTCATATTTACCTGTGCACTTCCTGAAATATACAGAAATGAAATAAGGTTATCAAATAGTCTGCACTGCATAAATTATAAATTAAATATAGATTAATCCTTATTAAAGCTACAAACGTTCTTTAGACAAGATCACTGAGTAATTTGCTCTGTTCCCCTTTCTTCTTTGGCTAACTTTACTGACAGAGAGAATTGGCTGCTGTCCCTTTAAGATCTGTCGCTGATGACAGGATCTTACGCATTTAATTTTCTCATATACTCTTGACTTTCAGTTAAGATTTGATTTAACTAATTTAAGACTGTTCTTGGGAGGATACAATTGACAAAACTGACATATTGGCATAAATGTGTGTGTTATTATTCAAGCGCGAAAGAGAACTGGATTGAGAGAACTGGATTGTCCTAACGCACATGCACACGACACACAGACAGCGCACCAGAATCCAGTTCTCTTTTGCCCTTGAAAACCGATACCTTGAATACCAACGCGATACCTGCTCATTAGAACTTTCAGTGAGCTATTTTTAGATTGTGGACGTTTAAAGTATGTTGTGGACGCGACATACCTGGACGCGTACGCGCGCATCGGCACAGGCTATCTCCTGCTCCTCCGTGGCGATGATGGCGTGCGGATAAATAAATCATAAACAACGAACATGAAAGTGGGGGACACACAAAGGGGATTTTGAAAAGTGGGACATGTCCTCCCCTGTCCCCATAGGAAATTACGCCTGTGTACATATATATAGCCTATACACACACCTAACCGAATTCACTCACTTCATTTTGTTCACTCCTTGCAGATATATTGCACTCAAATGCCATACACTATATAGGGATTAGTGAATGAGTGAACGAGTGAGCGGTTTCGCACACAGCTACTGTGTCGCAACCGTCTATGTTCACAACTCTCATAACGGCTCTGGGGTGCGTTTCCAAAAAGCATCGTTGGCCAACTATGATCGCAATTTCCATTGAACTCTATTGGTAACGATGGAACTTGCGACCATAGTTGTTTTTTGGGAAACGCACCCCTGGTTCGCACTTAGTAGTTCAAAACAAAGCGCGCGCGTACTCGGATTGGTGTACTCGGATTGGTGTACCCGAGCTGTACTCGGATTGGTGGCTCGTTTGACCAGTTACGTTTTTATCCACTAATAAATAAAAAGGAACGACTGATTTTGAAAATGTAGTAGTGTAAAAAGTAAGATATTTGACTTTGAAATGTAGTGGAGTAAAAGTAAAAGTCTCCCCAAATTTAAATACTTCAGTAAATTACAGATACGCAAAAAAGCTACTTAAGTACAGTAAAGAATTACATTTACTTTGTTACTGTCCACCACTGATTAAAGTTAATGAGCTCGTAATGAGCTCGACTGGAATCGCTCTCTTTTCATACAGATTACAGAAGCTGAGAATATTTGTTTTTTATATAAATTACTTCATTTAAAAGATGCGATCTCAAGCTTTATGCCAGTGGGTATGTTTGACTGAATTTTCGCGGAGTTACAGATCATTTTCGAACGCGTTTCAAATTGGAGTTCACTGACAGAGAGAGTGCAGAACTCACATAATGTTAATTTTTCTTTATTTGGCAAAAAGCAAAACACTTTATTTTTATTGTGAGTATACAGAAAAAAATAGAAACTGAACAGGATCGATTGATGTATAACACGAAAATGAAAGATAAAAATTAACAGTGCATTTTGAGTTTATTTTACAATGCTAAAAAAAAAACGAGCAAAACGCGGAGGCGCGTTTTTGGTCCCCAGATGGTTAACTCTGATTCATCATTTCGCTTTTCTATTGTGCCATCTGTATTATTGTGGTGATTATCGGTATATTTTAAAGTCCCCCTGTGGTGAAAATCAAGCTTTTAAATGTTGTTCATATGTCTATGTAATGTTTTTAATATGCTTTCAGACAAACCACGGGCAAATTCATAAGTCACCACCATTGCTGAGTATCTTCTTCCCACTGAAAACTGCAGTGAACCAAAGATGGTCTCAAAAATGCGGTTTGAAATCACTGGTGTTTCTGACGTCACAAACTACACTGTAACCAATCACGACAACGTGTGATTGTCAACAAGTGGATCTCTGAGCTGGTGTGAGTGAATGGAGGTGGGGCTAATTTGCATATTCATAGAACCACATATATAAAATGAGGCAAGGGTATTGAGTTACATTTAAGCTATTTTAAAGGTGCATTGTGTAATATTTCTGAGGATCTATTGACAGAAATGCAATTTAAGATCCATAAATATGTTTTCAGTGGTGTATAAAGACCTTGCATAATGAACCGTTATGTTTTTATTACCTAAGAATGAGACATTTATATCTCCATAACCGCGGGCACCCCCTTCTATGGAGGTCGACATATTGTGTCGTCATGTTTCTACCGTAGCCGACAGCATTATGTTGTACTTCATGCAAAGAAGCTAGCTAAAGTGAATAAAACACTGACACAATGATGAACAAGTAACAATATTATTTGCAATAACATATCGTTTTACTGAATAATAAAGTAAAGATAATTTCTTAATTCATCTTTGTAAAGAAACCTCATTGCTTAACTGGCCACTCTCTGCTGTCTCAGACGACGACATCACTTCCTGTCGGCCATGTAACTTTTGATGGTTGCAATTCGTAACCTCACCACTAGATGTCGCTAAAATCACACACTGCACCTTTAAGGCATGAAGAATTTCTGAACTCCTTGAGAAGGATTTCAATGAACTTTTTGAAACACTTAAAAGACTTAAAGTTCAAACATTCATCAGTGGACCACTCCCAGCAAGAGGAACAAACAGGTTTTCACGGTTGCTTGGGCTTAATACATGGCTGCAAAAAACCTGCAATATAAAAGGAATGAACTTCATTGACAACTTCAATCTTTTCTGGAGTCAGAGGCAACTGTTTCAACAGAATGGCCACCACCCAAACAAACTTGGTTCAAGAGTGCTAAAGGACAATATCTACTTCTCCCTCCGTCATCCTTCTGCAATGTGTGCCAATCCACTCAACCTGACTGGCACACACACACCTGGATACAGTATGAATGACCACAGGATTTCACTTCAGCACCTGAATGGACATACGGTTGACACATCACACAAGGACAATGATAACACCACTCAGCCACAACAACCTCTGCTCACGGACACAATCTCAGCTGAGCCCAGCCCACAGAGCTCACCACAGACTGACTGTGACATACTAGCACTGCTCCAAGATTCAGCATCCAAGGACGACTTTCTGGAAAACAGCCAGGGAAACCAGGACAGCATATTACAGCCTCCAATAACACCAGAGCAACAGCCGCCCTCACCGGACACGTTCTCCATCTCTTCAGCATCTCCACTTCTGTGCTTCTCAGAGAAAATGGAACAACTGGTGTTTGCTGGAACTAGACTATCCCACTCTTTTGCTGCAAGCCCCCAGATACCAACCAAAAAACGGCCGGCCCCGCAACCAACAAAGCCTGCGGGCCCAGCTCGCCCTCCCCCTCCTCCCGTGAGAGTTCTTCGGCCTCTGCCACAGCGCAAGGGCCCACACCCTCCTCCAGCGGCTCGAGGTGAACCAGAAACAACTGATACCAGCTCTCAGTGATATGTGTCGGGTCCCCGCTATGATAACAATAACTTTCTCAAATGTTTACAGAACAAGCGGGAACCCAGTGTGGCTGTATCTTTCTCTATTGCTGTTCGATTACATGATAGAAAGTCTAAGGCCTTCAAAAGCCGGACAGCAAACCCATCTAATCTGGTGCCTATTACACGCCAAACTAAGATTGCTGTGGGGACAAAAAGTAAGACTGTTAAGTTAGCACTTTTAAACATCCGCTCACTTAAAAATAAATCACTTCTAGTCAACGACTTAATAACCAAAATCTGGAACCTGGATTTTATGTTGCTAAATGAAACTTGGCTAGAAGACAGCTGCAGTGCAACAGTCCTCAATGAAACAGCCCCTACTAACTTTACTTTTATGAGTGTCTGCAGAGCTGTCAGAAGAGGCGGAGGTTTAGCTGCTCTTTATAAAGATGTCTATCAATGTAAGCAAATATCATTTGGGAATTACCCGTCTTTCAAATATCAGGGTATTGTGTTAAAAGGTGCTCCACGCATTTTACTTATCATTGTTTACAGGCCTCCAAAATACTCTCCAACTTTTGCTGAGAATATTACAGAACTGTTATCAACAATTTCCTCAGAGTTTGACTGCTTTGCCATTGCTGGAGATTTTAACATTCACATAGATAATGCAGAAACCAATATGGCAAAAGAAATCAAAACTTTTGATCTGACTCAGCATGTACATGGACCCACACATAATCGTGGACACACTCTAGATTTACTTATCAGTAAGGGTCTAAACATTTCATCGATTGTTATTAAGGACGTAGCACCGTCTGATCATTTTTGTATTTTCTTTGATACATTGATCTCTCCTGCCATTGAAGCTAGATCCGTGTCTGTCAAGAAGAGATGCTTAAATGAGAACACTAGTGTACTATTTATGAAGGCTATATCTTTAACACCAAGCATATCTGCTGACTCTGTTGATTCTCTCCTTGATTCTTTTAACTCAATAGTTAAAAGTGTAATTGATGATATTGCTCCTGTGAAAGTCAGGAAGAGTGGCAGACAAAAAGCACCTTGGAGAAACTCAACAGCTGTGCAAAATATGAAAAGAAAATGCAGAAAAGCAGAGCGCATGTGGCGGAAGACAAAACTTGTAGTCCATTATAACATCTACAAAGACAGCATCCATGCTTTCAATAAGGAACTAGGCAAAGCTAGACAGACTTTCTTCTTGAATATTATAAACAGCAATATAAACAACACGTGCACTCTTTTTGCTACTGTAGAGAGACTGACAAACCCCCCAAGCCAGATTCCCAGTGAAATGCTCTCAGAGAGCAAGTGCAGTGAGTTTGCTTCTTTCTTCTCTGAGAAAATCAATAATATCAGAAAGGTGATCAGCTCATCCTTGAGTTGCGCTGGGGTCAGGCAGATCAGACAACAGCCTGAGAAAGTAGTCACTATGTCTGATTTCGAAGAAATTGATGGCAAAATTTTCGAAGAAACCGTACAGCACCTAAAAACATCAACCTGCGCCCTTGACGCACTTCCCACATCTTTTTTCAAAAATGTGTTACACAGCTTAGAAGCAGATCTCCTAGAAGTGGTAAATGGCTCACTTCTCTCTGGGAGTTTTCCGAACTCCCTGAAAACTGCAGTTGTCAAGCCCGTCCTGAAAAAGAGCAATCTTGATAAGACCATATTAAACAACTATAGACCGATCTCAAATCTTCCCTTCATAGGCAGGATCATTGAAAAAGTTGTCTTCAATCAGCTGAACAAATTCTTAAGCTCAAATGGATACTTTGACAATTTTCAATCTGGTTTCCGTCCGCATCACAGCACAGAGACAGCGGTCATAAAGATAATAAATGATATTCGCTTAAATACTGATACAAGCAAATTATCAGTGCTGGTACTACTCGACCTCAGTGCTGCACTTGACACTGTCGATCACGACATACTTCTTGACAGGCTGGAAAACTGGGTCTGGCTTTCTGGGATAGTCCTAAAATGGTTCAGGTCATACTTGGTAGGGAGAGGTTATTATGTGATTATTGAAGATCATAAGTCTGAGTGGACATCCATGACATGCGGAGTCCCTCAAGGCTCAATTCTTGCGCCACTCCTATTCAACCTGTACATGCTCCTAATGAGCCAAATAATGAGAAAGAACCAAATTGCTTACCACAGCTATGCAGACGATACACAGCTCTACTTAGCCCTATCGCCTAACGATTAAAGCCCCATTGACTCCCTTTGCCAATGCATTGATGAAGTAAACAATTGGATGTGCCAAAACTTTCTTCAGTTAAACAAAGACAAAACTGAAGTCATTGCGTTTGGAAACAAAGATGAAGTTCTCAAGGTGAACGCATACCTTCAGTCTAGGGGTCAAACAACTAAAAATCAAGTCAGGAATCTGGGTGTGTCTCTAGAGTCAGACCTTAGTTTCAGTAGTCATGTCAAAGCAATAACTAAATCAGCATACTATCACCTGAAAAGCATTGCAAGAATTAGATGCTTTGTTTCCAGTCAAGACTTAGAGAAACTTGTGCATGCTTTCATCACCAGCAGGGTGGATTATTGTAATGGACTCCTCACTGGCCTTCCCAAAAAGACCATAAGACAGTTACAGCTCATACAGAACGCTGCCGCCAGGATTCTGAGCAGAACCAGAAAATATGAACACATCACACCAGTCCTCAGGTCTTTACACTGGCTGCCAGTTACATTTAGGATTGATTTTAAAGTATTATTACTGGTATATAAATCATTCAATGGCCTAGGACCTCAATACATTGCAGATATGCTCACTGAATATAAACCCAACAGATCACTCAGATCATTGGGATCACATCAGCTAGAAATACCAAGGGTTCACTCTAAGCATGGCGAGTCTGCTTTTAGCTACTATGCCAGCCGCAGCTGGAACCAGCTTCCAGAAGAGATCAGATGTGCTCCTACAGTAGTCACATTCAAATCCAGACTCAAAACACATCTGTTTAACTGTGCATTTACTGAAAGAGCACTGTGCCACTGTTCGTCCGACTGTTTGCACTGTATTCTATTTTATGTTTTAATTATTCTGATTTCATTTGATTATTTCTGTATTTTATCTTTTATTTTAAACTGTTTTAATTATTCTGATTTCTTTTGATTATTTTAATTTCTTCTATGTAAAGCACTTTGAATTGCCATTGTGTATGACATGTGCTATATAAATAAACTTGCCTTGCCTTACAAAAGGCAGATTTTGGTAGTTAAAGTAGGTATATTAACATTATACCACTTATAAAGTTAAGTTATAAAATATACAGGCATGCTGTAAAAATGTAAACATTGTCATAGTATTTTTACTGTGAATTTCTGGCAACCACAGCTGCCAAGTGTTTTACAGTGATTTAACTGTATATGAATCACAAAAGCTGACATTTACCTCTCTCATCCCATAAGAAGGTAGCTTCTCTCTGAATTTCTGAAAAAGGAAATGCCACATTAAAACAAAGTTATGGGCAAAAGTGCATTTCTTTTTTTGTCACATGAAGGTTTAGTGAATAGTTCTCTGTCCGTCTCACCAGCATATCAATGTATCTAGCGTTATCTTTTTTCTTCTCCTGATCTTTTTTAAGCTCCTCATCCAGGGAGGGTGTCCGCACAACATCCTGGAATAAGTATTCCAGGTCAGCGTCATTAAGCTCCTCTTTCACATTTGCTCCCAGCTCATCCTCCCGTTTCTCCTCTTTAGGCTCAAATTTTGGCACTTTCACAATGTTCTGCGGTTCCGGGGGATCATCTCCGTCAAAGTAACTGGAATGCAGACACAATTTCATTTAGCATAATTATGGAAAACACAATTTTAAAATACCTTGACAGGTCCATGATTTCAATGACTATGTGGAACCAGATGATTGTACAATATTGTTTTGCACCTGTGGCCACTGGGCTCCTCCTTCACCCTCCAGCTCTGAGACATGGAGGGATGTCCGTCTCTGCCCGGATCTCTTTGGACAGAATTCAGCAACTGAGTAATGTGTTGCTCTCGTGATTCATCCATCTGAACAACTGCCCTCTAAAATGACACAACCATTCTCAGTCAACCATTCTCATAATATCATATCTTATTGATTGGTCAAATAAACATTTTCCCAGACTGTTTGAAATAGTGTTGCACAAAATGGTACTACTCATAAACTTTATATTGATATACCCAACAAATGTTTCAGCACATTCGACTTTCTCATGATCTTAATCCATTAGATCTAAAGACTTTTGCTTAAATGCTTGAAATTTGTTCAGTAGACAAACAAAAATTGCTCTCAATTATGAATTTCTTACAAAATCTTAATTTATTACAACTTTTTAGAATGACTTTGACCAAGTGGTGATGGAAATCAGCCACAATTGCATAAGGTTAATAATAAAAAGGTGTTTATTTCAGTTCAGAAATGTTGTGTACATTTTTATCGCCCATAATAAAATGCCTCACAAACATCAATATTATGCCACTCACTCATATAGCTGTCAATCTCAGACAACACATTACCAAGTACTAGTATAATTCAACATATTTTAAAAACAAACAATCTGACATCATTGTAACCGTCTACTACTTACAGATTTCCTCTCTGCCTCAGATCTTTTAATGCCGCCCCATTTGGCATACCACAGTCCAATTTCTCGACCCTTTAAATGGGGTGGATGTTTGCCTCTTCCTCCTCCTCGTCCCCTTCCATATCCTTGCTCTTCCCTTGAGTCCCAGTCGGAGCTCCTCGGGTATCCTGCACCCCCACTGGATCCAGCCCCTCCATCCCACTTGGGACCTCCATCTCCGAACCGCCGACCCCCTCCTCTCCGACCGCGTCTATTAACGTTACTGTACCCGTGATTCATGCCGCCGGTCTAATATAGCACCGCTCAGCGATCATATGAACCAGAGTAACGTTAGCTGCTGCAACTCTGGTGCCGGTTTAAAGATGATAGAGTGTTATGATGCCTCTGATTGTCATTTATTACTACGTACTACAGTTCAGCATAACGATATTTTCTCAAATATCTGAAATGTCGTACACATATGACGAATACGTAAAACCGAGGCGACTAATATTGACGCAATGGTATGCGATTGGTGCTGGCTGCGCATGCGCTGTAAATGAAATATTCAAGCGGCGCTGCTGTGACTTCTTTTTTTTTTTTTTACTGACTTTACTCATCTACATCTTCCTAATCACATCACAGGTAGAGTTAATATGTATGGAAGCACGTTTCCACCATAGTTGAGAAAATAAAGATTATCTAATTCATAATAATGAGAAAGTTTCTCATAATTATGACTTAGTATCTATTTATATTGAGAAAGTTTCTCATAATTATGACTTAGTATCTCATTATATTGAGAAGGTTTCTCATTATTATGACTTA
The DNA here is from genome assembly GCF_051911475.1 of Siphateles boraxobius. Classification (NCBI taxonomy): domain Eukaryota; kingdom Metazoa; phylum Chordata; class Actinopteri; order Cypriniformes; family Leuciscidae; genus Siphateles; species Siphateles boraxobius. Next base: position 1,684,856 of record NW_027508920.1, on the reverse strand, counting down.
GATTATCTTTTTTTTCTCAACTATGGCGGAAACGGGCTTCCATAATATATGACAAAATAAATCATAAAACAAAAATTATATACGTAATCTTGTTTTATTATTTATAATCTATATTCATATTAATATTATATTCACCCGAAACTAACATTGCTGGGGGGGGTCTTTCTAGTTTTTTTTTTTTTTTTTTTTTTTTTTTTTTATTTAACAATCAGGCATACATACAAACAAACCAACATAGTGCAGTAGTGAGGGTCTTTCTAGTTTTAACGGGTCTCCTAGTCTGACAAGCAGTGCCCAAAACCAGCCAACAGATATTCAATAATAATAATGTATTTTATTATTATAGTGCCTTTCAAAAACCCTAGGACACTATACATAATATTGACAAATAACACAAATGATACTGTTTTGTTATGAGTAAGAAAATTTAAGCATTAAGTTTCAAGTTCCAGAAGATAAACATGTTTTTCCTTTATTCAGCATTTCAGTATGCGATTGTGTTCCAGGAATATTAATTTCCTATTTGTTTCCATTTAGGTCATGTTCACTTAAGATTGCATGGTTCTAAATGTCCTTTCCCGTGACCCGTAGTCTGAAGGAAAACTCTCACACTTAAAGCGCGTTTCAAGTCTGTTAAATCCATCGCATTTCATTCGTATCTGCCGACTTCTTGTGTCTGGTGTAGCATCGTCGGTATACCTTGTTTTATGAGATTGTCTGTAGTGATCCTTCATTATTTTGTCAATAATTTAAGTTTGTAGAGTGTAATCTGATTAGAGGTGTCAATTCCAGGGGTCAGAAAGTAAAAGTCCTGCCATATGTTTATTCCACCCATTAACTCAGCCAGCTGATTTCACTAATTAGTTCTATCTCCTGGCTAAAAAACTGTGCTTATTAGCAAATCTAGGTGATTGGAACAAAATACTGAGGAGGAATTTTACTTTCTGAACCTGGACTTGACACCTCTGAATCTGAGGAGATAGTCTAATGTACGGCTATGTGTATGCTAGCTATTGCGTGTATCATTTTTTAAATAAGCTGCACTTTAAAAGTGCTATAATTACCTGAATGTTGTTCACGTGTATTTCTGCTCTTATATTAATGTAAATGTATGTACAATGTAAATGAGTACAAGCGAAATGCAACAGTAATAGTTCAAATTAGCCTTTATTCATGTAGAGTTGAGGTTGAATGAAATTGGCGTTATGCTAATTTTCTCTTGCTCTTTTGTGTTGCAGTTTCACTTTTCCCTGTAACGTTATCTCCAATAAACCTGTGGAACTAGAATTAATCTTCTGAGTCTTGGGGTGGGGAAGAAAGTTTAGCTGGCCGTCAGGATATTAAGTATCGAGGACGGCACAGTGAAATGACGGCTATCAAGCAAGCGAGATAAAGCAGAGCGAGTTGGAAGCTAGCCAACATGTCGTTGTCACACGCATTCAGTGGACAATCAGCAGACCATACTCTACAGTTAGGTGCTACTGGAGCAGCGTGCGCCACCGAGCTACAGGTTACAGAGGAGAGTGGGCATGGAAGTACAGCAGCACAGAAGAAACCAAGCTGTGGATCGTTAAGGACGCGCTCCTAAGTATGTTGTTCAGTGAGATCCAGTTCATCGTCAGAGGGGTCTGCATCAGTCAGAGTAAGAGCAAGAGCCGAAGCAGCAAAGGCACGCCTAAACTATGCTGATGAGGAAGCTAATCTGAGGCTACAGCAAGCTAAGTTGAAAGTGTCTATAGAAATGCTAAAACATAAAAAAGAGGCTGCAGCAGCCATTGCCGAAGCAGAAGCATTCGAAGCTGCTGCTGATGTAAAGAGTGAGAAACATAGCTGTGACCTGAACATAGACTCTGTTCCTTTAGAAGCCTCACAATGCACAAAGCAATATGTGCTTGATCAACTAAGAGAAAGGGATCCAGAATTCAAGTTATGTGAAAACGGTGACACACAAGCAAAGACAGCGTCGGTCCCTAATCACAACGTGTCACCTCCAATACTAAAGCCTGAAGCCAGTCCCTCCTTTCCGCACCAGAACAATACTGCTCCACATCGTTTCATCTAACAGCAGCCTTACATCAGTACATACAAGGATAGCCACAAGCCATTCAATATGACGTTTGAGCATGCTTCTCCTGCACATCACTTTAGCACACGAAACCACGACACTCAGCCTCCTCCCGCACATCATGTCATAGCGCCAGACTCAAATGACGGCACCTCATACATAAATGACTTTGTCAGGTATCTAGCCCGCCGTGAGCTTGTGGCCACAGGCTTGCTTCAATTCAACGACAAACCCCAAAGCTACAGAGCATGGAAGCGTTCCTTTTTGACTGTCAACAGAGGCCAAAACCTGGAACCGAGTGAGGAGATGGATCTTCTGCTAAAGTGGCTTGGAAAGGAGTCAGCAGAGCATATTGAGCAGATAAGAGCAATACACATCAATCGGCCAGAAGCAGGACTGGCCATGGCATGGGAAAGGCTCGAGCTGACATAGGTCTCAGCTGAAGCAATAGAAAATGCTCTGTTCAAACGCATTGACAGCTTTCCAAGAATAATAAACCGAGATGGACCTAAGCTGACTAAGCTGAGTGATCTGCTAATGGAACTACAGGCCGCTAAGGCTGAGGGAGATTTACCAGGCGTGGCTTTCCTTGACACGGCGAGAGGTGTCAACCCAATTGTACAGAAACTCCCGCCTCATGTCCAGGACAAGTGGGTGATAGCTGGTGCAGCCTACAAGCGTCAAAACCAGGTGAACTACCCTCCCTTTGGCTTTTTTGTCGATTTTGTTAGCCCACAGGCACACATTGAAAATGACCCAAGCTTCAGTCTCATCGGTAACACAGACACGACCCTCGGGACAGAGAGGACAGCGTGGAAGCCGAACAGACAGCGGGAACTCTCCGTCCACAAGACAGAGGTGTCACCCAGAGGCACATCTGACTCGGGTGTCCCTCCAACAAAATCCAGCGACGGCGACAAACTGTCTCTGTTACATAAGAAGCCAAACCCCCTCCGTAAGTGCCGGGCATTCAGAGAGAAACCCGTTGATGAGCGCAAAACACTTCTCAAAGAAAACAATATGTGCTTTAAATGTCTTTCTTCCTCGTCTCACATAGCAAAGCATTGCAAGCTCAACGTCCAGTGTTTTGAATGTAAGAGCGACAGGCACAACACAGCGCTTCACCCTGGACCCGCACCTTGGCAGCAGGAGGCTGGCCCTGCTTCTGAGGCCGGGAGGAGGATGAAGCTTCACCGCAGTCTCAGGTCACCAACTAATGCACAAAGGTCTGCGGAGGGGAGCTCACCGATCGCTCCTGCTCGAAAATATGCCTGGTCAAAGTGTTTCCAGCCAGCCATAGAGAAAAAGCCGTGAAACTGTTTGCAATCATGGACGAGCAGAGCAACAGGTCACTGGTTCGCTCACAGTTCTTCGACATGTTCAACGACCCAAGTCCAACCGCTCCTTACACACTGAGAACATGTGCTGGAGTGAAGAAATCAGCAGGCAGAAGGGCAAATGGCTATGAAGTGGAGTCTCTGGATGGAACTGTTCGCGTCCCGTTGCCAAGCCTGATAGAATGCAACGACATACCGAAAAACAGAGAAGTGATTCCGACACCTGAAGTAGCCCTTCACCATGCATCTAAGGTCAGTGGCACATCTCTTTCCAAACATTGACCCGCAGGCCCCCATTATGATTCTCTTAGAACGGGACATTATCAGAGCGCATAAAGTCCGCAAACAGGTGAATGGCCCTCACAACCTGCCTTACGCACAGAAGTTAGACCTAGGGTGGGTCATTGTTGGAAACGTGTGCCTAGGTAATGTTCACAGACCGCTGACAATTAGCACGTTCCACACAAACACCACAGAGCTCCAAAGGCCCACTCTCTTTGACGCGTGCCCCAACGTGTTCCATGTGAAGGGGAGGTTCAGCGACACCCAGGCCACCAGTGAGCGTCCAGCGTATCCTGAGGACCAGCCTATCTGTGAAACCGACCACCTCGGATGCACGGTGTTCAGGCGAACCAGGGATGACAACCAGGTGGCTCCCTCTATTCAAGAAACAACGTTCATGGAGAAAATGAAGGACTAAAAAAAGACTCAAACAACAGTTGGGTGGCGCCATTACCCTTCAAGAGCTCACGCTCAGGGCTCCCTGACAACAGGCCACAGGCGCTGAGGTGTCTTATGTCTCTCAAGCGTAGCTTCGAGAAACAGCCTGAGATGAGAGACCACTTTCTAGCCGTCATGGGCAACATGTTTCGGAACGGCCATGCAGAGTTAGCCCCTCCTCTCAGAAGAAAAGTGGTACTTACCAACATTCGGGGGTGTATCATCCGAAGAAACCAAAGAAAATCAGGATGGTATTCGATTCCAGTGCCCAATACGACGGCGTATAACTCAACAACGTGCTGTTAACGAGACATGACCTGAATAACACACTACTGGGAGTGCTGATTCGATTCAGAAGAGAGGCCATCGCCTTCACAGCCGGAAAAAAAAAAGTTATATTGCTTCCTGGTAAGAGAAAAAGACTGTGACGACTTACGTTTTCTCTGGTTCTAGAACAATGACCTCTCCAAAGCTGATGGGCTGAAGTCCCTGCCCACAGTTCAAGCTGCTATCAGCCTGTTAAAAAGGACACAGGATGTGCTCTCCAAGTCGATTCTGAGACTTCACAAGATTGCAGCGAACAACAAAGAGGTCATTGACGCCTTTCCATCCAGTGACCACGCAAGTGACCTCAAAGACCTTGACCTCGATGCAGACCCGCATTGCAGCGCAGCCTCGGGCTTGACTGGAATCTCAAGACAGACTGTTTCCTTTTTAATGTCTCCAGTAAGACCAAGCCCTACACCCGGCGGGGTGTCTTGTCCACTATCAATAGCCTCTACGACCCACTTGGATTTGTGGCACCCGTCACAGTCCAAGGCAAGGCTATCCTGCAAGAGCTCACGGCGGAGAACGGTGACTGGGACGCGCCCTTACCTCCAGCCATGGAAGATGCCTGGATGTCATGGAGAGCCTCTCTGTCCGATCTCGTTGAGCTTTCCATCCCAAGGCACTACACAGAAGCCTCACCGTCAGCAGCGGTAAGAAGAAAACTTTGTGTGTTCTGTGACGTGTCAGTCAAAGCTATCGGCGCTGTGTGCTACCTGAAAGCGACAGACAGCAATGGCAACAACCAGATTGGATTTATAATGGGTAAAGCCAAGCTTGCCCCCCCCCCCCCCCCCCCCCCCCGCCCTGAACACACAGTGCCAAGACCTGAACTCTAAGCAGCAGTGCTTGCTGTTGAGTTAGCAGACCTGGTCTCAGCAGAACTAGACCTACAGCTTGATGTCGTAACCTACTACTCAGACAGTAAAGTAGTCCTGGGCTATATTTGGAATGAGACCAGGCGCTTTTATGTCTATGTCAGCAACCGGGTGTTACGCATCCGAAGATCCAGCCGACCAGACCAGTGGCGCTACGTGCCAACAGACCTGAACCCTGCAGATCATGCAACACGTTCCGTCCCTGCTGTCCAAATAAAACACACCAACTGGCTGTGTGGTGCCAAATTTCTCTCAAAGCCGGAGCCCAGCATTTCTGAGAGCACTTATGACCTTGTTGACCCGAACACAGACTCAGACATCCGCCCCCTGGTGTCTGCCTTCAACACTACAGCCTCGAACAAGCAATTGGATTCGCAGCGCTTTGCTAAGTTATCTACCTGGAAGTCATTAACTCGTGCAGTCACTCGCCTCGTTCACATAGTCTGTCATTTCAAAACAGCCCTCTCAGAAATCTGGACCCGTTCATTGACACACACGGCCTTCTCAGAGTTGAAGGCCGTCTTCAAGTCTCGATCAGAATGAAAAGACTACCCTGATTATTCCTGGTCAGCATAGCATCGCCACTTGTTCATCAGACACCACCACGAGCAAATCCATCATCAAGGCCGTCACTTTACAGAGGGGTGGTACGTTCAGCTGGCCTTTGGATAGTCGGAGGGAAGAAAAGAGTAAGCAGCATCATCCACCAATGCATAACATGCTGAAGACTCAGAGCTCCACTCAGCCTTCAGAAAATGGATAACCTGCCAGCAGATCGTCTTTCAACAAATCCTCCGTTCTCCAGCGTGAGTCTTGATGTGTTCGGCCCATGGAACGTCTCCTCACGGAAGACCAGAGGTGGCTTCGTTCAAAGTAAAAGATGGGCGGTGATCTTTACATGCATGAGCATAAGAGCTGTGCACATTGAAGTCATAGAATCCCTCAACACCTCTAGCTTCATCAACGTGCTACGGCGATTCCTTTTAATGCGTGGGCCGGTCAAGTACATCTATTCCGACCGTGGCACGAACTTTATTGGCACCTGTAAGGAATTGAAGATAGCCTCAAACATTGACAGCACTGCTGTAAATACTTACCTCTCAGACAAGGGCTGCATCTGGTCCTTTAATCCACCACATGCATCCCATTGGGGTGGATCATGGGAGAGAATGATAGGGCTGGCGAGGAGGATTCTGGACGCAATGTTCCTCCAGCTGAAAGACAAGCTCACCCATGAAGTGCTGGTGACTTTCATGGCAGAAGTCGCAGCAATCATCAACGCCAGGCCACTTGTTCCAGTGACTATGGACCCTGACAACTCGTTGGTACTCACGCCAGCTGCTCTTCTCACACAAAAGACGAACGTTGTGCCTGCTCCTGCAGGTGAGTTTGGAGTTGCAGACCTCTACAAGTCCCAGTGGCGGCAGGTTCAGCACCTGTCCAACACCTTCTGGGACCGCTGGAGGAAACAATTCCTCCAAACACTGCAGGCCCGCAAGAAATGGCAGTCCACTCAGCCAAACATTCAGTCTGGAAGCGTTATTCTCCTTAAGAACAGCCAAGCACCTAGGAATGAATGGCCTCTTGGACTGATTACACAGGCCTTCCCTAGCAAAGATGGGAAAGTGCGCCAGGTCGAGGTGAAGATCATCAAACCAGGCGGGACTAGCCTCTTTCTCAGGCCAGTCAATTAAATAGTTCTCCTTCTACCTCCAGAGGCACAGTAATGGACTGTTTAGTAAATGGACTGTTTAAAAAAAAAAAGACTGTACATGGACAGTCAGTAAGGGAGTGTTTTGTTATGAGTAAGAAAATTTAAGCATTAAGTTTCAAGTTCCAGAAGATAAACATGTTTTTCATTTATTCAGCATTTTAGTATGCTATTATGTTCCAGGAATATTAATTTCCTATTTTTTTCTATTTAGGTGATGTTCACTTTAAGATTGCATGTTTCTAAATGTCCTTTCCCGTGACCTGTAGTCTGAAGGAAAACTCTCACACTTAAAGCCCATTTCAAGTCTGTTAAATCCATCGCATTTCATTCGTATCTGTCGACTTCTTGTGTCTGGTGTAGCATCGTCGGTATGTCTACCTTGTTTTGGGAAATTGTCTGTAGTTATCCTTCATTATTTTGTCAATAATTTAAGTTTGTAGAGTGTAATCTGAGGAGATAGTCTAATGTACGGCTATGTGTATGCTAGCTATTGCGTGTGTCATTTGTCAATAAGCTGCACTTTAAAAGTGCTATAATTACCTGAATGTTGTTCACGTGTATTTCTGCTCTTATATTAATGTAAAATGAGTACAAAAGAAATTCAACGGTAATAGTGCAAATTAGCCTTTATTCATTTGGAGTTGAGGTTGAATGAAATTGGTGATATGCTAATTTTTCCTTGCTCTTTTGAGTTGCAGTTTCACTTTTCCCTGTAACGTTATCTCCAATAAACCCGTGGAACTAGAATTAATCTTCAGAGTCTTGGGGTGGGGAAAAAGTTTAGCTGGCCGTCAGGATATTAAGTTGACATATCGAGGACGGCACAGATACAGATGAACAATCAGGGAACAACAAAGTGCACAAGTAGTCAAACAGTGATTATATAACATAATAACTGAAATAAGTATGGATCTGACAATGTATATGTAGGCTAGACTATGAACAAATATATATTTTAATTTTGTGAGTCAGTGGCTAAACTCACCCATATAAATGTCTTAGTAGTGATTGAATGCATCAGAGGATCTCCTCACCTCACTGAAACATCCATGAAAAATCCTGTTCTATCCCACTATCAACTGGAAAATCATTAACCGTTGTGGTTGAACGTGATTTAACCAAATGGAGGGAAAATGTATACCTCTTGAAAAAAAAAACTGCGAATGAGTTTTCCCACACAGAAAAGGCAGTATCATGAAAGTTTAATGTTCATCTCAAGACCCGGGAACACTAATTATGTTCACTTAGCATCTCCATTGGTGGTGTAATCTTTCAAGTCCAAGAGTTATTGAGCATGAAGACTTCAGGCAATAGGCTAAATGCCAACGGCTGTTGTGACGTACTTCCGCTGAAATGTCAGCAACCGCGAATACTTCCGGTTAGCCTATGCGTCCACTTGTTTTGGTAGGTGGCTGCTACGCTACTTGACATGAAAAAGTCAAAGTTTAAATACCAGAGAGTGTCTGGTACAACTGCCGAACACTGCTGTGTGCCACAGTGCCAGGCATCTGGAAAGTACAATATTGTACTAAGTTTTTTTACTTTTCCTGCCAATGAGGAGCTTAGGCGTATATGGATCGTCGCTATCCGCAGGGACAAATTCACTGTAACGCCTCACACCCGGGTGTGTAGCCGGCACTTCAAAACGGAAGACATCCCTGAACCAGCATCAGAAACAGGTCGACGGCTGTTAAAAAAGGGTGCTGTTCCTTTGTTATTTGAGTGGAACAACTTCTCCCTTCCACCTACAAGACCGGGGGTATTGGAGAGAAGGGAAAAAGCGCCGCCAGAGGATGACAGGGAGGATACACCGGACCACGTAACATTCGGCGTCCCCATGCAACACGACTACGCATCTAAACCTGAAGCTGCAGTCGTTGATTTGGTGTTGGAGGAAAATGCGTCTCCCCGGGAGGAAAATCGCCTGTTACGCCAACAGATCAAGTGCCTTACACTGAGGCAGCGGTTTCGGCATTCACCGTTTTGCTGCCTCGGACAAGGATATCAGGTTCTTTACAAGGTAAGTATAGACAGGTAGGCTAACGAGTGAGTGAGTGAGTGAGTGAGTGTGTGTGTGTGTGTTGTGATGTGACTGAAGGATGGGGAGGTTGTAAAGTGCAATATATCAGGGTATAGTATATTTATAGGTAAAAACAATGTTTTTGTTTTTTTATTCACCAATCACTTTTTAGGTTTTAGGATTTTTTTTTTTTTACCAAACTTTGTTGAATAATTATTTGGAATACTGATATGGAATACTGATACTTGTTCTGTCACCCAAAATGCCTGATAAACATGATTAAAGTTTTTGTGTCCTCAACAGTGGACATGTAGAAATAAATGTCCTGTTTTGTAACAGAAAGTCATATTTTGATTAGAAACCCCAAACATTTTCCTAAGATGTTGATTTATAACAAACAACTTTTAAAATGAATCTGATTTAAATAATTATGAAATATTATCATTTTCCATAACATTTCCAGTGCAACATTTGATCACTACATTAATGTCAATCATTTTTAAAACAAAGGAGAAGTTGTTGAAACTCTTGTGGTGTAATAGTAACACTGACACCCATGGGTGGAGACTCCAGGTGCAAGTCCTGGCAAGAGTTAGACATCCATTTGGGTAGCTAGTCCACTAGTTTTGTACCAAAACTCCTTAGTGTTTTAAATTTTGCACAGATACATTTATTTAAAGTTATGTGTGTAAATTTTGTGTAGTTAATTATGAACAGTTATTAATAGAGTGTCTGTATTCCATTTCTTTAGGTTTGCATCATATGATCTACTGATGCGTTTCTGGGGCTTGATTGTGAACTCTATACCATCCATGGTCAGTATTCGACAAGCACAAAGAGGAGCCCTCACAGAGTCAAATGCTACAACTCATTCCCTGCAGCCCATTGACAAGTTTTTCTTACTTTTGAATTACCTTGTCCTTGGGTCCAAGCAACGGGACCTTGCTGACCGGTATGGTATCCATCAGTCCACGGTCAGCAGAATAATAACAACATGGAGCAACTTCCTGTTCACAGTACTCGGCTCAGTGAGGATCTGGATACCCGAAGAGGAGATACGGACAGAACTGCCTGCAGACTTTAAGGACTACCCTGACACCACAGTCATCCTTGACTGCACTGAGCAATGTGGCAATGCCCATCTTCCCCTCTCCTCCAGAGTGAGTCTGACAAACAGATTACCCATGAATCTGGTGTCCTCAGTCTGCTCAAACCTGGGATGACTGTCATGGTAGACAGAGGTTTCCTTATTAATGACATTGTGCCCTGCAAGGTTTAGAGGCCAGCCTTCCTCTCTGGCAGGCCTCAAATGTCTGCATCTGAGGTTAGGGAGACCCAGGCCATTGCATGTCTAAGGGTGCATGTAGAGCGCTCCATTCGCCGGGTCAAAGAGCACAAGTTTTTCGATTCTGTGATTCCCTACGGGTTTTTGGGAGCATCAATCAGCTGTACACGGTGGCTTGTCTCCTTACTAACTATGAAAATGGGCCACTGGTAAAGGCCTGGGCAAAGAAGCCTGAGGTCTGAGGGCAACCACATTGTATATTTATACACTTTCATAAAGACACTGCATCAGGCTTTCAGCCAGACGACCTTCAACAAGGCATTGCACATAACATACATACTTTGTATGATATGTACAGTCCCCTGATGAGGAACGCCTGAGTGAAAGCTTGATATGCAGTGCCTTTATGAAAACGTATTGATATTAAAAATAATTTGTTTATACATTCATAAAATCTTAGTTTTGTTCTAGAATCCTTTTTTTAAACCCCTTTCAATTCCTTAATCTTATCAGAGGTTATATTTGTTTGAAATTTGTTTGTATACAGTTTAGGCCTTTGAATGCTACCTTGTCAAAATACTTCTTTGGTCAATTCAAGTAGTAATCTGCTTTTGTTTGGTCTCATTTTTAATTCCCGTCTCTTACCTTTTAAAACTAAACTTAAGCTGTACAAAACACAGAAATGCTTAGATCCAAGTCATTTATTACTTATTTACCCTAAACATGTATCACAATCAAAAACACATTGCAGCAACAGTTTACTGATGAGGTTGACATTTATTTCCTACACAGTAACTTCAAATACATGTACACTGCAATCAAGTCATTAATTGGACAAGAAGTCATTGAGGTATAAATAATTTTTAAAAAGGGGACTTTTTCTTTAAGGGTTTGTATGACTTCCATGTCACGGGGAATTCTCTGAATGAACATGTCATCTTCTGTGTAAATGACAAAGTCACACCAGCCACACCCAGAAATCAACATTTGTCCCTGGACCTGCCAGTAATAAGGATGGGATCGCCTCAGTGTATATGTACCCTCCTTTATCATAACGTAAGGGCAGTCCACGTAGCTAGTTACATTTGGGCATTTAATTTCTAAAAGGCCAAACACTGGCTGCCCCTCCGGATCGTACACAATCCCATCAGGTGTTGACCCCATCCATGGTGCTTCAGGGTGGATCAGGAACCCACATGGATAGTGGTTGACTTCCCTCACCTTGCAGTACTCCTCCACTGCTATAGGCTTCAAGGCAAGACCCCGCAGCATGTCAGCAGTCTGATGGCAAGATCCCAGAAGCCTTTTTGCATGATTTTCAGCAGAGCTTTCTCCCCTGGTGTGGCAAACTTCTCTGAATTTGGTAGAGGTGATGCGGCACCTCCTTAGTTGGTGCCACTCAGCGCAGGAACTCTGATCTTGTGTGCTGTTTTCAATTTTGTGTGCTGTCTCCAAAGATGTCGCAAGGGATGCCAGATGATGGTGCTGATGTTCAGAAAAGACAAATGCACAGGTAGAGGGTCCCAGTCTGTAATCCGAGAGTGGCAGCTGTGGGGGAGAAGGGGCATCTGTGTGTGGACAGGTACTGGGGACTGTCCTTACTGGTAGCTGATAGGAAAGCACACTTCCCTCCTGCACCGGACCGAACATGGACTCAACCAGAGGTACATCACTGGAGATAGCCATTGCTGTGATCATGGGAGCTTCGTCTGCACTAAGTCCATGGTACGCATCCTGAATTTGGAGAAGTCTGGCAGAGGGCAGCTAACTCCTTTATACAAGTTGTTTCTGTGGAAAAAATGCAAACAAATGTGTCACAATTAAGAAGTACATGTGCAAAGGCATGTACTGAATTTAACTTAATGAGTTTTGTGCACGTGACAGTGTGTGCGTGCACTCGTGGGTTGCTTGTATGAAAGAGGGAGTGTGTGTGTGTGTGTGTGTGTGTGTGTGTGTTTGTGTGTGTGTGTGTGTGTGTGTGTGTGTGTGTGTGTGTGTGTGTGTGTGTGTGTGTGTGTGTGTGTGTGTGTGTGTGTGTGTGTGTGTGTGTGTGTGCATCGTTTTTCTACCTACCGACAGGCAGCACTCAGTTAATGCCAACTGCATAAATTTTGGCACAGGTGTGTATTTTTATTGGAGTTTTACTATTTCATCCTCATCTCCTTTATTTTAGACTAGTAACACAGAATAGTCCCTCTCAGTGCCTTTTGGACAAAAAATGTCCCCATTCAAACTGCAATTTTTAATCCCTGTGACATTTAACTATAAAATGATGCAATCTTTGTTAATAGGCTTTCATTCTGTTGGCAAGGGTTCAAAACTAAAATGAATATTTTTTTACCAGATGATGCTATTTTTTCAGGTTTGGCCTATTAAGCAAATACTCACTTTATTCCTGTTTTCTGCTTATGTGTATGTGGTGAGCAGGACGAGGCTGAGGGCCGTGAGAGAGTGTTTATTTATTTATTAAAATCGTTGAACAATCGCTGGTTCCCACCTCTTCCTTCCCATAACAACTGAACCTCGTAACAGTGTATTATAGAGCCAATTGGATAGATCATGAAGCTAGAGTTGTGTGGGTGTGTTGGTATGGATGTATAATATATATATATATATATATATATATATATATATATATATATATATATATATATAATAATACAATAATGTTCATAAATCGATTTCCTAAACTTAAATCTCAAACTTTTTTTGGTTTTACTTTTTAAACTTTTTTTTACTTCAACAATAATCTGCCACAGGTCTTCTTTAAAATGAGACCACACTTAAGTCTGTGCTCTCAAGCTTAAATTTTTTGACATATTGTTGTCCACTATGAACCTATGTGTAACTTTTTTTAATTGATGCACAAGGGTTAAGCAGGTAAGTACTTTTGAGCGTGCGTAAATGTATGTGTGCAAATGGATTTTCTGTGAGTGTGTGTAGTATAGACAACAACACATACCTGATTCCTTCTGCAAGTCTCCTCTCTCTTGGTCTGGCTGATATGATGACCATGTCATTAACTGGACAAGGTTTAATACCCTGCATCGAAATAAAAACATGTTTGAGAAAAATTCAAGAGATATCCATACATAAAATGAAAGAGTCATTAAAAGGCTTGCTACCATGGTCCTTGGTTTGTGCCACTTTTGTTCAGTTTCTGTGCAGCTGAACATTGGGGGGACTGATGTAAGCCTCAGCTGGGAGTAGTGCGCCGTCTGGTACAGTAGATCTGCCACATGACTGCACAAGGCTGTACCTGCCACACAGGTACACTGGCATCGCTGTAACACCACCGGCTTTGAATCCCTTAGCACAATCTGTTACAACACCAAATATTTGTTAGAGAAAATGTAACTAAACAAACAACGTAACAAACACACAAAATTTGTGAACTTTTTGTTAGTGAAAATCTGTTAGTGAACTTTAAAATGTGTAAAGTGATACAGGGATTGTTACAATTTATTTAGCCTATAGTTGACCATGTCAAATGTAATAGATCTTTATTAATCTCACATTACTCATTTTAAAATAGCAGTGCAGATGAATAAGCAGGGGTTTTCCTGCATAGACAATTATGAGGCGGCCGCCTCCGTCAAATTTCGTGCCGCCTCCGCCTCTCGACAAAACTCGGACAGACAGTCACGTGCTCATATGCACTTTTTCCACCGTGACAGTTCTGTCGCGATTCCCGCTTGTGTCCATTCTCTAACTGTGTAGTTTGCCGATAGTGCTGCACGGATCATAATCCGCGGGTCGAGTAATAAAAACATTCCATTCAATCGAGGGTGGATGACAGCTAAATGAGTGTAATAAAGACACGGAACTCCAATCATGGTACCTAATGTACGGACGTTAACAAAGTTGCGCTGTTGAGTCTCGCGCAGTTATTTATAACATTAATTATAGTTAAGAAACCTACACACGACCAGAGTGCTGTTTTCCTGAATGCCATCACGATTGAAACCGAGATATTAATTTCATAACAGTTCAATAAACAAATAGTTAAAATTAAGTTACTTACATTTTTAGACTGTTTTTGTTCTGTTTTAGCAGCGAAAATAGTTCCAAACAACAGAACCATATCGCGTCTCAAAGCAACACTCATCCATGATTCATTACTGAATCATTCAGCGTTTTGAACTAATCGCTTGAGTCAAAGATTCAATTGCCCATTATTAAACCGCCTCATTCTGAATCAATCAGCCGTTTGAACGATTCGTTTACATTAATGACTCAATGACTCGCTCATTAAGACGGCCGCCTGCCGCCTCCTACTGGCGGTTTAGTTTCAAAGTATCATTCTTTTCAACATTCCTTGTATATTAAAAAAATATTGAAAATTATCTCATTTAATACAGTTATAATTTTTCAATGTAAATTATTTAATTTGATTGGTAACAGCCTAGTGTCTTATTATTTTATTTGAATGTATTGATAAAATGTAAGAATTTTAAATGAAATTTAGAGCATACATTAAATAAAATTAGGGGGAAAATGCCCTTTATAAAGGTACAAAAAATTGTTCTGATAAGAGTGTTTTCAAAAATGAAACATTGACAATAAGTTTAAAGGGAGTAAAGCCTCTGTTTAGGCTATAAAGAAAATATAATTTTCCCAAAAGAAGAACTTTTAATTTAAATAAATGTTAATTATGTGATATGTTACCATATTATCATGCTTAATTGAATAATTGTAATGTGATGATCAGATGCACATATCTAAATCAAAGAATATGGGTGGTTGGCGGGTGGATTATTATTTATTTTTAACAACAGATTCGAGTGACTCAAAGTGCACCAGATTAATGAATTTATCTTTAAAATGTACAGAATTTTCTCACGGGGGGGCATGCCCCCGGACCCCCCTAGTGTTACAATTTTACCACCTCCGCCTCATTTTGAGCCAGGAAAAACCCTGATAAGTAATGAACAAATTATATGAACTCTTAACAAAATCTTGCTTCTGTAGGAGCCATTAACTTTACATTCTTTCTGGCACAGCAGGTACACCCTGTATTCATATTTCACATGATATCTCAGGTACCATATGATTCATATAGTGCAATGATGGTGTCTATCTGTATCTAATTCACAGCAATGATATGACTCACAGAAACTTGGAGCCTGTTTCTTTTTAACCTGAACTGAACCTGCACCGAACCTGCAGGATGACTTTCCCTTACACTCAGACAGTGAGGCTTCTGGCTTTTCCTCAGATCTGAAGCACTGCGACCTAACCGTGACCTCTCCTGACTCCTTGTTTGAAACTTTGATTAACATAGAGGTTAGGGTATTGCATTTCAGAAACACAAAATATTCATGCCGTTAACCTATCACTCTGCTAAAGTTATTAATTTTGCTTCCTCACTGTGCTAACTTTGGCTAGTAAAGAGCCAAGGAGCTAAAATATTCATCGTTAACTCAAAACAGAGGCTTGTTAACTTACCTTCATAGTTGTTTATATAGCTGGACACATACAATTTAAAACCTTTGTCTTTTTTTGACGTTGGTGTCTTTGATGTGGCCTGGATGATCCTATGTACATCGTTTGCCGTTATCCTCGGCAGGTCCTGCAGCGATCGCGTAAAAGACGACATAGCTACAGCAAACGCTAACGTGAACCGGAAGTACTGAAGCTGGCTGAAGAGTCCGGAAGCATCAGAACGGAAGTCCGCGGCATTTAGGCTATTGTCCTAATGCTTATACTCTAATTGGCCTCTGCTCATATTGTCAATGGTGTCTTGTTTAAAGGCAGCAGAGCATACAGGCAGGAATTAACAAGGAGCTGAAACAGCGACTGTTTTAACAAAAGGCAGGGAGCTAATTAGAACCCTGTGGCGTTGTAGAACTGCGTGGGGAATGTGCGAAGGACTTATCCTGCGGAAACTTCTTTTCTCTCTCTTGTTAGCATTGATTATGGCCTAATGGTAACAGAGTTGGACTGGTGACCCAAAGGTTGCTGGTTCGATTCCAGTACCGGCAGGAATATGACTGAGGTGTCCTTGAGCAAGGCACCTAAACCCCAATCGCTCCCCGGGCGCCACTCAAGGCTGCCCGCTGCTCCGGGTGTGTGTATCCACGTTTGCAGTGTGTGTGTGTTCACTACTCTGCTCCTTATGTGTGTGCTCTTACTTGGATGGGTTAAATGCAGAGGTCAAATTCCAAGTATGGGTTACCATTCTTTGCCATCACTTTCACTTTCATTATCTTTTTGAAACATAAGTTCTAGAGCTTTTTGTCTCCAAGGCACCCACATTGTGAGACTACGGACGCTAGAGGCTGCAGTCTTTAGCCTCCTTGTTAGAGGGCCTGACTCTCACGCAGGACCCGGGTGGAGGGGTTACATAAACATTGATCAGCGAACATAAACAGAAGGTCAACTGTACTTGCTTGATGTGCAGGAACAAACCTCATTGGCTCTGGCAGAACCTCAAATGTGCTGCATATAACACACAATAATGAACCTCATTGGTTCTTCCACATCAAGCGGACAGGCTTGAGCTTCCATCACTGAGAAACGTCCTGTTGAAGTCGTTGAACTAGTTATTCCAAATGTTTCATAATTGGACTCGCGCTCAGATATGGTACAATCAATGTCATCGTTACTGTTTTTACAGTTCAATCGCTGAACTAAAAGACTCCGGACAGAGCTGATGGCCATTTATGGTAATGACAGTTAGGCGCTGTACGCGGTAGACCAATCACAATAGAATGGGCCATCAGGCCGAACAGATCAGAGCAGGCTCTTGGAAAGGAAGGATTTAAAGAGACTGATTAATCCATCGAGTCGTTTGAGAATCATTGAACAATGTGGTGGTGATGTGCAATTTTTACTTGTTATGCATGTAAACCTGTTGTAGGAGACCTCCAAAACAAAATTAGGACCTTTTAAAATAGCATAAAAGGGGCACTTTAAGATTTTATTAATAGGCTACCACAATACCCATGTTTTCCAAGACAGTGAGCAATGGTTCTTCAAAGAAAAAATCAGTTGTTGATTAGGGGAATTAACATGATGGAAGCATCTTAATTTGAGTTGTTTTAGCCCATTTTAATGCTTGTTTTGTCTTATTTTATATAATTTTAAGTCATAGTGATGCCCCCTAGTGGGCCCTGACCCCCTGGTTAAGATCCACTGTTCTAGACTGTTAGCAACTGGTGCTATCCCTGCTAAGAAGAATAACAAAGCTGCTCACAAACTCATTTCCTTAAGAGCAGCTCTGCTGTGAACTTGTGATGGGTGACTCCAAATCAGCCGCAGTCCCTCCAATGACCTGTGGCTTCAGCAACCAAAGTCTGCAGGTCCAAAAGAGGCAGGGGAAAATTTGCCTGAGACGTGATAATATTTAATATATTTCAGAAAGATTTAGAGAGTCCTTTGGATAATAAAAGTACTTGTAAAAGAGTCTTTCAGGGAAATCCATGCAAGGATTCTGAATGTGGAAATAAGTATTAAATGGGTGCAGGGCTAGATGTCACACATTTTATTAATGTTACTCAAAGTTGGTTTATTTTTTAAATTATTTTTTTCTTCTTCACTTATTAACCCAGATTATTAAAAACATAGTTTTGATAACACAATTCACTAAAATATTCTACAGTTCAAAGAAAAGAAAAATATGCTGTTAAATGTACCCAATTGTGAAAAAGAAGTACACTTTAGCATGCTATCAAAAAAAGTAAACTTTAAAGGAATAACAGAATGTAATGTTTTCAGGCACTTCAGGTATTTATTTGCAATTAAATGTAAATGTATTATTATAGCTAATTTATATTACAGTTTTTTTTACAGTTTGCTTACACACATTCAGTGGCGTAACTTTGTTTTAAAAAGTGTGTGGGACAGGTGTGTGTGTGTGTGTGGGAGGGGGGATGGTATATAGTATAGAATATACAATAGTACAGTTGTGTTGAATTTGTCGTTGAATTAGATCTGATCCGACTGTTATCTCTACGACTACAATGGTCCAGTGGCAGAACTAATGCCAAGCATGCCAGAGGTTCTGGGTTCTAATCCACACTAAGTATAGTTTTTTCCCCCCCTCATTAAAACCGATTGTTTATTAGTGGTTGTATATCAAGCAGGGACACGTTTTTGTGCATTATGTTTTGTGATTTCACCGTAACGAATAAAGATTCTCTCTGCAACGGATTGAAGCGCGCGTCCGTATGACTGTGCGCGAGTCACAACAGAACACTGTATCCGCTGATAGCAGAAGCAACGAGCACTTGGTCACTTGATTTCAAAAACAACACATTTCGGATCGCCTCTAATTTAACAAACAAACGAAATGAATGTTCTACTAGAGTTAACTGGAGATGTTTTATTTATTTGTTTGGTACATCCGTGCCGCGAGATGTTTCAAAAGTGGTGGGGACACAATCCACCCTGGCAAAAAGTGGTGGGGACATGTCCCACCCGTCCCACCCTCAAATTACGCCTATGCACACATTCTCTCAAACTATGGGTCCTTTTCTCTATACTCTACTCGCAAAACCTCAAAACATGCAACAGTTCCAAGACAATGCAACATGCCTCTCTTACAAACAGAGCAATTCAAGTTGTTTTGTTTCGTTTGTGAACTCATACAGGTTTGGAACAACTTGAGGGTAAGTAAATTATGACACAATTTTCATTTTTGGATGAACTATACCTTTAAATTTGTACACTTAAGTGCCCTTTTATTTTTGTTAATACTATATTATCTGCAAGTGCAGTTTAAAAAAATACTTTTAAGATTTTAAGTACAATACAAGTGCACATTTATTACAATAATATTTTTTTTTTACTATAATATGAGGATATTAAAGGAGTTGTATGTTAGAAATGTATTTCAATTAATCATAAAATGGCCCTGATATATCACTAGACATTAAGAAATCATGTTCATTTCAAATACTTATACCACTGACAACAGTAGTCCGGCCAGGATATTGTCATTTAAAAAGTGAAGTTGGAGCCCTCAACTGATGTTTATGTTGTCATGTTGTGTTTTGGTACCACCCTCCACCTATCTACCAATCACGAAGTCAGTAGTGTTGCGGCATCCGGGTTGCCAGCTCTGCTCTAGTTACCACAGCTGCAGCTACAAATGTGTCAGAATCAGATAAAAAAAAATTCTAACGTTGCGAAACCAAAAAAAAAACTTGTTATGAATCAGAAATACTTCGTGACAAAGTCTGAAATAAAACAATGATCTGTATAGGAGATGCCTTTGAAAGATGGAGACGGTTGAAAACGGAGAAGAATTTGAAGACAGACGCCAACGTTGCTAATTTTCTCCTGGACAGGTAAGATTCAAATATGTTTGGCTAACTTGTACTTGATGTAAATGGACATTTCAAATATTCATAACAGTCGAACAAAGTTATGCATGTTCGTGCAAAGTAACATTACGTTAGCTCATATGGAGGAGGTGGGTCATTGAATTGGAAGCGCAATTCCACTTTAAAATAACTTTTTCTAACGTCCATAACACCAATGAAAAGCACATTGTAGCCTATGATGTGAATAATGCGTCCCACTTGGAATGTTTTGTAGCCTACTTGTTTATCATGCAAGTTCTACAGCCAAAAATAATAGACTGACATGTAATCTTTCAGATCACATATTTTAGCGTTATGGACGTGTACTGCAGGGTAAGTTAAAAAATACAGCTGGTCGCTTTCACTTATAGCGTCAGCTAAATGAATAGCTGTATCTTTGATATCGATTACACACAGTGACCGAGGCTTGTGCTTGTGCTTGTACTTACGTTAATGACAGATAACTACCGTTAAAAGTTATACTAACAGCTACTGTTCTAACAATGTACTGTCACATACGAGCGTACATCTTTACGATTATATTTGGCTAATCGCCATTAGTACATTTTTGCGATATATAATTACTTTGCAAAACATCTCTCATTTGAAGCATAAACATAATTAACAGAAAACAAAACTTACTGTGTAGGATTCATCACTTGCCATTGGAAGCTTCTGTAGCAGCCTACGTTCCTGCTGGATCCTGCAGCCTATCTGGCAACCTCGAGTCAGGGAGGAGGGGAAGGGGATACACCGCTCTACAGTAAGTTGAAGGTGATTGTGTGATGCCCACTAAAGTGTTATCACATTTTTGGTAGTTTCTGTAATTGTATAACTAATGTTTGCAGATTTTTGTTCAGGGGTTATTAACCTGTTTCCAGCATTATTGCACTATAATGTTTGTTGAAAAATCAGGAGTAATAGTGGAGTTCACCAGCAGGGGTCAGGTTGGCGTTTACTTTGCTCAAGAGGACGACTTTACGTCAGTTGTTTCGCTTTGCGGTCTTTCTCTTTCTGCTGAGCGAGATAACAAACGGACGCAGAATTTTCCCTGTCTCACTTATTTCTCCTGTTTCCAGGTTGGTGAAATAGTAAATGAAGCTAAATACTTGAAGTGTAATATGTTTACACATGTCACTGAATGTTTCAATGTCCGTGATATAAGCCTGTTTGATGCATATGTGGACATATATGTACCTATAACGTTAGATCCATTTTCGCGCTGATAACGTCATCTGTTGTTATCAAGGTCACGTCGGACAGAGTTTTATTTTTAGCTACTTGAACATTTTTGTAAAGTTTAATAGTTTGGAAATGTATGATATTGTGTAAAATGTGAAAAGCAAATGTTGGAAACAGATGTTATTAATCTAAAAGTGGTAAGAGAGAAACAAGTTAAAAATCTGCCAGCTCATGCATTGTGAAAGAGGGAAAAAAATTATTTTAGTGAAATGGAAAATACATTTAGGAACCATATGTAAGTGGTAACATAAGCTATGTTTTATTTTAAGCTGAAAAGAGACCGGTTACAGGATAACAGTGGTTATTGTCATTTTGATTTATTTAATCAAACAAAACTTGTAACTCAGTATTTGCTGAAAGATGAAGAAAAGACAAATTGTATTGTATTTTGAAGTTGTGTTTATTTCATAGAGAAGGATTTAAATTGTGGATGTTTAATAAATCCTTGTCTCTCTTTCTGCTGAGCGAGATGAAAAACGGACGCAGAGTTTTCCCTGTCTCACTTATTTCTCCTGTTTCCAGCGAGAGCATATACGAAGGTTTACGTGGTGCCAGCCGGTACCTGTAACAGTTTATTGGAGGCTCGTCCGGGATCACTCCCACCTGGTGGTCGGAAGCTGACCCAGTAATACTGCAACCGTGGACCAAGAGTGAACTGATGCAACCAGCGAGCTGCAGCTGGGGAAGAAGATCAACAGATGTTATTGATTCTGGCTGCTGAGGAAGAGGTTACCTGCAAAGAATAAAGAAGAATGTCGGTGCAGTGCTGAAATCACCACTCATCAAGAACAGAGCATGAATTGTGATCCTGGACTTTTGTGACCCAGTAGGAGGAATTTGGAAGCAGTATGGCGGATGTTGAGAGGAAAAGGTTGGTGTGGGACATCAAAAAGATCCTGCTTACTATCTCTGCAGATGAACTGTTCCAGATTGCCAAGTCCGGTGCCGGGAAGGGACGAGTCTCGTGTTCAGTCAACAGATGAGGAGGGTTGTTTTGAGTACATTTGTAGTTTCATGTCCAGTGAGCCTTTACTGGAGTTGGAGGATTCTGGGATGGCACATTTATTAAACTTAAGGGAGGTAATCGACACAGTCATTCAGGGTCATGTCTCACAAGTTGCTGTAGCAATTGATGTATCGGGCAGTGGGTATGTAAGTCATGCTAGTGGTAATGTTAACCCACCTGATGATTGTAATCCTATCGATTTTGGGATTGCTAGTGCAACCCACAGGGCACTTTCCACGGCTAGTGACACACATGACACAGAGCTACAGAAAATACTTGCCACTTATGAGGAGCTAAGTAAGAAAATGAGGCAGTACAAACACACACCCACTCCACAGTTTGAACCCCAGTCATCTGTAAATATAGGACTCACCTCACAGAGTAGTAATCTAGCAGGCACCAGATGTTTAAGTGAAAACTCGACACCAGTAACATGACACATGACACATGACAAGTTGCTCTCCTTAAGAGAGTTGTCTTAGCTTCATCGCAGGGAATTGAAGATTCAGTGGGGTCAGATTGGCGACCAGGGGTCAGATCTCAGCTTTAACAGTGTCTGTCGGCAGATGGAAGGCGGTTTAAAGGAGCAGTTCAGTGATGCAGAGGTTGTAAGAGCCGTCCTCCGAGTCATCAAGCCGGGAACGTTTAAAGATATGCTAATGAATAAGGACAATTTGACTGTAGAAGAGCTAAAAGCTTTCCTCCATTCCCACCTGGGTGAGCAAAGTAACACAGTGCAGGATGTGTTTCTCCACACCGTGTATCAGGGTCTGGGTCATAAACATGATGATGTCCGCAGAGAGCTGAAGCCATTGCTTGTGGACGCCAGAGTATCGGATGAGGCGATCCTGAAACAGATGAAGAAAATAATGTGTGATGAAAGTGAAAGACATCGAAGGATAGGTCCCGCCACCCACCAAAGACTAACAAATGTGCACAGTGCTCAGTCTGACGTCAACGCTACACAGTGTCTTAGTGTAAAGGAGAAGATGCCAAAAACAGATACGATCCAGCAGTTAACGGAAAAACTTGAACAACTTACAAGTATGGTGGAGCACATGAGACAGTCAATGCAGACACAGGGGGCAGGACAGTTCAGCCACAACAGGAAAGGCAGAGGAGACCGCAGGAGAGAGAAACCATATGGCTGTGACAAGTGTGTGGAGACAAATCGTCCCAACTGTCCTCACTGTTTCCACCATGGCGAAGAAGGGCACCGGGCAGTGGGCTGTCTAAAGAGACCAACACGTCAGGGAAACTGGAGCCGGTCCCTGCCAAGGGACAAACAGTGACCGGGTCTCAGCGATCGTCCCAACCTTACACTTGTCATACTGATCAACCTGGAAATGAAAGGCTGACAAAAGACAAACAAAAGACAAAATAACAGAAAAGAAACAGCAACAAGCAAAACAGACGACCACTCCATGCACTCAGGACCTCAGAGCAAAAGGGAACGACTAGCCAAACTCATCGGAAGGAGAGGCTCCAGGACTTTGACTCCGGCTGAGCGTAACTATCACCTGCACAGTGGAAAACTGGAGTTCCTCGCACTGAAATGGGCTGTGTGTGAAAAGTTCCGGGATTACCTGCACTATGCTCCTCATTTCACGGTGTACACGGACAACAATCCCCTGACCTATGTCATGAGTACAGCAAAACTCAACGCTGTTGGTCATCGTTGGGTGGGAGAACTCTCAGTTTCCGGTTCGGCATCAAGTACAGGCCTGGAAAAGCAAATGTGGATGCAGACACGCTGTCTCGGCTTCCCTTGGACATGGGAAAATAAGAGGATGTTTGTACAGAGGAACTCTCGAATGAGGCAGTGCGTGCTACGTGGGAGGGGAGTAAGGCAGCAGACGGCATCCTTTATAGAAGGACGAACCAGCAAAAGCAGTTAGTCCTCCCTCTGAAACACAGGCAGTTAGCTCTGAAGTAATTGCATAATGAAATGGGTCATGTAGGCACAGAAAGAGTACTCCATCTGGCTCTGGAAAGATTTTACTGGCCCTTCATGGCTAAAGAAATTGAAGACTACGTTACCCGAAAATGTCCCTGTATCAAGTTTAAGAAACCCACGTCACACACTCGAGCTCCTTTGGGCAGCATCACATCTAACTTCCCTTTAGAGCTTGTGTGTATTGACTACTTGCATCTGGAAACCAGTTTTGGGAGATATGAATATATTCTAGTAGTGATTGATCATTTCACAAGATTTGCCCAGGCATACCCCACAAAAAACAAGAGCGGGAAAACAGCTGCTGAGCGCATCTTCAACGACTTCATACCCCGGTTTGGATATCCGTTCAAATTACATCACGACCAGGGTCGTGGATTTGAGAACAAACAGTTCCAGTCACTACAGCGGTTGTCAGGGGTTGGCCACTCGTGGACGTCGCCCTACCACCCACAAGGCAACCCAGCTGAGCGGTTGAACCGCACCATACTCTAGATGTTAAGAACATTGACTGATAGTGAGAAACTACGGTGGAAGGATCACCTCCCGCATGTTATACACGCATACAATTGTACCAGACATGAGCTACCGGCTACTCACCATTTTTTCTCCTCTACAGTCGTCATCCACATCTCCCAGTCGACTTGCTGTTTGGATTGGGGGAAGAAAGGGAACCATACTCACCTCGAGGATTTGCAGAGAAATGGGCTAAAAGGATGTCCGAAGCCTACCACATTGCTGGCGAGAATAGCAAAAAGTCCAGTGCAAGGGGAAAAATGATGTATGACAAGAAGGCTAGAGAAGTGGTACTGCAACCAGGGGACAGAGTTCTGGTCCGGAACCTCAGTGAACGTAGAGGACCAGGAAAGTTAAGAGCATACTGGGAGAAGACGATATACATAGTTGAACGTCAACTTGGGGAGAACCCAGTGTACATTGTCTGCCCTGAAAGTGGAAACAAACAGAAAAGCAGGACACTGCACCGCAATCTCCTGTTGCTGGTGAACGACTTACCTATCGAAGCTACTCTGTCTGACACCACCCCGATTCCTGAGAAGAAAACACATGGAAGACAAAACCAAGAGAGAATGACAGGCACTCAAAGGCAAGCAGACACGAGTGATGACAGTGGGAGTGATTGAGATGATGATTTCGGCTCGAGATACTGGTTAGGAACACCGATCGAAAGGACAGAGAATAGTTATCTATTCTATCTATGGGTTATCTACCAGGAGCAACTTGGGTATCCAGAGATTAGAAGGTCAGAAGCAACACCTGTAAGGAGAGAAAGTCACACTGTACCTGGACACTTACCAAATCCTACTGAGGAGAGACACTACGCTGATGTAGACTTACGTTTACTCACTGAACCTGTGGAAGAGGAGCAAAACGATGGACACGAAGACTCCGACTCAGAAGCTCGACCTTTGACCCCTCCTGTAGACCACAATCAAGCCGTTTCTCAATGTCAAGGATACTTCCTTGGCAGGATTGATCCTTCGAAGTCATTTACTTCAGAGGCTAGGCGAGGCTCCTCTTTAGCATTCGGAGAACACGTAAATGGAACAGGCTAGCAAGTGCACGTCATTGCGTCATTACGTCAGTGAAAAGGTCCGCTTTTGGCGCTGCAAAAATTCAAGAAGATCAAAAAGTTGTGATGTACACTGCCGTTCAAAAGTTTGGGGCCAGTACGATTTTCAATGCTTTTAAAAGAATTCTCTTCTGCTAATCATGTTAAATTACTTTGTACAACTTAACTAGTTATTTATAAAAGAAATGCCGGTGACGGCAACCAAGCTAAATGAAAGGTCCGGTTCAGTTAGCCATCAATAACGTAATTTGTATATTTTTGTATAATTTGTAATATCAATAAGGTAGTAATTTGTACTGGCACTTAAACGTTAAACTTTACTTATATGTACAACAGTTATAACAAATGTATGGTAACTTACATGTACAAGCATAGTGCCCCGTTATTGTTCCGACTCCGCTAACGTTTGACATTTTTTATTTTTTGAACATGATAGCAATGCTGGCGCATAGGATTGTCGGTGATTTGAGAGCGCGAAGGCTACACATATGCATCCTTTCCTGTGTATGGATATTTTTCGAACGAAGGACTCAGTCGTTGGTTGAAATTCTGTGGATCCTCGACATTGGAACAGTCCTTCGACGGATGTCGATGACGTAGCATCCTCGAAATAACGGCTTCCGAGGATCCTTCCTTGACATTGAGAAACACCTTCAGTCAGACGTTAGAAGGTCTGCCCGTGATAGAAGGCCATGCCTTTTCCTCACTTATGAGTCATTAGGTGAACCATCAGTCCAGTCACACGCCAAAGTTAACTCAGTTACTGGATGCACAGCACCCTATATGCCAGTTATAGAAGCATCTCCTCACACTACACCTGTACACTCACTCTTTCCATACGTCCCACCTTTTTTGTATGCAATATTCACAACCACTCCATTACTTGCAGACACCATATATGCCATACCCGTACCAAGCACCAGCCACATACATTCCATCTACTATGCTTGTTTGTTGAATAGAGATTTGGGAATCAAGGTTAAGAGTTGAAATTGTTAAACAGTGTTTTGAGATAAAGATTTTTGGAAATGTCAGTAGCCATTTTTTTTTCTGTCAGGGAGCGTGTGATGCCCACTAAAGTGTTATCACATTTGTGGTAGTTTCTGTAATTGTATAACTAATGTTTGCGGATTTTTTTTCAGGGGTAATTAAACTGTTTCCAGCATTATTGCACTATAATGTTTGCATAAAAATCAGGAGTAATAGTGGAGTTCACCAGCAGGGGTCAGGTTGGCGTTTACTTTGCTCTAGAGGGCGACTTTACGTCAGTTGTTTCGCTTTGCGGTCTTTCTCTTTCTGCTGAGCGAGATGAAAAACGGATGCAGAGTTTTCCCTGTCTCACTTAGGGACTGTTCGTTTTTTATTTAAGGGGCCACCGGAGGAGTTTTGAGATTTGTTGTCAAAAAAGACTTGACCCTCCCTTAGCCAGCAATAAATTTTTCTATGACCCTCCAAAATGATTGTGAAAAAATGCATGACCCTCCCCGATAATTTATTGATTTCTGTACTGGTTTGCGCTTGGTAAAGATGTTCAGAAGCCATTGTTTGTTTACAACTATGACAAACCTCTGCGTATGTTACATTACACTCCACGTTTATGGTGGCCAATTCAGTAGATTATAATACTCACATTGTTGTGGAAACACAATAAGCAACACTTCCTGCATACTACTCATCTAACGTTTGTATTCCCATGAAATATAACAACATTGAGACCATTCAACAAAGCACAGTGGGTATAACAAATTCAACACATTTGCTCAGTCATTGTATATTTTAGCATAGGTATTACCTTTAAAAGCTGCCGAAGCTGAACATTATCCAAAACTCCATTTGGAGACACGAGCGTCAATTTGGGAGTTTGCATAACGTTTACTCATTCCTTCTCATGTCCGTTGCACAATTTCAAATCACCGGGACCGAAAGGATATTTGAAGAGTTGCCTACGTATTGGCGCCAGAAATCACATTCGGGCTTTGCTGCTAGTGCCCAGTGCCGTGCCCTCTCGATAGTTTTCAAACTTTTTCTAGAGCGACCACTGATTGATTGTACGGGGGTCATGTGACACGTGGAGTATTTATTTTGCATGTATTTGAAAGATTTTTCAGTGTAATTCTATTGGAAGTTAATATCATCAATAATATTCATATTAAAACGGATTTAAAAACAGTTTTAAAAAATCACTGGCAAACCTTTTTTTTTAATTCTCGCGACTCACCCGAGGGTCGCGCGCAGTGTCACCACTCGAAACCCACAGCGCGAGGCTCAGGCAATTACTTTACTCCCCATACCGTTCAAGAAAAAAAGGAAATGAAGGATAAACGTGGTGTGCAGAGGCCTGAAGTGTGAAGAATGCGAGGATTACGACCTGCCAGCACAGGGCAGTGCCTGCAGCTACTGTGGATGCACACCAGTACACCACCTTCAAGTCCCAGAGGCCGAGTTGGGTCAGAAATTTGAAAGTTGCCAGAAATTCGACCAGGTATTTGTCTACATTTGACATGGTTTATGTTCCTAGAGTTTCTGCTGTTGGTTTGAAGCTTTAAAAGAATTGTTGCTAGGCAACGTGAAACCTTTGAGCTAGTCAGCTACATTCCAGCTTCAAAAACAAAACGTATTGGTTACAAAATATATAATAAAGAAGAATGGCAGACATTTAGGCCAAAGTGGGCGAAGATAAAAATCCAAAATATTTAAAATTATATTTTATCTTTGTTATTAAAAATAAGAAAAAAGATACACAACATATAAACTGCTTAAACAACTATAAACAAACTGCTTTATTATTTTTTTCCAGCTATAGGAGATGTATAACAGTAGCATTCAAGAAAGAAATGTATGAACAATATAAAAATAAAACGCTATAACGTTATACACTTCACTGAAGTTATGTTTTTGTGCTTCCAGCTAGCGGTCCGTACTTTCGTCCTCAGAATGTTGTGATCCATTTTGAAATAAAGCGCGTTCACAAGAGCCTACTGTGATTGTTGGAGTGGGGTCAGGTGTTAGGCATTAATGGGTTGGGGGATGGTGCGATTTTTGCTGGGTCAGACCCATCTGCTAGCGATGGAGAGGGGGGGACTGAGGGAGCTACATGGAGCTACATTGAAAATATGCACCGAAAAAGCCACTTTAAAATTTAGATGTTTTCATAAATACAAAAGTTGAGTGACCCTCCCCCTAGACTAAAAAAAAGTTGGATGACCCTCCCCTCACCAAAGAAAAAAACGAAATTACCCTCCCCTATTTTCCTCCGGTGGCCCCTTCCATAAATACCGAAAGGTCCCTTATTTCTCCTGTTTCCAGGTTGGTGAAATAGTAAATGAAGCTAAATACTTGAAGTGTAATATGTTTACATGTCACTGAATGTTTCAATGTCTGTGATATAAGCCTGTTTGATGCATATGTGGACATATATGTCCATTTAACGTTAGCCGCATTGTCGCGCTGACAACGTCACCTGTTGTTATCAAGGTCACGTCGGACAGAGTTTTATTTTTAGCTCCTTGAACATTTTTGTAAAGTTTAATAGTTCGGAAATGTATGATATTGTGTAAAATGTGAAAAGCAAATGTTGGAAACAGATGTTATTAATCTAAAAGTAGTAAGAGAGAAACAAGTTAAAAATCTGCCACCTCATGCATTGTGAAAGAGGGAAAAAAATGATTTTAGTGAAATGGAAAATACATTTAGGAACCATATGTAAGTGGTAACATAAGCTATGTTTTATTTTAAGCTGAAAAGAGACCGGTTACAGGATAACAGTGGTTATTGTCATTTTGATTTATTTAATCAAACAAAACTTGTAACTCAGTATTTGCTGAAAGATGAAGAAAAGACAAATTGTATTGTATTTTGAAGTTGTGTTTATTTCATAGAGAAGGATTTAAATTGTGGATGTTTAATAAATCTCTTTCTGCTGAGCGAGATGAAAAACGGACACAGAGTTTTCCCTGTCTCACTTATTTCTCCTGTTTCCAGAGAGAGTTATACGCTGTTTACGTGGTGCCAGCCGGTACCTGTAACAATTGCAGTACCAGTTTTGGCCACAATCCTACATGCGGCTCCTTTAAATGAACACTTAGGCTATATGACAATTTTTCTTCTCAGCTTTAATCATCATTTCCAATTATTAAACACTTTCTCCAAGACTGTTACATGTATGCTCTGTGTTTCCCTGTGACCTAGTTTTCCCAATCTGTTTGATTAGTCTTTTCTTTAACCTGTGTCCTGGTCATTATCTAATTAAGGTCCTTTGTTTGCTCTGTGTATTTAGAACCTGTGTTCTAGCAGTCTTCGTCCGTTCTCATTAATATTAAGAGTGGTTTCATCATCATCCTCCTCTTCCTGATGAAAATATTTTGTAGCATTAAGCCTCAGCTATTTTGTTGTTTGACAACACAAGGCTAAGACAAATAATCTACTATTCTGAATATACATATATTTAAAAACACATTGATTTAACATTTGAAAATAATAAGAAATAATGTCTACAGTAAATTATAAATAATTATTAGAGCAACACGAGTCTCCACGAATGGCCTTTGTATTTAATTTTCACATTTTTATATAGTTGTTCAACACACTGATATGGCAGAGCTCAAATGAAAAACAGCGTAATCATGCCTGCATTTTACTGGGATCTATTGAATCATCCATGAATGTTCCATTTCAGAGCTGAATTTATGCCAGTATTAAATGCAAGCAAGTGGCCAGGGTCACATTTCTGATTGCAAATGCAGTGCACTGAAAATTGGGGAAAGGATTCAAAGTGGTTCAAAAATGAGCACACTTGCATACACATTAACACATAAAATAGACCCATGCATCAAACTCACATCTACATTTGTGGAATTTTCCATTGACAGAATCTCTCTTGCTTTTTTCAACAGTCAAGTCGGGAATGTAAGCAGAACGTAAGTTCAGGGCTTTAGTACAACAAAGATATACAAATACCCACATACAGAAGCAAGCATAAATACAGCTATCAGCATTTACATATACACTCATACTAAGATTGCAACTGAAGGAAATTGCTGGCTTAATGTAAATCAAGCTTTTTTGACAGTATTTTTGGCATAATATTAATTAAAGGTGCAATGTGTAATATTTCTGAGGATCTATTGACAGAAATGCAATATAAGATCCATAACTATGTTTTCAGTGGTGTATAAAGACCTTGCATAATGAACCATTATGTTTTTGTTACCTTAGAATGAGACATTTATATCTCCATAACCGCGGGCAGCCCCGACTAGAAGGTCGACATATTGTGTCGTCATGTTTCTATCGTAGCCCTAAACGGACAAGCGCATTTCGTTACTATGTTGCTCTTCTTGCAAGGAAGCAAGCTTAGTTCAGCGAATAAAACACTGACAGAATGATGAACAAGTAAAAGTAATATTCACAATAATATATAGTTTTACTGAATAATTAAAGTAACAACAGGTAACTTTTCAACCTTCATAATACATTTCCAAGTCTCTTGTGATGGTACATCGACTTACAATAGTTTGAATGACACGTCTGCCATAGCCTGACGGGGTCTGTAGCGTTTTTAATTGTACTTTTAAACTTCGGGTTTCTGGTAGTATCCGGCGAACAAAGAGAACTACATAATTCGACTGCTTTACGGCATATACGTCACTTCCACCACCACCCCCACTTCCTTAAAGTCGGACGTGCGAGCCAAATTTTATACAGTCATGGCCAAAGCAGCACAGAGAAAAAAGAAAGCAAAGGTTTTGTCGGAGGAAAGCAAAAAGAGAAAAAGAGAAAGTGATCGCATAAAACGAGGATCAACATTGGGCCAGCTTTTTCTCGCTGGCGTGAGCTGAAAGAGGAGGAGGGGTTCCCGACAGATGCTGACTTGGCTGTCATGCTTTTGGACCAGTAAGTATATTGCGTGCATACTATCTCTTTGTTTTTTTTGGCTGCCTGATTATGTTATGGAAGCTATTTTATCCTCCGTTTATCTTCATGAATGAAGTAATGATAGTAGAGTAGCGAATTATCAATCTGGTAGCTAGTAAACGCTATTCTCGTTCTTTTAGCATTCTCGTTCTGATTGGAACTTTGCAATCGATGAAATGCAAATAGCAAATGTTTGACCTAAAAAGTGTAGTCTACTCAACATGTACAAACAAAGGAGGAAGATAATAATATTATCATTGAGTTCATAGCTTCTCATTTGTTACATGTGTAAAGTTACTTGATTGTGTAATTTCCGATTATTGCTAGATACAGAGGCAAACGGGATTCTTGTCGCAATTTTTTCGGATGACTAATTTCCACCCTCATGTTGTTCTTGTGCAATACTTCTGTGTGATTGCATTGAAGTATCATATAGATTCAGAAAAACGGTAACCAATAGACTAGGCTACTATAATGACGCTGGCTTGTAAAAATGATCATCACGATCATTTGTCGTTATAAAAAAAATAAAACACATGAATAGACATGTGCCGGTATTCGGTAATGCGATAAATCGCGGTAATGAATATGCACGATATTGTTATCGCGGGGACTTCGAAATACCGTGAAAAATAATAGATCCGAATTTAGATTTTTAGAACGCATCAGCTTATTTTCCATCAACCGCTTAAAAAAACAATGCGTATATGCTGCGCAAAACACGTGCGCACTTTGATGTAAACAATCCCCACATCACATGTAGAAGCACTGTGTGAATGCAGTGTGCACTCTAGTCTAATGTAAACAATCCTCACATGGAAAAGTAGCACGGCGGAAGGAGGAACGCTGCCGACTATTTATCCCCCGCATGGCTGCCAACTCTCACGCATTCAGCAGCTTGAGACTCACGCAATTGACACTTTCACACGGTCTCGCGCCACACATCCATTTTCTCACGCAGAGAAAAATCGCGGAGCAAAGAGGACACTGACACTGACAGACTAGACAGAGCAGGTTACTTTTGATATGAAAAAAATATCAGCTCTCAGGTTTTATAACGAAATTCAGACATTAAAATACTGTTTTGGTGCTTGTAAATGACGTGACAGATCGCGCGCCTCAGTTCAAGTAAACAGATCATCTGTTACTTTTTATTAAAGATACAGTACAACCCACCGAAAGGTATACGTACTTTCGATCAATCAGTGTTTTTCAACCACGGAAAGAGGTCAATAACACTGCAGGAGAACAATTATGTCACAGAACGTTACATTTACCTCAGGAAAGCCATTTAATGTTAGTTGACTATAAGAAAATAGCTATAGAGAGGAGTATTTTGCTAAATATGTGCACTATATTACATATTTTAATATATGTTTACTTGTCATTATATAATTGTTATTATAATGAAAATTACGGCATATTACATTTTTATATTTATATTATTATTATATTTATATTGCATGCATTATATTTAATTTCTCTCTGTATGTTTACAGCATTATGTGAGATATATTTTTTCTTGAGAAAAAATTAAATGCAGGCTATCTACTGTAGCCTACCTAATATTTATCCAAATGAGTCAATATTGAATCAAGATTGAAATTAAATCCAAGAATTTAATTGAAATCATGAAAATTGTGTTAAGCAATAATACAAACAGTAGCCTCAGTAACTGTACCATGTAAACATTATAACATGTTGTCACTAAAAAATAAAATTAATGTTTTGACAATCACAATTACACATTGTGATGCAAGTTTTTTTTAGATACCCCCAATCCGTCTGTTTCTCTTGTGCAATTAAAATATCGTGATAATACCGTATACCGTGATAAAAGCTCAATCAATTAATCGCAGCATGAAAATTTGATACCGGCACATGCCTACACATGAAATTATATTCATATGACATGCTGAAATATATGCCACTGTACCTGGGATGAAGACATTTCACACACGCGAGAACACCTGCATGTGACCTCCTCCTACAGTGTTCAGGGCTATCATGGTTGTCAACAAATGCACGTGCATGTAGGATGACAGTTTACGACAGTAGTAGAGGACAATACTGTTTCCCAACTGTAGGGGGAGCCCCAGAGCAAAAAACTACCTGTTGTTACTTTAAGTAAACATAATGTCTTAATTTTAAAGAAACCTCTGTAATGGAAATTTCTTTTGAATGTATCTTTTGAAACTTATATCTGCTTGTGTGTTTTACAAAACATAGATGTGTTGAGGAAGTTGCAGGATGCATTAATATTCTTTGCAAATAATTCAATAGTGTTTTTTTTGCAAAGAGGTCAAAGGGACAGTGCAAGGGGACAGAATGATTAGTTTTTCTTAGCAATAGATAATTTAGAGTGCATCAAGAGCGAGACATGTTTGGTTAGGTGTTTCTTAAAGTGACATTTGTGCTGACTGTGGAGATGCATTGATAAGGGTAGGGGAACTGAAAACTGTCCACGTGCAGGGGCCTTAGTCCAAAGATCTTCAGAGGAGGGGTGATCTTTTGGGTATATAAACTCTGTGAAAAGAGAAGACTTTTGCCCTTCTCATGTCAGACTCTGTCTGTGTGTGAACTGCCTTTCCTGCAAGAAATAAATACGTATACTTATAACTTTCGAGATCTTCATTTGTTCTTCAACTGTTGTATAAGGTGTTGAAAGAATTTCCACAACAATCTGGCGACGAGGATGGGATCGCAAAACTGATGACCT
Source organism: Siphateles boraxobius (assembly GCF_051911475.1). Classification (NCBI taxonomy): domain Eukaryota; kingdom Metazoa; phylum Chordata; class Actinopteri; order Cypriniformes; family Leuciscidae; genus Siphateles; species Siphateles boraxobius. The sequence goes on along the minus strand of NW_027508920.1, from coordinate 1,650,777 downwards.
CCGTGGGAGAAACAATTGACTGATCACCCCAAAGACAAAAAGTCTATGGCTCCAAACCCCCAACTTTGAGGGACGGGAGAATTGTGGACACCACGGAAGGCCTAGGTGGACGCGATCTTGATTAAAAGAAATCACGCTGCAAAAAGCACGGTGAGAAACATTTTTTACATTAATAAGATATTTCTAAAAGGGCCAGTGAGACGTGCACATTTCCCAAAAGGGCCAGTGAGACGTGGGAGTCTCAGTAAAGACCAATAGTGACGATTATTGGCGGGGTGCGGTGGCCGCACTGGGAAAGTCTCAAAGTAAAGACCAAGTAGTGACGGACTACTAGGCAGGGTGTGGTGGCCACACCGGAAAATTTCCGGAACGGTATACTCTGGAAAAAGGCTAATTAATGTAAAAAATGGGTAGTAGTAATAGTAAAAAGTCGTTGGAGACAGTGAATTTCTCGAAAGGAAATTATAGTTCTATGACAAAGAAAAATGGAACATGGTGGCATCACAGGATACCACAAATGATTAAAAAATATGGGTTTAATGGGGGTTTGAGTGTAAGCCATCTGCAAAAGACTAAAGAAAATTGGACAAAAACAAGTCCAAAAAGAAAAGAAAAAGATGATTATGACCTCGATGGTCAAATTATAGATATATGGTTAAATGAGGCAATTATCAGACAAAGAAAACAGATAAATGCAGCATTAGCACCATTAGGAAATGCAGATAATAAAAATGAAAAGGCAGAAGAGGTCAGAAAAACTTTACTAAACTCTGTTTCTTATTCTTCCGAGGAAATGAGATGCATAAAAACCCGCCTGGCTGAGGATGACCGCTGTCCGGCTCACCGCTCCCCCTACCAACCGCAACTGCCAGTTGACAATGAACCGCAAAGACAGCCAGAGGCGGCTGGAGGACAAGACCCTGACGAAGATGACAAAAAAGAGGACAAGTCAACACCCGTATATCCAAACCTGACAGCTTCAGGTACTTTTCCCTCTGCCCCTCCTGCCTATGCTCCTCCAACACAAAGTTTTGCTGATTCTAAATCACAGACAAAAGGAGGACTCAAAAGAGGGCTCCAGGAAAAACCACCAAGGACAGGTCGAGGTAAAGGAGTTATTAGACCCCAAACCAGATCATTGACAAGAGGTGATTCAGGAAAAAGATTCCTGATCCTGAATGCGGAGGACGATTGGAACACAGCGGAGGAGGAAGATGAGGAGTATGAGGAGATGATGATCAGAGCACCCATGATCGAAGTCGCGGGACACGAAGGTCCAATCCTGATCCACAGACCATGGACACAGGCGGACATCAAAGAAGCAGCCTGTCATTTGTCTGAACTGGACGCAGGAGGAAAACAACTGGGTGAGGAAATTGAAGCATTCTGCAAAGAATTCAGACCAACCATTGATGAACTGATAAGACTTTTGAAACTGAAACATGGTCCTACCAAGCTGTCAAAAATGACTGGGCGCTGGCCCACAAACGCACGCTTGGTGAACCCAATCTGGGAGGACGCGGGCAACGCTGCCTATGTGGGCAAAATCAACGCGCTAAAAACCTCACTTGCAACAGCTTTTCCAACTCACGTCCACACCGACAAGATCAGAGCGTGTAAGCAGAAAGACGGAGAGGACACCGAAGATTTTTTTCAAAGACTGAAAGCAGTATTTGACCAGTGCAGTGGTTTGACTGAACCAGGTCCACCAGCCGAGGGAGCTGTGGTCCCGCCCGGCATAAGTACGTATGAAGAATATTTAAAAACTGTTTTCCTAGATGGCCTGGACCCTGAAATAGGGAAAAAGGTGAAAACATCTTGCGTGGGCTATCATCAAGCGCGCCTGGAAGAAATCCGACGACACGCAACCCATCAACAACAGCTGCTAAGAGATCAAGCCAAGACTAAGCAGAAAAAGACTGACAAAGACACTCAACTTGCTCTGCTGAAAATGGGAAGTTTGATGATGGAAAATCATCCGAGAAGAGGTGGAGATGGAGGTAAAAGAGGAAGAAGGCGAGGAGGAAAAGGACGAGGAGTGGGTAACAGACCCGCAATAGACTCTGAAGCCTGTTTTAACTGCGGACAACAGGGACATTGGAAAAATGACTGTCCATATCCTCCAAGGCAAAAAGGAGTTCAGCAACATCAACAACCAGAGAAGCAAGGAGATTGAGAGGGGGAGGGGAGCGACGGTGAGAGGTCTGACTCCCAGGTGGTAAATATGTCTAATCTCATTTCTATTTCTGCTTCTTGCAATGAAGAAATCTTGCTTGCAAACACTGTACAAATGTATAAAGCATCTGCTAGATTACCAATGATTGAAGTAAAGGTTGAGGGCAGAAAAGTTAAGTTTTTAATTGATTCAGGAGCAACAAACTCCGTAATTAAGCATACAGAATTGCCTGATTTAACTGTATTATCTGGTAAATGGGCAACCTCCAGGAGTGCCACAGGGCATCTGGTGAGGGAACCATATACTACAGATTTATCTTGTCAGATTGGTGATCACTTATTTGCGCACGCTTTTCTTGTGACAAAAACTTGTCCGTGTAATCTGCTGGGCAGAGATTTAATGTGTAAGCTGAAGTTGAATTTGTACTGTGATGACAATGGCCTCACTGCTGATATGACTATGATACAAATGCCTGCTGAAATATTGTATGTGTTTGAATGGAGCACTCCTCAAAGTGGGCTAAAAAGCAAAGCCACAAATAGGATGTCTCCTAACCATGATTTCATGGAAGAAAGTGATTTGCATTGTACATGTCACGTCAGCAGTGAGCCAGATGAAATTTTTGCTGAAAAATGGACTGAAATAGAGATTGAGGAACTGCAGTCCTCAGAGCTATTCTGGTCAGATAAGTGGTGTGTTGTAAAGATTGAATTGACTGATAGTCAGCTTGCACTGTATGATGTGGTGGGGGCCGTCCCACACATCTCTCTTGCAAAACCACACACTGCTGAGTGGCAAGATTTGGGGCCTTTTGTGAAACAGTGTGACTCATTAACAGACTGGTTTCCAGCCACTGACAAGAATGTGTGGCAATCTGAGAGCACAGGGTTTTACAAACAGCCACTAAGAAAACAAATAAAGGGGATTAGGACTGTTGAAGTGTTGTGTGATAATACAATGACCAAAAATGAGGAAATGTCTATTCCTTAGGGTTTAGAAGCAGTTCCACAGGGACTCTGGGCACGTGACAAATACGACGTAGGTCTGATTAAAGGGTGTGACCCTGTTAAAATCACTCCAAAAAGTGATTACAGACCTAAGAAGATGCAATATGCTCTAAAACAAGAGGCTATTGATGGTATCACTCCAGTATTTAATTCATTACTGGAAAAGGGCGTGATTGTGCCGTGTCCAGATTCACCTGTCAGAACACCTATTTTCCCAGTAAAGAAAATCAGGGATAGCGGGAAGCCGACTGAATGGAGATTCGTCCAGGATCTCCAAGCGGTCAACAGCGCTGTACAGGCCAGAGCTCCGAACGTGCCAAATCCGTATACAATACTGTCTCAAATTCCGCCCAAGACAGTCTGTTACACTGTGGTAGACATTTCAAATGCCTTCTTCAGTGTACCAGTTGATAAAGACTCTCAATTCTGGTTCGCTTTCAATTTCAATGGAAAACCGTATACGTTTACAAGATTGTGTCAAGGGTATTGCGAAAGCCCAACAATTTATAACAAAGCGCTGAAACGAAGCTTAGAGCCATTATACCTGCCGGAAGGCGTCGCTTTGTTGCAATACGTCGACGATATTTTGCTATGCTGTCCGTCAGTGGAAGTATGCAAAGTTGCAACAATGGCTCTGTTGACACATTTGGCTGAGCAGGGTCACAAGGTTAACCCTTGCAAAGGGTCTGTGGCACAGACATCTGTCGTATTTTTAGGACACGTCCTGTCAGCTGAAGGGAAGTCACTCTCAGACAAAAGAGTGACAGCCATTCAGAATATTCCAAAACCTATAACAAAGAAACAAATGATGTCTTTTTTGGGTATGACATCATATTGTAGAACGTTCATCTCAGATGAACTCAAAATGATTTATGGTAACAGTATGGCTGCAAAAGATACGTTGACATGGACTCCTGAGGCTGAGCAGGCTTTTGTTGATTTGAAACATGCTTTGCAAACTGCCCCTACTCTTGGGATACCGGACCCAAGCCGACCTTTCACACAAACTGTGGATGAAAGAAAAGGGCATATGGTTTCAGTCTTATTACAGGAGCATGGAGGAAAACTGCGCCCAGTGGCCTATTTCTCCTCCAGACTGGACAGTGTTGCACAGGGACTTCCTCCCTGTCTGAGAGCAGTAGCTGCTGCTGAAAAAGCTGTCATGGCTTCAAATGAGTTTGTGGGGTTTGGGGAATTGACTTTATTAGTCCCTCACGCTGTGGCCATGATTTTGCTAGAACAAAAGACATCACATCTATCAACAGCACGATGGTTGAGGTACAATTTTGTGTTGCTAGAAATGCCAAATGTTCATGTCAAACGATGCACAGTGCTAAATCCAGCTACACTTCTCCCCATTGAGGGGGAGGGGGAGCCCCATTGTTGTATTAGTGTTCTGGAGGAAGTTTGCAACCCCAGAGTGGATTTGCAGAGTGAGGCTTTGATGAACCCCGATCTCATCCTATTCGTGGATGGCTCATCGAGTCGGGACGAGTTTGGCAAAAATAGAGCTGGGTTTGCTGTGGTCTCATCTACTGATATTCTGGCTCAGGAAGCTTTGCCTCCTTCCTTTTCAGCTCAGGGGGCGGAGTTGGTAGCACTCACAACTGCATGTACCCTGGCTGAGGACAAACGTGTCACCATTTACACGGACTCCAGGTATGCTTTTGGTGTTGTGCATGATTTTGGGGCATTATGGAAACACAGGAAGTTCATGAAAGCTGATGGTAAGCCGATCCTGAATCATTCCTTGGTAAAAGATTTGTTGGATGCTCTTCTACTCCCCTCTGCCATTGCTGTTTGCAAATGCCAGGCTCACACTACAGGCCGAGACGAGGTCTCAGAGGGTAACAGAAAAGCTGATTTAGCTGCAAAAGCTGCAGTCCTGCTTCCTCTTTCTGTGACTCGTGCAGTTAAATTGGCTGTGCGCCCAGAACCTCTGGGTACAGTTCAAGCCATGCAACAATTTAGCTCTGATATTGACAAGAAACAATGGAAGCAGGCAGGGGCTACTTACATTGCAGGTATCTGGAGGGGACCTGATGACAAACCATGTTTACCTAAACATTTCTTTTCAGCTTTTGCTAAGTTGACGCATGGATTGGACCACACGTCAAAAGGAGGGATGCTGAAATGTATGCAAAATAACTGGTTTACAAAAGGTTTTTCCACAGTGGCCCAGGAGTATTGCAGCAGATGCATGATTTGTGCAACAAATAATGTGGGTAAGGGTCAGGCAATGAAACTAGTGGGGCATCCCAGCCCAGACAAACCTTTTAGTCACGTCATGATTGACTACATTGAATTAACACCAAGTGAAGGGAAAAAATACTGTGTGGTCGCAGTAGACATGTTTTCCAAATGGGTCGGAGCAATGCCAACAAAGCACCCAGACAGCAAAGGGGTGGCTAAGCTTCTACTACAAGAAATTGTTCCCAGGTGGGGAATACCAGGTAAAATTTCTAGTGATAATGGAACACATTTTGTGAATCAGGCCATTTCCGCAGTAGAAAAATATTTAGGGGTGTCATGGAAGTACCATACTTCCTACCATCCGGAATCAGCGGGAGCTATAGAGAGGGAGAACCAGACCCTCAAGACAAAATTGTCTAAAATATGTGAAGAAACGAATTTGTCATGGACAAAAGCACTGCCCATAGCACTCACACACATGAGAATGAGACACAGAGGGAGGGTAAATCTCTCCCCGTTTGAAATCCTCTTTGGGAGACCACCACATATGGGCTGGGAACCACACGATCAAAGAACATTGTCTGACACTGCTTTGTGTGAAAAAGATATGCTGAATTATTGTGTTGAACTGGATAAGGTTTTCTCTGATATATCTCGACAGGTAAAGGCAGCTGTACCGGAGGTGGCAGACGGACCTCTGCATTCCATCCGGCCTGGAGATTTCGTGGTCATCAAGGACTTTAGAAGGAAGCACTGGAAACAAAAGAGGTGGCAAGGACCATACCAGGTGCTACTGGTCACTCACACTGCTGTGAAGGTCGCAGAGAAGGTGCCGTGGATCCATGGGACGCACTGTCGAAAAGTGCCAGCTCCTGCGGTAGCTGCAACGGTGCCAGCTCATGCGGTAGCTGCAACGGAAGGAGGATCCCATTCACAGCTGACGAGTACGAAACAGGTGCCAGACTAACCAAAGTTGCTTGTCAGCCTGTCGGTTACTCACTAGAAGACCATCGTCATTGGAGAGAGGACGAATCAATAGTACAGGACGATTCTGCAATTTTAGGAGTAGTACGTACCGCGTCAAGAACTCTGTGGTGTTTTGACGGAGTGGGCATTGCAGTTAACTGTCTAATAATATCTACTAGACCTGCCCTGAGACCAACGATACATAGGGAAACAGGACTCATAGCATTTTCACAAGAACATTTCTTGGCCTGGCGTGGTAATACCAGGTGGCAATATGTTACTAAAAGTTATCCTCTTTAATTAGTGGGTGCCTCCAGGTATTCGGACAGGAAGGTGTCCAATTGGGTATGACAAAAGGGAAAGGATCTAAACTCACAATAATATGTGACCCCATCTCAGCATCAGGGTATGCACAGGAAGAAGCTATTAGAGAGTGGGGAAAGGCTATGTATTTTTGTAAGAAGCCATGTGCCTGGAAAGATGTTTATGGGGGTTAACCAAGAAGCCATAAAGAACGGGCTGTTAAAAAATGCAGGGAAAAGTGATATATACCTCTAAATTTGGTCATGGTGATCCCCAGATGGTTTATAAAATGAAATTTGAGGAACTAATCGAAAATCATAATGTAAAATTGAAGGTTACTCTGACTACAGGAAATTGGGGAGATGGTGACTGGGGAGGTACATATTTTTGTGTATGGTGGACTTCAGGAAAAGGCACGTATGTCCCATTTACTATAACAATGCTTGAGCAACCTGAAAATGGAGGGAAATTTGACTCAATGATAAATGACAAAGGTGTAGACTGTGGTGTTCATAGTTAACCACAAGGTGGCAGTGTAATGCTTAAGTGTTGAAGTGCGACTGAGAAAGAATAAGAAGCAGTGTGTGGAGTTGAGTTGAACATGTGTTGAATAAAAAAGCCTCGAAGGAATTACTCTGGTCTTGTGCTTCATACTACAAAACACTACAAATTGGCGATGATGGTTTCTGTGCCTACGCCTGCATCTTTTCTGCCATGCAGTGGAGAGCCTGCGATTCCTTTTGTTACCTGGCGGAAAATGTTAGAAAATTACTTGCTTGCTATTAATGCTACAGGAGACTCATGGCCTGATGCCAGGAAACGTGCTATTCTACTACACAGCTTGGGTACTGAAGGCCAGAGGCTGTTTTACACGTTGCCTAATACTGGAACTACATTTGCAGAGGCAATGACAGCATTGGAGGATCATTTTGTTCCAAAGGTGAATGTTGTGGTCGCTCGACATCGCTTTCGCCAGCGTTCTCAACGCTCTGACGAGACCATTTCACAGTTCCTGTCTGCTTTGCGGGAATTATCTTCATCATGTGCTTATGGTGCTCTGGAGAGTGAAATGTTGCGCGATCAGCTGGTCGAACGATCGTATGCCCCAGCAGTGCGAGACAGACTCCTGCTGGAACCAACACTGACCCTGGACACGGCTATTGTTATTGCGTGTCAGGTGGAACAAGCGCTCTCGAATTCGGACATGCTCACGGCACAAAGTTCAGTTCAGGCCGTGGCTTCTAAACCCTTTCATCGGAAGAAGCGTGCTGAACATTCTAACAGAGCAAAACCTGTGGCTGATACTACACGGCGGGTGAGTCGCACATGTTACCGTTGCGGAGCTACAAATCATCTGGCTAATGCTGCCGATTGCCCAGCCGCTCGAGCCAAATGCCGTACTTGTGGTAAGACCGGACATTTTTCTAAAGTTTGCCGTTCTTCTAATGATGTTCGGGAAGTGGTCCCTGAAGTGGTCGTTCTTTTGACTGAAACTGTGAATACTTTTACAGACAAACTTTTATGCAATGTTTATGTTACGACGCCAAATGGTGCTTCCGTTGAGACTGAATTAGTCGTGGATACGGGCTCTTCGGTATCAATCCTGCCTGCAGTCGTGTACAAACGACACTTTTCGGATTGTTCTCTTACCGCTCCTAAAGTGAAACTGGTCACGTACTTGAAAGAAGATATTCCTGTGCTAGGATGCTTACATGCGGACGTCTCACTGAATAAAAAGGTAACCACTGCTTGTTTTTACGTTGTGAAAGGTGGCTCTGCTTTGATGGGCATGGACTTAATTCGAGCTTTGAACTGTTCTTTTCATTTTGGTACTGTTACTGCGCCTGACGAACTACATGCAGTTGTTGGTGAAACTATTCCTGCTCCAGTTACTTCTGTGGGGAGCGTGAAAGGGTTTGTTCATAAGCCTACAGTTAAACCTGACGCTACTCCAGTTCGACAGAAGCTTCGTCGACTTCCATTCTCTGTGCGACAAGCTGTTTCTGCAGAACTCGACTCGTTATTGCAAAATGGCATAATTGAGAAAATCGATTCTTCCCCGTGGATTTCACCTATTGTTGTCACCACGAAGAAAGGAGGTAAAATACGTCTCTGTGTTGATCTGCGTGAGCCAAACAAGGCCCTGATTGTTGACAGCCATCCTCTGCCACATATAGATGAACTTTTGAGTGAACTAAGCGGCTCATCAGTGTTCACTACAATTGATTTAGCGGCTGCTTACCATCAGCTTACCTTACACGAGGACTGCCGGGACATCACAGCTTTTATTACACATGATGGTCTCTTCAGGTACTGCCGGGTTCCGTACGGCCTTGCTTCCGCGCCATCGGCGTTTCAAAAGATGATGGAAACTGTCCTGAAAGGCATACATGGGGTAAGGAACTACCTGGATGATATCATAGTGTATGGTGCCACCCAGGAAAGTCACGATACGACGCTGCGCTCAGTCATGCAGCGCTTGACAGACGCAGGACTACAACTGAACCGGGACAAGTGTACGTTCAGCCAGTCATCCTTAAAGTTCCTTGGACACATTGTTTCCAAACATGGAATTTTCCCAGATGAGGAACACAAGTCTGCGATCATTGAGGCTCCTGCGCCGCACGATGTTGCTTCCTTGCGCTCATTTCTGGGACTGATTTCATGGTACAGCAAGTTTTTGCCGAACTTTGCATCTGTTGCTGATTCGTTGCGTGCGCTACTTAGAGATACGTCAGATATTAAGTTTGCCTGGACTGTGTCTGCTGAACGCAGCTTCAAAGAGCTGAAAGACCTGCTTTCTGGAAGTCAAGTGCTTGCGTTGTTTGACCCGTCCCTTCCCACTATAGTGTCGACTGACGCTTCTGACTATGGCTTGGGTGGGGTTTTGACACAAATACACCCAGACCGTGTTGAAAGGACTGTAGCGTTTGCTTCCAGAACCCTTACTGCAGCCAAAGGAAATACTCTACGGTCGAGAAGGAGGCGTTGGCTTGTGTCTGGGCCGTAGAAAAGTGGCGGCCGTATCTGTGGGGTCGACACTTTACGCTCAGAACTGATCATTCTGCGCTCACTACACTGTTGGCAACCAAAGGAATTGGCCGGGCCGGTATGCGGGTCGCCCGGTGGTCGGCACGTTTGCTTTGCTACACATATGATGTCATCTACCGACCTGGACGTCTTAATTGTGCTGCAGATTGTCTGTCCAGGCTGCCACTACCAACAGGAAATGATAGTGCTGTGGAACCAGAAATGGTTGCTTTCGTTACTGGGCTGCCTACATTGTCTGCTGAGAATTTCATAGCTGCTTCGGAAGCCTGTCCAGAGTTAACCCAGCTGCGCTTGCGAATCGGGCAGGGCTGGCCGAAAAAATCCTGTGACCTGGATTCTGTTCTGGTCCCCTTCTTTCGTATTCGTGATGAACTGTGTGTGGATGGCGTGCTAGTGAGGAGAGGCGAACATCGTGTTCTTGTTCCTTCTACATTGCGCTTTAAAATGATAAGCCTGGCACATGAGACACACCAAGGAATTGTTCAAACGAAACAGCGGCTGCGTGAATTATTCTGGTGGCCTCAGATGGATGCTCACGTGCAGTCGGCTGTTTCTTCCTGCTTAACATGCCAACTGAATGACAAATCGGCTAAAACAGCACCGGCTCCTCTTCACCCTGTCAGTCTGCCGTCTGAACCATGGCAGAAACTAGCGATCGATATCGTTGGACCGTTTGAGAGAGGACCTTCTGACTGTCGTTTTGCCATTTGTCTGGTGGACTATCATAGTAAGTGGCCTGAGGTAGCGTTTTCTCCAAATCACTGCTGAAGTGGTCACATCATTCCTCCAATCAGTGTTCAGTAGAGAGGGAAATCCCCAGTGTGTGGTGACTGACAACGGGCCTCAATTCACCTCCAGTGTGTTTGCAGCATTCTTAAAGGAGAGAGGAATAAGTCACATGCGTAGTAGCGTGTATTATCCTCAAGGCAATGGCGCTGTGGAGAGGTGGAATAGAGTCCTGAAAGAATGCATCCTTTCTGCGGAACAGATGGGGAAACCATGGAAACATGCAGTGACTGAGTTCTTGCAAAGCTACAGAGCTACCCCACACAGTACTACAGCCGTTTCACCTTCTGAGCTTCTTCATCATCGCAAAATGCGTACAAAGCTGAATGTTTTTCCTGTTGGCCCCAAGAGTGACAAATGTGCTCAAGTGAAAGAGACTGTGAGTAACAAACAGCTCAAGAGTAAAAAGTACACTGACAAAAGACGTGGTGCCAAGTACCACACTTTCAAACCAGGAGACCAGGTGAGAGTGAAACAACCTGGGCATGTGAGAAAGGGTGTTTCTCAGTTCTCACCACCCCTGAGCATTGAGCAGCAAATCGGAAAGAGTACCTTTGTGCTGAGTGACAAAAAGAAATGGAATGTTTCTAAATTAACTCGCTTTACAGGTCCTGTTACCTGTTACTCGCTTTACAGAATGAGAGCTTGCAACCACCAGTGACATTTAATCTTAGGAAGAGTAGTAGAGTGCGTAGAATGCCAGCGTGGTTGAAGGAATATGACTTACAGTGAAGTGTACATGGAAAAAAAAAACATGCATCCTGTGGTGGATATGTTGTGAACAGTTATAGCCTAGTTACGTAAATACATAAAACTGTACATTAGAATTAGTAAAACAATGTCAATTACATTGGTTAAGTTGTGGTAAAGTTAATAACAGTACACAGTAATGTGATGTGATTTTTGTTACTTTAAACAAACAAAAGGTTTGGTTCTGAACACTAATCTGTGATATGAAGAATCTTTCAAGTAAGAGGGGAATGTGGTTTTCATAGTTAACCACAAGGTGGCAGTGTAATGCTTAAGTGTTGAAGTGCGACTGAGAAAGAATAAGAAGCAGTGTGTGGAGTTGAGTTGAACATGTGTTGAATAAAAAAGCCTAGAAGGAATTACTCTGGTCTTGTGCTTCATACTACAAAACACTACATAGACGAAGAAGAAGAACAATGGTTAGAACACCAATTTGGGCTAGACCATAAAGATAGAACAGTTCTGCATGCTAGAGCACAATGTGAGGGTAACAAAGCCTGTATGTTGAATGTTTTGCAGAGACAAGCGCTGGAGATAACAGAATCGTGTTGGTGGTGTCCACAGATGGATAGAACTTGGAAAGCACATCCGTTAAAGAGCCAACACCTGAACGAATTAAAGGGGTTAATTTCGTGTGGAATGTGGGAAACATTGAGAATGACAGAGGTAATGAAAAATAGAAGTAGTGAAGAAAGGGATGTCGGCTGTACAAATCCGACGGAGCATTACACAGGTGGAAAAAAGAATGTATGGGCAGTAAAGCCGCAGGTTGGAGATATATATATGTGTAGAAAAGGAGGGAAAGAAGTAGACGGGAAAAGACTGATAAAGCTTGGACGATCTTATTGTCATACGGAAGTAGACCTGACAGATAAAGGATGTGAAATAGAGGGAAAAGGCATTGATTGCGCTTTAACAAAGAGTTCGTTTAATGACAGCACCGCTGCTACAGTGTGGGTATGTTGAGACAAACTGCATATCACTCTTTACCCCAAGATTGGATTGGATGCTGTTATCCAGCCCTTTTAGACGTAGGTACCAGTATATACAGGACAGATGGTAAACAACAACCCAATCACAACCGCAGGGAGAAAAGAGCAGTGTCAAAGAGTATGCCTATGATGTATCAAAGAACAAAGCTATGGGACCCATGGACTAGCAGAGTAGCAATGACAGGATGGTCTTTCTTACCAGGGGGAGGAACTGCTGCAAGTCTGTTAAAGATTAATGGGTTAGCATGGCAGGTTTTAAAACTAGCTAACGATACTGAAGATGCTTTAAATTTGTTAAATGAAGAATTACACGGAATTAGAGAAGCTGTAATCCAGAATAGGCTTGTCTTGGACATGATTACCGCAGAAAAAGGCGGAGTTTGTAAAATGCTGGGGACATCATGCTGTTTCAATTTACCTGATATGCATAAAAATGTGTCAGATATTATCCAACACATGAAAGACACCATAGCCACTCCACACGATATGGGAAGCTTTCTGGATGAGTGGTTTTTGGGGCTAGAAGGGTGGTCCAGGTGGTTAAAATCCATAGGTGCGCCTGTACTGGGTATAAGTCTGATAGTATTAATTTCAATACCGTGTGTAATTTCTTGTACTAAATCAATAATTTCCAGGATTGCAACAAATAGGCTGATGGAAATAGACCTGGGTGGTGAATATGTAACGATGAGAAAATTCAGGCCACGAAACCTGATTAATACAGAAATTCACGTTGCTGAGGTTTTGGATAGTGTGGAAGTAAATGCTCATGAGTTTGACTAATGAAAATGTTATGGGAAAGGTCGGACCGGCAAACCATGACGATGGATGAATATCAAATAGTGTGGTGTTTTCTTTCATCTATTTTCTTTTACTTAATCAAATAGTGTGGTGTTTTTTTTTTCTTTCATTTCTTTTACTTCATTTCTTATTTTTGTATTATGATTACTTTTATAAATGAAATTTCTGTTTTGTTTTTATTTTCAAGATATGAAAAAGGGGTGGAATGTAATGGAAATTTCTTTTGAATGTATCTTTTGAAACTTATATCTGCTTGTGTGTTTTACAAAACATAGATGTGTTGAGGAAGTTGCAGGATGCATTAATATTCTTTGCAAATAATTCAAGTGTTTTCTTTGCAAAGAGGTCAAAGGGACAGTGCAAGGGGACAGAATGATTAGTTTTTCTTAGCAATAGATAATTTAGAGTGCATCAAGAGCGAGACATGTTTGGTTAGGTGTTTCTTAAAGTGACATTTGTGCTGACTGTGGAGATGCATTGATAAGGGTAGGGGAACTGAAAACTGTCCACGTGCAGGGGCCTTAGTCCAAAGATCTTCAGAGGAGGGGTGATCTTTTGGGTATATAAACTCTGTGAAAAGAGAAGACTTTTGCCCTTCTCATGTCAGACTCTGTCTGTGTGTGAACTGCCTTTCTTGCAAGAAATAAATACGTATACTTATAACTTTCGAGATCTTCATTTGTTCTTCAACTGTTGTATAAGGTGTTGAAAGAATTTCCACAACACCTCATTGCTGAACTGGCTACTCTCTGCTGTCTCAGACGATGACATATTTTCCTGTCGGCCACCGTAACTTTTGTTGGTTGCAATTCGTAACCTCACCACTAGACGCCGCTAAAAATCACACACTGCACCTTTAATAATTTCCACACTTTCCTAGTTTTCCTTTGAAAAAATAAAATAAAGAAAAAAATAATCCAGCTTACTGTGAAGCTCTTCCAATGAAAGTGAATAGAGCCCAATTTTGGACGCATATGTGAAGACGCATATTTTTTTAATATTTTTTTTTAGATTTAGACGCATATGTGAAGGTTGTATTTTAAAAAAAAGGACTAACAATAATTTTTCTTTTAAATGTGTGTATTATTTGAGCTTCCGTGTTGTTCTAGACATTTTTGCAGTCATTTTAGGGTTTTAGGTATGTTGGCATGGCAACAAAGTTTTAAAATTGGATATAAATTTAAACAGAAGTCTTTTTTTAACAGAATTTTTTCACACTGCTTAACTTGCTTTACTTTAATAATCCTAACATATTTTGTTTACATCTTATGGCTGAGTATTTAAAAATGTACATTACAAAACATTACATTTATTTATTTGGCAATCAACATTGCGCCACAAGTGCTGTCGATTTCACTTAATTTGTGTTGAACCCAGAATATACCTTTAAACAGTCCCACACAATAGATAACATTGTAAATAAATACACATTGAATGTGTTATGCAGAACAACATAATAATTTTTTTTTTTTAAAACAATGATTAGCGATGTACACATTTGGCAAGTTTTATTTCAGCATTTCATTTCTAGAATATGACTGATCTAGAATACTAAAATTACATTTTAGCTTTTTTTCTTTCTTCACACACCCTTGGAAACCCGTTCTTTGTCCATCTCAAAAGACGAAAATACACATTATTTATCCTTCTCTATTCAACCCTCTCCTCAAGCCCCTATGTCTATGCACTTATATTTGTATTCAATAAATGAAAGAACATCAGAGAAGTGAGTCCATTCCTCCTTCTTTGTACCCAATAACCTTTATTTCATATCACCTTCAACCACTCAAGGACTTCAGTCTTATTCTCCAGGGCTTCATTCATACCATGGTAGCCCCACTTCAAACCATCCAAGAGTCACCATTACCGCCGTAACCCCCTGATCTATCCTCACTGAGGCTTGAAATTGTGGGCAAATCTGAACAAACCACAAAAAAGCTGTGTCTCATCTTGAGATTTGTTGCACCTCTGAGCACATTTTAGTTGCACTTTGGCAGATACATCACTCCCCTTTCCAAACCTACAGCTATTCGTGTGGCATGCTAACCTTGAATTTTAATTGTAAAACCATTTAAAATATCTCATCATGCTTCCAGACAATTTTTTTTATCCCACAATTGCTTACTATAGACAGCTTGGCAGATTAATGCCTCTCTTGTGGTTCATTGATCTGGATTTTCACATTACTACCTCTGATCAAGCTGCTACTCTAGTTGTGCTTCGATGGTAATCCGATTTTTAGGTCTGGGTGCTTCAGTCTACCCTGAACTTGCAACACTATGAACTTTTGTCACAATCTTTCATCCAAACATTCTATACTTTTATACCTGGGACCTCTCAGCCCATTGGCATAGCCTAGTATATCTGGTTATGTCAGTTCCCCTGATCACCTGCGTGCCTCCTATAGGCTTCATTGAGCAGCTGTATCTCTTCCTGGTAACCTCCAGCCTCCTGGTGCTGTCTCCGGCTGTTCTGTCTGTGCGCTTCTACCGTATCCGGAATGTGGATGTTGATGTTGTCCGTGTCCCGGTTACTCGTGGGGATCAACAGGGAGTATGAGGCTGTTTCGCCAAGGTCACATGACACAAAGCGGTTCTCACGACGAGAGTAGCGTAGCGAAGGCGAGCGCGTATGTGTGGATGACTGGCTGATATTGGAGACAATAGAGACGCTGTCCATTGCCTCTTCATTGTCGCAGATCTCCAGAACTTCCAAGTGGATTTTTACATTTGTGTCTCCAACTCCCCCACCCCCAGTGCTGGAGTTGGGCTCTTCTGCACTAGGTTCATGACCCACCGATTTTGAACGGTACACCTCAACTTTCTTCGCATTGTTGGAGGAGATCTTTAGGCCATCGCTGCTGACTTCATAGGTGGAGAGGGACAGTGTTTTGCCCGTGGGGGCATGGAGGGAAACGGTGCCCTGGAAGGCACATAATGGAATGGCCAACCCAGCCGTGGATCTCTGTTTAGAAATAAAAAGACAAATAGACATGCTGTCAACTCAAGTCAAACCATGTGCTAGCAAAAACCAGGAAAATTTATTAAAATATTGAAATAGTTACAGTGATAAGGTCCTCCATTTAATTACTGAAGAAAATCAACTGAAAACTTTTTGTTTTGAGTCGTACAAGTTGAGTAGTACAATTTGAGTAGTACAAGTTAAAGGCACACTATGTAACTTTTCGCCACTAGAGGTCATCATTCTAAACAAAGGCGTAGCTTGATTTCGCGGAATCATGAGAATTGTTGTCCTCACCTCTACAGCCGGTGGAGAATACGATGGGACTCGGGCAGAAATCATATTCATGGATGACCGGTAATGTGTTAAAGATTTATTAATGGTACGAAAGCCGTTGGAGCGGAACGAAGCTGCTGGAGCAATTGCTAATGAGAGACAAGCACGAAACACAGCTTTTATTATACCGCAGACGCCATTTCTTCCGCTTTTTCCGGTCATGTGTAAGTGGGGTAACGCAGCGCTGTTTTATCATATTAGATACATTTGAGTGTGTTGAAAGTTGTTATAATGCTACCCTGTGTGTTCTCTCGGCTGCTACTATATGAGACACTTGTTGCACACTGCAGTGAGCTAGATCGATATTAGGCACGGTAAATATTGTACTCGCTGTAAATCAAGAAAACGAGATTTAAACAAAAAGACTAACTGTGACCCTGGATGACAAAACCAGTCACATTTGGGTCATTGAAATTGAGATTTATACATCACACGAAAGCTGAATAAATAAGCTTTCCATTGATTAATGGTTTGTTAGGATAGGACAATATTTGGCTGAGATACAACTATTTGAAAATCTGGAATCTGAGGGTGCAAAAAAATCGAAACATTGAGAAAAGTTGTCCATTTATGTTCGCGATTGTGCTGCATTCACTCACAAAAATAAATGTTTTATACATTTACGGTGGAAATTTAAAAAATATCTTCATGGAACATGATCTTTACTTAATATCCTAATGATTTTTGGCATAAAAGAAAAATGGATAATTTTGACCCATACCATGTATTGTTGGCTATTCCCACAAATATACCCATGCTACTTAAGACTGGTTTTGTGATCCGGCTGTTGTATGTTTCACCGGCGTCGTAACAAGCTTACTGGCTAACTAGCTTAAGTTATTATGGACATTACAAAGTTTTTTATACGGAACACTAACAGTAAACCTCACCGAGCGGAGAGATTCAGAAGCAGCGTCAGACGAAACGCGGAAAAGTGTTGCATGTGAATCCACTGTGATGACAACAATTCCAAGTACAAATGCATCAATATCGTCAACAAGTTATTTCCCCCCATACTTAATTTAAAAAGTAAATCTTTAATTTATTCTACATTCATTACATAAAAAGTAAAATATTTCAAGCCTTTTATTGTTTTAATCTTGATGATAAGGGCTTACAGCTCATGGAAATCAAAACTCCAGTACGCCTATCTCAAAATGTATTAGAATTTTAGAACAAAGAATTTTTTAAACGACCTGACAAGATCTCTAATCAGCTAATCAACTCAAAACACCTGCTGTCAGGAATCACAGACGAATCAGACAAGATGGTGAGTTAAATGCTTTAATTGCAGAATGAATCAAGTCGGAGACAAAAGGTGAGTAACAACAACACAGAACAATCAGTGATGCTTAGCTGAATAGTAATAGTCCTCTTTTCTCTCTTTCTTGCAGATATCGATGATGGAAGATCGGGGAAGAAGGTTTTGGCTTGCAGATGGGAAGTGATCGCGTCTCAGGTAAGTGGACAGGTAAGTGTTCAGGGAGTCTGTGAGTCATAAAATGACGAGACCAGACAAGTAACTGCAGGGAGAGTGCACGTATATAGGAAGTTCTGGTGATGGGATACAGGTGACTGTGATTAGTAGTCTGGGGATAATGAACGGGAGAAAGGCTGAGTGGGCGGCGAGAGAGAATGAGTGGGAGGTGATGATGAACGTGGTGGGGATGGAATCCTGACACCTGCAAAGGTTTCCTGAGAATTTAATCTGTCAGTTTTGTTCTGGTGGTGCAGCACAATGACCTTTTCCACAATATTAAAAAATTTTGAGATGCATCTGTAATAATGTAATAAACGTATTAGTATTTACATAATTAAAGGAATTGTTACGGTGAACAGTAATGATGAATAAATGGTAGCAGCAGAGTATTGCTAATTAAATGAATATCACTGTCCACAATTTTATATGTAAGCTTTTTGGACAACGCATTATTTCACTGTAACATATTACACAATATAATATATATTTAATGCAGCAGTTCTGAACAAAAAGTATACATATTAAATAATAAGACACAGGTCTTTGGAACTTTAATTGCACACATGAGACTTAAATTATTATCAGCGAGTTATGGTGGCGTTTTGGCCCCAGTCTAAAAGGGCTGTTATAAGTTTTACACGCTAACGGATACCACTGTGTTTTACCTATGTAGGCTAACTTAAAAATGGTCAGATATGCGTTCTGTATGATGTCATTGATAGGCAACGCAAAGACACGGTCCGTGTCCAGGTTAAAAGTGCTTTTTTTTCTCTGGATTTAAACATTCTTACACACAGTTGGGATAATGTAAGTACACAAATCATCAAAATATATAACATTGTTCAAGTGGTTAGGTTTATAGATCTAATTGGTATAGATAGCTATGTTTTGATCCAAAAATCTTACTTAGTGTGCCTTTAAATGGATAGAAGCAAAGATGTTCAATTGGGCCATAAATTATGTAAATTTGAACATAATTTGTAATTTAAACGTAACTATTTGTAATTATTTTAAAGTTTTATGCATCAATAAACTGCACAATTATCATTTAGAAATCCCCCATTCACGTCTAAATTTGGTAATTCCAATTAAATAGCACCTTCGTTCAATCTTTTCTGCTGATACACAGAGTATTAAAACTAAATGGGAAGAAGAGTTAGCTACTAACATTGATGATGAAACATGGGATGACATTTGGTCTTATGTTAAGAAAATATCTGTTTGTATATGTACAACAGAAACACAATTTCCATATTTCCCCTAACAGCAGATATTTTTTAACCCCTCTCTATGTGTTTACAATGTAAAACTAAAATAGGTATTTTAACACATGACTCTGTGGTCATGTAACATACTGCAGTGGTATTTGGTTCTGGGGGAAAGGGAAAAGATCTTTAATATTCAGTTGGATTTTGACCCAGTCTCACTGGTGTTGGGTATCCCTAATGGATGCATTGTTTCATATGCTAATAAGAAATTGTAATATTCTATCCTTTGCTGCCAGAAAAAATATTTTACTTAATTGGATCAGTGATAAATCTCCATCTCTTAAAGGTTGGCATAAGGTTAATTTTGAGTTGATTCCCCTTGAGTTATCTGGACTATTTGGGAACTCATATTCGTCTTATTATATTATAAGGAATATTGTATTTGTATAACTCTCGAAACATTGAAACTTTTTCCTCTTCTGCATTTTTTTGAAATATGTTATTGTTTTGTTTTTAATCTGTAATCTGTGTTATTATGGTGTCGTTCTGTGTTATATACCAATCTGAGGTATTGTGTCATGATCCTGGTATCTTTCTCTTTTCTCTGTCTCCCTCTCGTGGTCTCTCACTCACCGCTCGCTAAGCATACACTCATTACACATTCTCTCATCACTCTCAGCTGTCCCTACTCTATCCCGGCATCGCACTAATCATTCCCACACCTGCTCCCCCTTTCCCTCTAATTGTATTTGCTTCTTCTAGTCCTCATTTTCCCCTGTCTTGTCGCCAGATTATTCATGTACCCACTTGAAGAATCATCGCGTGCTTACCTCTCGGTCCTGTCTTGTCCTGTCCTGTCCGGTTGTCAAGGTGTTACTGCTCGAAAATAACCAGCTGCAGGTATTTCTCTGTGTATGCTGTTGCTCGCACTCTGAACTCTACCCAGCTCAAACTATTGCAGAGACCGGCGCCGGTTTCCAGCCATCCTCTATGCTCTGGTATCCCTAGGTATCCAAAGCCTGCAGTTCTCCTCTCGGGACCACAGTCTCTTTCTGCGCTACGCTGTCCTAGAAGGGGGATTTACGTTTCATCTCTTCAGTCCACTCTGCTGGCAATTTATGTTCAACATTTATTATTGACTGCAATATACTGTTCTTTTATCTTTCCTATGGACAGCTTCCTAAGTTGATTAAAGACTGTTAAACTGCTACAGCGCATTTGGGTCCTTTCTCTCACACACCTGACAGAATAATCTGGCCAAAGCATGGACCCAGCGAGTGGCAATCCATTCCAGACTGCTATGGAGCTCCAGGGCGCTATGCTGAGCAGACATCAGGAGGAGTTGTCTGCCGCAAGACAGGCTGTTGAGTCCTTGGCTGCCCAGGTATCGGATCTCTCACTACAGCTTCACAATCTCCGCCCCGATCCTCCTGCATCTCGGGAGATTCGCGAACCACCCGAGCCGCGGATTAACAACCCCCCTTGCTACTCGGGTGAGCCCACTCAATGCCGCCCCTTTATCACCCAAATGCGAGGTAGTGTTTTCTCTGCAGCCCTCTACATATGCCAAGGATCGTGCCAAGGTGGCCTATGTTCTCTCTCTCCTTACCGGGCGAGCACGCGAGTGGGGAGCGGTCAACTGGGAAGCAGAGGCGGACTGCGTCCACAATTTTTCTCTCTTCAAGGAGGAGATGATTCGCGTCTTCGATCCCTCAGTCCATGGAGAGGAGGCTTCACGTGTCCTGTCAACTCTTCGCCAGGGAAGACGCTCCGCAGCAGACTTTGCTATCGAGTTTCGCACCTTGTCTACTACTTGCGGTTGGAACGAACCGGCACTGGTGGCTTGATTCCTGGAGGGACTCAACTAGGAGCTAAAGGACGAGATCTTCGTTTGTGAGGTACCAACCCGTCTCGACCCCTTAATCGGCCTGGCCATCCGTGTTGAGAAACGCTTTGATCGGCGTTGACGAGCCCGCAGCCTGGAGGCAGCGCTGCTCTCTACTCCATTGGCTGCCTTTCCTCCGCCCCCAGCCGCTCCTGAGTCCGAGCCAATGCAGCTTGGTGAATTACGCATCTCCGTCAAGGAACGCGAGCGGAGGATAGCCAACCATGTCTGCATGTACTGCGCTTCGGCTGGTCACTTCGTCTCCGCATGTCCGGTAAAAGCCAGAGCTCGTCAGTAGGCGGAGGGTTACTGGCGAGCATTACTTCCTCGGTCTCTCCATCTAGATCCTGTACTTCTCTACCCGTTTTTCTCCGCTGGCCCAGCTCTTCAGTCTCCTGCACGGCCTTGATTGATTCGGGGGCGGAGGGAAATTTCGTCGATGAAGCATGGGCCCTTGAACAAGGTATTCCCCTCATAGACTTAAAAGACTCCACCCCCCTATTTGCCCTAGATGGCAGTTCCCTTCCTGGGTTACAGAAGGAAACAGTTCCCCTGTCCCTCACTGTGTCGGGGAATCATAGAGAGACAGGTTCTTTTTTAATTTTTCATTCTCCCTTTTCACCAGTAGTTTTAGGACACGCCTGGTTAGTTCAACATAACCCCCAGATCGATTGGTCTAATGGCACTATTTTGTCTTGGAAATTGTCCTGCCATGTTGATTGTCTTGTCTCTGCTGTCCCTCCTGTTTCTTCTGTCCCTGTTTTTCAGGAGGAGCCAGGTGATTTGTCAGGCGTTCCTGAGGAGTATCACGATTTGCGAGAGGTCTTCAGTCGTTCCCGGGCCACTTCTGTCCCCCCTCATCGGCAGTAGGACTGCGGTATAGACCTTCTTCCGGGCACCACACCCCCGCGGGGAAGGCTATACTCCTTGTCCGCCGCAGAACGCAAAGCTCTCGAGAATTATCTCTCCGATTCCCTTAACGCCGGTACTATTGTTCCCTCCTCGTCTCCCACCGGTGCGGGATTCTTCTTTGTTAAGAAGGACGGCTCCTTGCGTCCCTGCATAGACTATCGTGGGCTGAATGACATCACTGTTAAGAATCGCTACCCCTTACCACTGGTGTCATCAGCCTTTGAAGTCTTGCAGGGAGCAAGGATCTTCACTAAACTCGACCTCCGCAAAGCTTATCATCTCGTTCGTATTAGGGAGGGGGACGAGTGTAAGACCGCTTTTAATACGCCCCTAGGTCACTTCGAATATCGGGACCTTCCGTTCGGTCTGGTCAACGCTACCGCCGTCTTTCAAGCCCTTGTAAATGACGTTCTTCGCGATATGCTCAATATCTTTGTTTTCGTTTATATAGACGACATATTGATTTACTCACCCTCTCTCCAGGTCCATGTCCAGCACGTCCTTCACGTCCTCCAGCGTTTACTAGAGAATCGTCTCTATGATAAGGCAGAGAAATGTTCTTTCCATACGCCCTCGGTCACCTTCTTTGGTTGGGTCATTTTGGAGGAGGGAGTTAATATGGACCCAGCTAAGGTCCAGGCAGTTATTGATTGGCCCATTCCTGATTCTCGTGTCACGCTCCAACGATTCCTCGGCTTTGCCAATTTTTATCATCGCTTTATACGCAATTTTAGTCAAATTGCTGCTCCACTTTCTGCTCTGACTTCTGTCAAGTCTAGGTTTACTTGGTCAGAACCCGCACAGAAAGCGTTTGACTATCTCAAGACCCTTTTCACCACCGCGCCGATTCTTTTACCCCCGACGTCGCTAGACAATTTATAGTCGAGGTTGACGCTTCTGAAGTGGGGGTCGGGGTGATTCTTTCTCAGCGTTCCAGCGTTCCGTGTGCTTTTTCTCTCATCGCCTCACCCCTATTGAACGAAACTATGATGTTGGAAATCGCGAATTTCTTGCCATCCGTTTAGCCTTAGAGGAGTGGTGTCAATGGTTAGAGGGAGCCCCCGTCCCTTTCATTGTTTGGACGGATCATAGAAATTTGGAATATTCTATCTCTGCCAAGAGATTGAACGCACGTCAAGCCCGTTGGGCACTGTTTTTTACACGCTTTGATTTCACCATCTCCTACCGTCCTGGAGCCAAGAATATTAAGCCTGACGCGCTCTCTTGCCTTTTCGACTCCTCAGCCACCACCTCTACCAAGGAGAGGATTATTTCTCCTGGCCGAGTAGTGGGCGCTACGGTCTGGGGAATCGAGAAATTGGTTAAACGCTCTCTCTCACACGTCGCTTCTCCGTGCAACTGCCCTAAGGACCGCCTCTTTGTCCCAGTCGTTGCGCGTTTAGTTGTCCTCCAGTGGCGACATTCTTCTAAATTGGTCGCCCATCCCGGCGTGCGGGGTACTCTCGCTTCGATCCGTCAGCGCTTCTGGTGGCCCACCCTTGAACGTGACACACAACGTTTTATCACTTCCTGTGTCGTTTGCGCCCAGACCAAGGCGGGCAATTCACCCCCGTCCGGTTTGCTCCGGCCCTTGCCCGTTCCCTCACGTCCTTGGTCCCATATCGCTCTCGATTTTATCACCGGACTCCCTTCTTCGGCAGGCAACACAGTCATCCTTACTGTCGTTGACCGTTTTTCTAAGTCCGCACATTTCATTCCGCTTGCAAAGCTCCCCTCTGCCAAAGAGACCGCCCAAGTCGTAGTCGATCATGTTTTTAAACTTCACGGCCTTCCCTCCGATATCGTCTCAGATAGGGGGCCGCAGTTCGCCTCGCAGTTTTGGAAAGAATTCTGCCGTTTGATCGGGGCTTCTGCCAGTCTTTCCTCTGGCTTTCACCCTCAGACAAACGGTCAAGCCGAACGAGCCAATCAAATTGTCGGTCGCATCCTCCGCAGTCTCGCCCATCGCAATCCCGCATCCTGGTCCGAGCAAGTCTCCTGGGCAGAATATGCGCACAATTCTCTCCCATCTTCTGCCACAGGTCTTTCGCCTTTTCACTGTTGCCTAGGTTACCAACCCCCTTTGTTCTCGTCCCAGGACTCCGAATCTAATGTCCCGTCAGTACAAGCGTTTATCAGTCGTTGCAAACGTACATGGAGGAGGGTAAGATCAGCTCTTTGTCGTTCTAGGAGACGCATGAGCATCGCTGCAAACAGGCGTCGTGTTAAGAGTCCACGCTACACTTGCGGGCGAAGAGTGTGGCTTTCCACTTCAAATTTACCTCTCAAGTCCGAGTCTCGTAAACTGGCCCCGCGGTTCATCGGTCCATTCCGTATCATCAGAATCATTAGTCCTGTCGCATTCAAGCTTCTGCTTCCCCTCTAATCTGCGTCGTGTCCATCCGGTCTTTCATGTCTCCTGTATCAAACCTGTCGTCCGTGCGCCCTCTCGTTCTGCGTGTCCCCCCGTTCTTGTCGAAGGGTCCCCGGTCTACAGGGTACGTAAGTTGTTAGACATGCGCCGTCGTGGTCGGGGACACAAGTTTTTAGTCGACTGGGAGGGGTACGGTCCTGAGGAGAGAAGTTGGGTCTCCTCCCGGGATGTCCTGGACCCCTCGCTCATCGATGACTTCCTCCGTTCTCGCTACTCCTCTCCCACTGGAGCGCCAGGGGGCGCTCGTTGAGGGGAGGGTACTATCATGATCCTGGTATCTTTCTCTTTTCTATGTCTCCCTCTCGTGGTCTCTCACTTACCGCTCGTTAAGCATACACTCATTACACACTCTCTCATCACTCTAAGCTGTCCCTACTCTATCCCGGCATCGCACTAATCATTCCCACACCTGCTCCCCCTTTCCCTCTAATTGTGTTTGCTTCTAGTCCTCCTTTTCCCCTGTCTTGTCGCCAGATTATTCATGTACCCACTTGAAGAATCATCGCGTGCTTACCTCTCGGTCCTGTCTTGTCCTGTCCTGTCCGGTTGTCAAGGTGTTACTGCTCGAAGATAACCAGCTGCAGGTATTTCTCTGTGTATGCTGTTGCCCGCACACTGAACTCTACCCAGCTCAAACTATTGCAGAGACCGGCGCTAGTTTCCAGCCATCCTCTATGCTCTGGTATCCCGAGGTATCCAAAGCCGTCAGTTCTACTCCCGGGACCACAGTCTCTTTCTGCGCTACGCTGCCCTAGAAGGGGGATTTACGTTTCATCTCTTCAGTCCACTCTGCTGGCAATTTATGTTCAACATTTATTATTGACTGCAATATACTGTTCTTTTATCTTTCCTGTGGACAGCTTCCTGAGTTGATTAAAGACTGTTAAACTGCTACAGCGCATTTGGGTCCTTTCTCTCACACACCTGACATATTGGTGTTCCTTTATTTTATTGTATTTTTTTGTGATGTCTTGTTTTATTTGTATTATAATGAAAATTCAGTAAACATAATTAGAAAAAAAGTAGCACCATCTGCAGATTATTTTCTAAACTATAAATTCTGTCATTATCTACCCACACTCATGTTGCTCCAAACTCATTACTTTTTTTCAATAGAAAGACATGCTGAAAGACAATATAATTGTCCGGTTCATATTAAATTACAATTTGCTTGTTTAACTAGAAAAATATATACAAACTTGGGATTTCAACCCAGATACAATTTCATGCTAGCCCTACATCCTGCCTTAAGCGTATATAAAGAACAACTGAGTGTTTTTTTTCTCTTTTCTCTATCTTGCCTAAAGGCACCAATCAAGCCCAGGACTGGCACTGGTGCCCCCTTCAAAAAGTATAGGTACCTAATGCCCCTGCTACAGTTTATACAGAATGTGACAAAGATCTGAGCGGTGCTGCAACTACCCATTACAGGAACTACCCATCACATTCTTCCATCATAAAATCAGCTTGTACATTGTCAATGTATATTGCAACACATTTTATCAATGTGGTCCAGTGCAATGATGTTTAATGAGTATAAAATCTGTCTCACAGGATGATAATCTGGACGTGGAGACATAAAATTATCAGAATTATTTCAAAGGTAAAAAAATACACAAAGTCAATGGCATTTAAAAAGCAGGCTGATGAATGTAATTCCATTTTACCAGACATGTCATGAGTTAATGAGCCCTGTGTATATATCAGCCCCGTTGAGAACAAAAGCTCTGGTCAAATTACGTCAAGGACCATAAACATATTATACCAATATTTGTTGGTCTGATAAAAAATGTAAACATAAACTTAAAGCACTTATGACAAAATTTAACTATAGACAAATGATTGAAGGACCTACAAGTATAACAAGACAGACTAAGACCCTCATTGATTTGGCATTTACTAATAGACCAGAACGAATTACAAGGACTTATAATTTGATTACCGGACTCTCTGACCATAACATGACTTTGACTGTTAGGAAACTGACGAAGAAGCGCCTACAGTACTTTGGTAAATCTGATCATGAGAAAACACATTTCATTCTTCCTAAATGTAAAACTGCACAATTTGAAAGAGAACTTAAAAATATAAACTGGGGACAAATTTTGACACTAGATGATGTAGAGGAATGTTGTAATTCCCTGACTACAGCTAGTACATGTCTGATGGAAAAATTTACAAAGCAAATCAAATTGAAAAAAAAAGGATTATACGGTGCCTTGGATAAATAAGGAATTACGGATTCTCATGAAGAAGCGAGATTTAGCCTTGAAAACATCTTTAAGATCTAAACTCAACACAGATTTCTTGATTTATAAAGGTTTAAGGAATAAAGTTGTATTTGAGTTGCGGAAAGCAAAAGTAACATATTACACTAATTTAATTGATAGTTCCAAAGGCACAAATAACTCACTATGGAAGCATTTAAACAATTTGACTAACAAATCAAATAAACATAAAAAGATCACAGAAATTAATATCAATGGCAATAGTATAACCGATCGTGCCACTATGGCTGATGAATTCAACTCCTATTTTGTACAGGCAGTTGAACAATTATCAAAAGATTTCCAGCCCGTTAATCCTTTTCATCTTTCATTGAGAGACACCTCAACAGATTTATTTTATATTAAAGAGGTGTCGGAAGCAAAAGTTGCAGAAATAATTAATAAACTTTCAAATTCCAAGTCAAATGACATTTTTATGATGAATAATTGTTTTCTTAAAAATTATAAAGATGTTCTCGTCAAACCATTGACCCATCTTATTAATCTCTCCATAAGAACCAGTACATTTCCCAGTGCATGGAAGAAAGGAATAATTATCCCTGTGTTTAAAGGTTGTAACCAAAACTCTATGAGCAACTATCGCCCTATATCGATTTTACCGGTTTTATCAAAAATAATTGAAAAAGTAGTAGTAGTGCAACTGGTGGACCATTTAGAAGCCAGACAGCTCCTCCATTGTCACCAGTTTGGGTTTTGACCAGGTTACTCGACAGAAATAGCAAACTGCTGTTTAATTGAAAATGTAAAAAAGTCCCTAGACAAAGGTAATGTGCTAGGAGCCGTATTTATCGACCTTACAAAAGCATTCGATATGGTCAATCATAGTTTGCTTTTATCCAAAATGTTAAATTTTAATTTTTCAAACGAGGCAGTATTGTGGTTTACATCTTATCTCCACTCTAGAGTGCAGTGTGTTAAAGTTGATCAAAAGGTATCTGCACTTTCAAACATAAAAATGGGCATTCCACAGGGCTCTATACTTGGCCCTTTGCTGTTTAGTCTCTTTATCAATGACTTACCTCTGCACTGCTCAGGTGCCAGATGTCAGCTCTATGCGGATGATGCAGTTCTTTATGTACCCGCCAAGTCACCTGAGCAGGCTGCAGCTGTACTGTCCACTAGTATGTCTGACATTAAACAGTGGCTCATTCAAAATCAGTTAGTTTTAAATTTCTCAAAAACAGTTTCCATGTGTTTTTCCATTTAAAAAATAGATATAAAAGGAAGATTTAATATTAAGTTACAAAATAAAGAAATTCATCCAGTTACAGAATTTAAATATTTAGGATTAGTTTTAGATCCTCAACTTAAATTTGAAAAACATATAAAGAAAATCCTAAAAACATTACAAAGTAATCTCAATTGTTTTAAACTAATTAGAAGCTACATACCAAGTCAGGCAGCCCTGCTGTACATGCATGCTATGATATTTTCTCATATATCATATTGCATGACAACATGGGCACAAGCCGCTCCCACTGCAATCAAACGCATAGGTTCTTTATATAATCGAGCAATAAAACTTTTGGATAAAAAACCATTACGTTATCATCATTGCAGCATCTTTAAGAAATATAATTTAATGAATTTTGATAGCTTTAGCAATTTTTCCTTTCTTAAACTAATTTATAAGTGCATTAATCATTTGGCACCTGAGCCACTAAGTACATTTATTAAGAAACAGGACAAAATCCGAGTCACTAGGAGCTCCACAAATCACGACTGTAAAATACCATACTGCAGGACCAGGTTCTCTGTGAAGAGTTCTAAACTCTGAAAAATCATTACCTCTTGAAATCAAGACTGTGCCTGACTCTAAGATGTTCAATTCCAGGCTTAAAAACTGGTTAAAAATAAACCAAAAGTGTACTCATTTTTAATTATTATAAAAGTTGTATATGATATGTATACGTTTATATTATTATTATTTTTTTGTATTATTATTATTATTAATTATTATTATTATTATTATTTTTTTTTTATTGAAGTAGTTAATCATGTAAATTTTATTGTGTGTAAAAGCCCTTCTAGGGACAGGAGTTGAAAATTAGCAATAGCTATAAACTTTATATGCAACACATCAGTGACATGCTTGGTTTTGACACTATGTTTGTTTGCATTGTCCCTGTCAAATAAATAAATCAAATCAAATCAAACACCCATAGCTCCATTGGGCCATCTTTCTCCGTTCAGCAACTTCAGTCATATAACGTCACACTACAGAGAAATTGAGTTTATTGGAGTTGTCATTATCATTTCATAATAAAGAGTGACAATCGGCAAGGAGGCTGCGTAAAAGATTGAAATGTCATGCTTGACTGAAGACTGTGAATAATTCAAGCATTTTGAGCTGATTTCATCTGACCATTCAGCACAGCAGCCGTAGATAAGGATCTCTCCCTTCCTCCTTTAATTACTTCTCTCTCGTTACATTATAAAGGCTGAGAAATGAGATGTCAACAATAAGATGTGTGCCTCCAACAGGCTTTGCCCAAAACATCATTCAAATGAAATAACGCTTATCAGAGGTCAGACACAGTGTGACTGGGGAAAAGGTATGACTTGCATATGAGTTTATCCACCGGATGAGTTAGAGGCACTGGTGCAATGAAGGAAAATAACCACATCAGAGTTGATGCAGAAAAGCAGACAGAGAAAATGGCAAATGCAAAAAAAGCCTCAGACTTTTTATGATGCAAGTAGTTTTCTTTTTAATTTACTACTCAAGTACTGAAAGTAAAAGTAAAAGTATTGTATTATGTAGTAAAGCATCTCACCCTTCTCTTCCCTGCTTGTGCCTTTTTTCTCCACAGCTTATTGGGTATTTATCTGCATGTTACAGTGATATCTGAAAGCTTTGTTTATATCAGGGAGTTCCTGGAATGTCACATGATGTGGCTCTTCTTCATGTGTTCCATATATGGACTAAATGTGCACTGGGCGCCCTCAGGCTGCCAGTATGGATTGAAAACACAGTATATCAGAGTATCCAGCGCTCATAATGATTACATCGGCCCATTTTGGGTATAAATTCAATAAATATTTTTCCTCTCTATAGAAATCTGACATAAACCTATGAAAATTGATCAATATTTGGCAAAACCTGCACGAGCTAAAAGCCCTGAGGAACGCTGTTTGGTCAAGTGCTTTCATGGCGACTACACAGGAGTTTTATTTTTAATGGGAGCGGCTGACGCTCATAATTCATATTAAAGGTATCGACTCATTTTTTCATTACATAACTCCTAACACAAATTAAGACATAACTGTCACTATAAGTTTCTCAGAATCAAATAGTGGTCAAATACTTAAACTTGAGTCTTATATTTTTTTAATGATGTATTGTCAAGATAATAACATTAAATCTAAATGTAACGGTTAAAAACAAAGAACGATTCAGTGCGTCGGCGTCCTCGCACATTCTATATGTATTGTCTTTCACTCTGACAAATGCACTCTAATGGGTCTCCTTCCTCACCGCCACGATCACTCGAAGTTGAATGATGTTTCTGGTTCCCTTTCAGTCGATAACGTCGGACGTAGTCGACGCGACTGAAATGGGATCACGCTAGGGAGCCTATCATCTTCGAGTACTATTGAACGAGCCAATGTAATTGGCGTGCGTGATTCGCATCACACACTCCGCCCCCGCGGCGCGGGTATAAATACGGAAGTGGATGCACGCACTAGTTGCCTTTCGCTTCGGAGCCGATCGTTTGAGGTCTCTGAGAGTGCTGTTGTCTACAACGAGCGAGTGTGTCGGTGTTCTTCAGGAAGACTCTCCCAGTGCTGGTGTTCTACAGCGCGAGTGCAGCGGTGATCGCGAGCTTTGAGCTCTCAACTGCTGTTTTAACAGCAACAAATTTCTAAATGTTTGTGTGTGTTGATGGCTGGTTAGAGGGCGGAAAATTGAGTGCTTCACTGTTTCAGTTCTCTGTTCAGTGTTGCCGCGGTCATTCCCCTGTATGCTCCGGCACTGGTGACGGTCCTATTTTCTGAAAGAGCAACACGGGTGCGTTTGCGTCTTTTTCAAGATGTCATTCCGCCCGTGCGTTTCTGGGTGCGGTCGTTCCCTGTCTCTCTCTGATGGTCACAACTGTTGTGTCACGTGTTTGGCTTACAGCACGCTGAGACAGCTTTTGTGGACAGCTCATGTTTTCACTGTGGGAACATGACTGTCGCAGTGTTGAGGGCGAGACTCGCCTTCGTTCGCGGAGAGCGAGTCCCCATTACCATGCCCCACCCTCGGGTGCTGTGTGGGATGGGTGACCGGAGGATAGTGTTGGATGTCCCGCCCGGTAACCATTCCCTGTGGGCTCCTCACTCCTCCCTTCCACTGCAACCACTGGAGCCTCCTGTGTTGTCTGCTGGTCCATCTGTAATGGGTGGGCCAGCGGTTTCACTCGGGGCTCCCCTGGAGGACAGGACGCCGATTGCAGCATCGGAGGGTGAGCTGACTTCTAGAGATGATGACTCGGCTGCATTGTCTCCCTCCGGGAGTTCAATGTTGCCCGAGCCGGATCCAGAATTATCAGCTATGCTGAAACGGGCCGCCGAGGCTGCCGGCTCGAGTGGAACCTCCACCGTGTCCCGTTCAGTCTCGGTTGGAATCTGGAGTTTGGTATCTTGGGGCGGGCCGCGCTGGTTCTCAGCTCGCCGCCCCAGTGCCTTTCTTTCCCGAAATGCATGGAGAGCTTATCAGGTGGTGAACAGCATCTTTCTCTGCCAGAAACTGCCTGAATAGCTTTTCCCCCTCATTACCCTTGATGGAGGAACGGTGAAGAGTTGCGAGGTGTCCCTCCATTGGAGCGGTCTGTCGACACAGGTGCACCTGTGTCCGGCGGCCGCTGCCTTTTGGGGGGATCCTCGTCTCCCCCCTAAGGCCTGTGAGTTTCGTCCGTTCCGACGGGCAGAGCTTACAAAGCCTGTGGGCAAGCCCCTTCCTCTTGCGTGCCATGGCGTTGCTGCAGGCTAGGGCACCCATGGCATGCACGAGGGTAATCCAGACCGTGCGCTCATAGGTGAGCACCGCACTGCATCCGACCTCACCCTCCGGGGTACGGGTGTCGTAGCGTGCGTGATCGGTCTGGCGATGTCCACCTTGGTGGTCCAGTAGCGCCTTCGTTGGCTCAGCCTGGTTGGTATGGCGGATGCGGACAAGGTTCGGTTCCTGGTCTCCCCAATTTCCCAGGTTGGGCTGGTCGGCGACGCGGTGGAGAACTGCATCAAACAGTTCTCTGCCGCTCAAGCGCAGACGGAGGTCATCCGGCACATCCTGCCCCGGTGGCCAGCTGCTGCCTCCACCCGCCGCCGGTGGCAGCTCCTCCGCCTGCTCGTCGCTGTGGGCGTTCTCCGGCCGCCGCTCCTGCTGGCCCTCCGCAGCAGCCTCCACCCAGGCCTCAGCAGGGAGCCGGCCACAGTAGAGACGCCCAGCCCGCTCCAGGCGCTGCCAAGCCAGGTGGCAAGCGACAGCGAAAGCATTCCGGAGCGGGCCGCCCAGGAATGGATGAGATGCTCTTGGAGTGGCACGATCACTCCCTCCCCCCGGTTTTATTTTTCCGCCAGTGTTTGGGTAAACCGAGCGGACTACCCTTGGACAAACACTGGGACTCAGCGGCCCCAGGGGCCCGCAGAAATGCGTTTAACCCCAGTGAGCCTTCTAAAAGTGACTGCGACTCATGGTCGCCTTGCGCCTGCAAGTCAGTGAAATCATCACTCTTCATGTTGAGCAGAATTGCTCCTGAAACTCAGTGAAGTTCATCGCACTCAGGTGTTGAGCAGCAATGCTCCTGTAGCTCAGTGAGTCCATCACAGGTAGCTCAGTGAATTCATCACACGCAGTGCTGAGCAGAAATGCTCCTGGTGCTCAGTGAAGTTCCTCGCACTCAAGTGTTGAGCAGAAATGCTCCTGAAGCTCAGTGAGTTTATCACACTCAGGTGTTGAGCAGTAATGCTCCTGAAGCTCAGTGAACTTGTCACACTCAAGTGCTGAGCAGAAATGCTCCTGTCGTTCAGTGAAATTCTTCGCACTCAAGTGTTGAGCAGAAATGCTCCTGAAGCTCAAGGGAAATAAAATCGCTGGAGAATCACAAGGAGATCTACTAGGTAAGAGCGGGTAAGTAGTCTGTTATCAGTAGTTGAGATCAGGCCAGGGGTCCATTCTACCTAACATAATACATCTGAGATGTACAGATGTGACAGATGCTGGATCTTCTAATCATGATAACTGATCTCTGGCTAATTTGGTTCAAACATATTTGTGGATTTGTTTAAAATACCTGGACTAAGTTGTCTTATTGCACGTTCTTGGGTTCAATGGAAAGGCCAGATACATCGATACTCGAAACCATGATCAGCAATGCAGCTATTGGCTGACAGGAAGACAGCAACGTAATGACATAATATAAAAAATATAAAAAAACACATGACGAAAAAATGTCTGTACCTTTATAAGGAAACAGCCAAATGACTAAAATTACATAAAAGTTCTAATACATCAATAAAATATATACTATTTGCAACATGATTCCCAATTATTTCCATTATCTTACGATTTCTAGTATTTGTACAGGCTTTTATTTCAATGTTTTTTTACATTACAGCATTAATTAAAGTTTCTTATGGGTCAAGAACATTTTTCAAAGTTATCTGCACCTCCTGCGCTGCATCAAGCCAGTCCCATAATAGCTGTTCAAGTTAATGCACAGCTTAGACTAACTGTACATGATGTGTGCAAGACTATTAGATTTTTAGGTAAAAAAGATTTTTAGGTAATTATTCCCGCACGAATAAATCTCTCTCAATGAGTAAAACTGTAGGGCCTGTAGGCCAAGGCGGAGGTGTAGTGAAGAGCGGCCTGGTTTGAGCCAGGGTGCCAGAGAACTGAGGCAGATGCGGTGTGATTGAGCACCTTGTTGGGTGCTGACTCTGACTCTTGACTCATGGTGGGCTCTGGCTCTGTGACTGTGATGGGTGGGGTAAGGGGCTGTCTGAGTTCAGGGTCTGGCTCTTGACTTTTGGTTAGTTCTGGCATGTGAGGTGGAGAGGGACTAGGGAGGAATTCCAAGGCAGGTGGTGTCTCTGAGATGAAGACCGATGGCACCAGCAGGACTGGAGTGGGCTGGGGAGGCTGCGACGGAGGGGCAATGATGTCTTCATCCACTTTGACTACTGTGAAGGAGGAGCCACTCAGCCACAGTACATATTCTACATATTGTTTCAGGATACAGGTGGTAGATTCCACTGGTAGCTGTTTGAAGAGATGATCATCCAACCCACCCCAGAAGACTAAACTTCTGTTCCCTCAGGAACATTTTTCTGGTTGCATTCGTACTGCCAGTAGGAACTCTGAAGTGACATAAGCAGCGCTTGTTGGTGTAACTTTTATTTTGATGGCACGGCGGACATTTATTTTGACGGCGCTGCAAACACCAGAGCCTGAGCACACAACGCTCACATTCTCCGTCTTCTTTAGTTTACGATCTGTCTAACAGTCTTGTCTAATACGTTATTAGATAGAACTGTTATACACAGAAAGTAGACAGTATATGAAAAAGTATTATAGAGTTTGCAGTGTGGTTGATGCTCAATGTCGCTAGCTGAGCAGAAAAACATAATCATGTTTCACCTGGTCCCCTCAAAGTTACATTGGATTTTCTCCTTAGCATAAAGGTTGAGAGGCCCATCTATCACTGTTTTCCATGTTCGTAGAGTTTGTCGAGTAAATATATAGGCTATAAACTGTGTTCGTAGTTAGTTTGTCGAGTAAATATATAGGCTATAAACTGTGTACACAGCATTTTTTTTTTTTTTAAGTTTCGCGTGTAACAGGCCAATCAGCATACACTTGCATCACTGGTAGTTCCTATTGTGCTGGGTTCTGAAGTAGGAGCTAATTTAGTTCTCTCAAAAGGAGTTCCTAGAACCAAATTCGTTCCCAGTTCATGCAGTGCAAACACGCCAAAAATTGGTTACTTCCGCCATTTGTTCTAGGAACTATGAAGAGGTTTGTCTGGTACATTCGAAAGCCCCTAGAGCAGTGGTCCTCAAACTTTGGTCGCACCCCTCCCCTCCCCCTCTGCTCGCCTGCTTGCTGCTTAATTAGCCCCGCCCACCGATTCGTGCATGCCATGTAGTAGGTAAATAATGAGAGACGTAAACACAGTTCAATGCAAAAACCAAACGGTAAAGAATAGCTCTGAAGACAATAAAACGCTGTGCTGTGCCAAATTGTGAAAAAACACAGCCTTTGCATTACCTTCTGTTTTGTGCAAATGAGCGGCCGGGGCACATCAAGGGTTTTTCGGTTAGAAGGGTGTCATGTAAGTGGCTCCTAAGTTAATAACTAATGATCGTTGCGACAGAAGTGAATCAATCAACTTTAAGCTAGATAATAACTTTATTCTAGAGCTGCTGTGAAGCGAAAACAATCTCTGTTTCTTTAATTTCCTATTATCACTGTAAAACTGTAAGACTTGACTTGACTTGTCTTCTGATCCAAACAATAGGAAGGAGTGGATTATCTTTATCTTTAAAGTTCGAAACTGCGTCAGTAAGAACTTGGTCGTTTGTTCACTTTATTTCACTGCAGATTCATTTACAAACAAGGAACAACTCGACACAGGATTTTCAGAAAGATTGAAATTAAAAGACGATGTTGTACCGAGTATTTTGGACCTGACAGTAATATCGCACCACACTGAGTAACTGTTTTTATTTCATGGTCACTATTGACATTATTACAGATCGTTTGACCTGTACTGAGTAAGTATGCGTTTTTAACCTATATGACTGAATTTCACCCGCTGCTAAACATCTGAAGTTTTAAAAACAATCCCACACGTGTACTGACAGGTGCATTGAACAGCAAAACTGATGACCAATCATTCCAATGGGCGTTTACTTCCGAGTCTACAATCCGCCACACCTATTCGAACCGTGTGTTTCGATGAGGGGGGTCAAAACAGGACAGAAAATAGCCTATTACTTTTAAATTAAAATGTTTTTTGAAGTAAAAATATGATATCATAATAAGTGGACCTCAGAGAACAGTACTCAATAATAATGTTAGGCTGCATAGTTTAGATCAGCTGGAACCGGGAACACTTCCCATAAACCCTTATGTACTTGGTACATCATAAGAAGGATGGCGGAACTAGTTCTGATCTCGATGGGAGCTTGCGGACCTCCCAGCGAGAGTCCTGAGCACAATTAGCGAGGCTAAAGCTCCATCTACGAGATGCCTCTATGCTCTTAAGTGGTCAGTGTTCTCCGTCTGGTGCTCAACCAGGAACCAGAACCCTACTTTAAGCCACACATGGAGGGCCCATAGTTTGGGACGGGGGTGCCAAATTGTCCTGTTCGCCTGGGAAAGAAGGTCTTCCCTCATGGTTATTGGCCACTGGGCTGCTGTGTGTTCTGTAATGGGAACTATGTTTAAGGGAACTGTTGTAGTACGGGAAGATAAGTGGGGACACAGGTTATGATGTGACTTCCTGAGTAAAGAGTTATTCTGAGTATCACGACCATTCCTGGTTTGTCATTGTGAAGATAACACAACATGGTGTCAGAAGCGAACTGAACCTAAAAAGGGAGTAATACCGGTGACATAAGGGGAAAATGGATAGAGAAGCGCCAGCCCCACCGATGTTAGCCTCACAGCTAGCTATGCCCGGCAAGTTCGACTTTACTAATACAAGTGAATGGCTAAGATGGATGAAGCGTTTTGAGCGCTACAGAATCGCATCCGGTTTGGATAAACAGACAGAGGAATATCAGGTGAACACTTTCATGTATGCGGCGGGAGATGATGCCGAAGATATACTGTATGTGTTACCATTGACCGATGCTCAGAAGAAATCATATGCTGACGTTACGGAGGCTTTTAACAAGCATTGCGTTAGCAAGAGGAATGTTATCTTTGAACGAGCGCGATTCAACAAGCGGAATCAAGAGCCAGGAGAGAGCGTTGAGTCATTTATTACAGCTGTTCATTCACTCGCTGAGCAATGTGATTTTGGTGCTCTAAAGGAAGATCTGATAAGAGACCGTATTGTGGTCGGCATACGAGATGCCAAGTTGTCAGAAAGTTTACAGTTGGATGCTGATTTAACGCTAGAGAAAGCAATAACGAGAGTGAGACAAAGCGCGGAAGTGAAAAAACAATAGCCAAAACTGCACGGAGCAGAGCAGCCAATAGGACACATTGAGGTTATACACAAGAAGGAAAGGAGATCACAAAAGCCACTTAAAATTAAGACAGAAAACCAGTCACTGGGATGTGGTAGATGTGGAAACAGTAAGAATCATCCTTGGAAAGACTGCCCTGCTAAAGATGCTGACTGCAGCAGATGTCACCGTAAGGGACATTTTGCAAAAAAATGTAGGTCAGCTGGAGGGGTCCATAACATAACAGAGGGGCAGTAGGAGTTATAAGGATGGTGATTTTGCTTTTCTTGGAGAGGTGTATGAACAAGGAACTGATGGATGGAATGAACTGATTGTGCTGAATGAGGAACACACAGTTTTCAAATTGGACACAGGGGCTGCTGTCACAGCGATTCCAAGCAGCAGTTTGGTCCATTGAGAAATATGGAGTGTTGCAGCCACCTGAAAAAAGTGCTGTTCGGACCAGGCAATCAAAGGCTGGATGTGAAGGGACGGTTTAAAGGGCGACTAAGCATCAAGAATAAAACTACAGAACAGGATATTTATGTAGTTGGTGGACTGTCCAAGCCCTTATTAGGGCTCCCTGCAATTGAAGTCCTCACACTAATACAGCGTCTCCACACTGTACAAGAGCAACAGGAGGATATTATAGCAGAATACCCCTCAGTGTTCTCTGGCTTAGGCAAATTAAAGGAGCCATATAAAATCGAGTTGGAGACAGCTGTCCCATATGCTCTGTCTTCTCCACGCCGTGTGCCACTGCCGATGAGAGATAAGGTGCAAGCAGAGTTAAAACGCATGGAGGATATGGGAGTGATTCCTATACCACTCTACAGATAAAGCGTTGTGGAATTTTTCGGTTCGCGTACCTACCCAAAGTGATAAGATAAAATAAAAATTCTGCATCAAAATTTATAGACAAGTAGTTTGTTTAGGCATGGTTTGTAAGAATTACAAACCTGCGCACATATATTCAAACGCACATAACTATAGAATCAATTCTTAATGTGCATGTGAACGCCATCAGCGTCTATCACAGGTTCACGTTTAAAGTCTGTTTAGAGAGAACGCTGTCGTCTTAGCTGCCCCTAATTTAATAACAAATGATCATTTAGATGGAAGTGAATCAATCAAAACTAACTTTAGCTGGAAAAAACATTTTTCAAGAACCACTATAAAACCAAACCAATCTCTGTTACCTTAAATTATATGTTTATCTCTGTAAAGCTGCTTTGAAACAATCTACATTGTTAAAAGCGCTATATAAATGAGGATGACTTGACTAGACTTGATTTCTAAAGTGACTCAGCCCACTCCATGGTGTGCGGGCATGGTGGTAGTGCCCAAGGCTCAAGGAAAAATACGGTTGTGTGTGGATTTGACGCACCTTAATAAGTGGGTGCGGAGAGAACGTCACATCCTCCCTGCTGTAGAGCAGACACTTGCAATGCTTGCTGGTGCCAAAATATTTACAAAACTGGACGCTACCTCCGGCTTCTGGCAAATTCCTTTGTCAAAGGACAGCTCACTTTTGACAACATTTATCACCCCATTCGGGAGATATGCGTTCAATCGTCTACCATTTGGAATCTCATCAGTACCAGAGCACTTTCAACGTCGCATTCCGCAAATGCTGGAGGATTGTGAAGGAGTTGTGTGTCATGCGAACGGCATTTTAGTCTATGGAGAGGACATGCAGCAGCATAATAATAGACTGCATCGGGTCCTTAAGAGACTGAGAGATGAAGGTTTGACTTTAAACGAGAAGTGTGTGTTTGCAACTGACAACATGATATTTCTGGGGCACCGAATCGGAGCAGATGGTGTGGCACCAGATCCAGAGAAAGTCAGGGCGATCTTGGAGATGCCTGAACCAACTGGAGTGGATGGAGTAAGGAGAGTGATGGGAATGGCTAATTACCTCGGTAAGTTTTTACCCCATCTTGCATCCTACACCCGCCCACTCAAAGATCTGCTCAGTGAGAAAAATGAATGGTGCTGGGGATCACCACAGAAGGAGGCTTTTTAGAAATTTAAATCAGAACTGAGTTCACATCGTGTGTTGGCATCAACTAGCCAACCTTTTCGTTCAGAGCCGGCTGACTGAAACCATCTGAAGCGGTCAGTGAGAGGCGCTTGAAAGGTTGCACTACACAGTACTTCATAATGCAATCCTCGTAGCCGTGATAAAGCATACAAATTCATTTAAAGTGGGGACGTGTCCGGCAAATTCAAAACGAGGGTAAATATGGGGATAGCTTTTCCCAGGTGGATAGAGCTAATGAAGGAGAAGTTGTCTGCTTTCTTCTCGACAGGTAAGTCGATGTTACAAGCTTTTTCATTTCGTGGTTGTGTAATTCATTATACAGGCAGCATAACAGTAGAATATGTATAGTTAAACTCGATGAAGTGCTATTGGAAGACGTGTTGTCATAGCTTCTTGTCACATAACGGCTACCGTAGTTGCAACACGCATTTGAAAAAGCGAGACGCTAGAGAGCACTATGCGTTTGAATGCAAAATACAATATCAACGCTAGCTGGGAGAAATTCCTACACAGCGTACCATTAAGGACTAAGTTGTAGGGTATTTGACAAAAAGCCTAGAAAATCGAGGAGGTCAAAGGGCATGCTTCCCGGTTTAGTATCATCCTCTCTCTCTAAAGTCTGTTCATGTGGCCTGTCGCATCAACAAAGGCTAACATTTTAAAATTCTACATATATTTTGAGTAGATAACCGATAGTATACTCTCAGTAAAGGGGTTCACCCTGTGTGTTTCCACAATGAATAAGGATAGTTCGGGAGATACAGGAAAAGTAAAAATGATCTTATACGTACAATAGAGCATAGCTACCGTAGAAAAAGTAAGATCATGCTTTGAATTAAGATGAGTAAAATTAAATATCCTTCAAGACAAACTTTACTTATTACTCATGGACCACAGAGGCACAGCGCGAAAGAAATATATTTTGAAAAAGTAAGATCATGCTTTGAATTAAGATGAGTAAAATTAAATATCCTTCAAGACAAACTTTACTTATTACTCATGGACCACAGAGGCACATCGCGTCTCTGAACATGTGTGGTGATTTTCTAAATGATACAACTTAATCTAAATAAGAGCAATGTAGAGTCCTGGGATTTCTTTTAAAACAACAAAAACATTTTGACACCATGTTTCATGTCGCATGGACAAAAATACTGTTTGAAATAAGATCTAAGACGCCAAAGCACAGTTCTTGATTTATAAAAAAAATTATTTCTTTTTTTGAACAAACGATGTTTAGTAAAAAAATAATACCTTAGGTTAAATTTATGAAATTCATTTATATCACACAGAAGTAGAAGATAAATAGAAGATACGATTTTAATAAAACTTTACAGGTTTGATTTAAACGGTCTATTAATTTGAAAAGATCTCATTTAAAATTTTAAGATTATGCTTTTAAATGAGTTTAATATGAATAAAACAGTGGAAAGCAGACTAACTTTGCATATGCTGGGGCATTGTGACCCCAGAGGCTCATCTGGCCTGTCACTCCTCTCGTCTCTGTGAGGGTGTGAAGCTTCATCTCACCCTGTAGTTTATCCCTGAAGGATCTGGGAGGGTTTTTGTTTATGACATCTTAAACTATTTGGTTTTTTTTATTGTTAGTTTCTACTACTTCTTCAGTTCTATGAAAATGTAAGGAGTTTTTATATTTTATATTTATATATATATATATATATATATATATATATATATATATATATATATATATATATATATACTTTTTATATATATATTAATTTAGCTAAAACTAAGGTTAAATTGTTTGAATAAATTTTGTCATTATACATTGAGTTATATACTTTATTTGATTTTATGGAACCAACTTAGTGTGTGAGAGTGCAGAACAGTATGTAAAAAACAATGTAAAAATGCAGTTTTCTGTGATGGTCGTGTTTAGGTGTACAGGGTAGAATTTGCTGTTACAGTACAAAAAATCATTATGGCTATATTAATAACAATTATACTAATTATAACAAAAATCATTACAGTAATCTTCTAAAAGATATGAATGTATTAAAACTGTAAAGATTTCATTTAAACAATCTTTTCATTTTTAAAAGATATTTAAACTTTTACGATTATGCTTTGAAATAAATTTAGTACGAACAAAACTTTGGCTCTGGAAAGGCGTTAGCAGACTAACATTGCATGGTGCACAGAGGCTCATCTGCTCTGTCACCCTATATCCTGAAGCTAACATTATTGTAAAGTAACGTATTTCTCTGAAGATGTGCTGGTGATCGGAAGGAGCATATAAGCAGGCTATCAATGGGGCTCGGCCTGAGGCATCACAGATTCTAAAAGTCTTCATTGTTGCTCTCTCACTACAGATAGGCCTATGTGGGGATTTTCTCTCAGATACTACTTGAGGAATTATTAAACATTTCACACAATGTGTGAGATAACTTGTGAGAGCCGCAAATTTCTAAGTTCTTTACATGCACCCTGATAAATAAAAAAAAATATAGTCAAGTTTTACCCCAGAGACCATCGATAGCATATTTGTTTTTTATGAATTCATTGAATAAGTTTGAAACTATTTAAAACTTTTAATGCTTATACACTAAGAAATAACTTTAGCAAAACATTCACAGTCTCATTCTGATCACTGAACACACCCCTCTGACTGTCAAACGCTGGTGTGAGAGAGAAATACTCTGGGGTTCTTTTCAACTTTAAATGGTCAATATGGACATCTATGTGATAGGAGCTACTTCAACCCTGGTGAAAATGTAAGATGATTTTATTTTTTATCTAAATCTAACATAATTGGTACAGTAAATTTATAAATTATTTATTTTAAATGAACAGAATGCTTTTCAACTTCAGTAATTTAGTAAGATTTTTTAATGAACAGCATGATTTTCAACTTCAGTAATTTAGTAAGATTTTAAATGAACAACAATTAGTAAACTATTTATTTTATATATGATTATTATTTTATATTATACACTTATAAAGGAACACAATGCTTTTCAATGGGCTCAGGAACGTGTCACAAAAACAGATACCAGGCCAGCCACATGCTGGTGTGACAGAGAGAAAAGACTTCAGGGGAAACACTTGTGGGTTTTTTTCAACCATGGTGAAACAGTAAGATGATTTTATTTTTGTTTAATTTATATACTTTTAATTGAACAGCATGGTTTTTCAACTTGAATCAGAGTCAAATATTTGTGAATGACTAAATGTAAATTTTATAATCATTTCATTTAAATGAACATAATGCTTTTTTAACTTTTGTGTGAGATAAACTTCCAAGGTCCTCAGCAATGCGGAGGGAGGTGAATTCCTGCTGTGACACACACACACACACACACACACACACACACACACACACACATACATAGACGCGCGC
Source organism: Siphateles boraxobius (assembly GCF_051911475.1). Classification (NCBI taxonomy): domain Eukaryota; kingdom Metazoa; phylum Chordata; class Actinopteri; order Cypriniformes; family Leuciscidae; genus Siphateles; species Siphateles boraxobius. The sequence goes on along the minus strand of NW_027508920.1, from coordinate 1,608,670 downwards.
TCGCTATGTTTTTTGAGGCAGTGTGATATCATTCAAACATTGGACTGTTTGCAATATCTTTGTGACTTTTACAGAACAGATAAACGTTCACCATTTTATTTAAACTGAAATGCTTGGTTCAGTGAATAGTTCTACATTTATTTAACACTTTTTGTGTGAGGTTTTATTTTATATTCTTTTACAGAACAGATAAACTTCCAGCATTTTTTCTTATCACTTTCACAGCTGCCATTGATAAAGCTCAGGGATGCGGTGACCAAAACACCAACTTCAAACAATCAAACTAACTGTCACACTTTTTCTCGTACAAACTAATTGTCACATCACTTTGTAACTGTAACATCAAAGCTTATGTTAACATCAAAGGCCAATACCTCCCTTTCCTTGATCAAATGAACTTCAAACGATCAAACTGTCACACATCCATCATTTTGACAGAGAGTGTAACCGCAAGGGGCGGAAGTAGGTCAAAGGTAACCATCCATCATTTTGACAGAAAGTGTAACCGGAAGGGGCGGAAACTAGGTCAAAGGTAACAGGAAGGGGCGGAACTAGGTCAAAGGTAATAGGAAGGGGAGGAACCGGAAGGGGCGGGACATGAAGGGGAGGAACCGGAAGGGGCGGGGGAAGATCAAAGGATAACCACGCCCGCCTGTCAATCAATCATTTTGACAGGTAGTGTCTCTTATCTACTACAGACGTAAGACGAGCTGACGTGTTATCTGGTGCGCCCGAGCTTCGTTTACAGTCTGAGGGAGACGCACGCTGTAAACAAAACAATCTTTGCAAACATGTCTAAGGATTTCGACACAGGGGAAGACTTGCATTTTTTTGAACCCGAATACACGGACGCACCAGATAACACGTCAGCAGCGTCTTACGTCAGCAGTGTCACTGGCCTCATGAACGCGGATTTACAACAGAACTGGAAGAGAATACAATGCTGAATAAAGTCATCGTTTTTGTTATTTTTGGAACAAAATGTATTTTCCATGCTTCAAAAAATTCTAACTAACCCACTGAGGTCACGTGGACTACTTTGATGATGTCTTTATTGCCTTTCTGGACAAGGACAGTATACCGCACATTGATTTTCAATGGAGGGACAAAAAGCTCTCGGACTGAATCTAAAATATCTTAAACTGTGTTCCGAAGATGAAGGGAGGTCTTACGGGCTTGGAACGACATGAGGGTGAGTCATTAATGACATCATTTTCATTTTTGGGTGAACTAACCCTTTAAGTGCAGACTGAATGTAATGTTGTGTTTGTAATGTTGGACACAAAACTGCATGTTAATTGCAATTAACTGAAACTTAATTTTAGCTTACATTTATATCTGTCAAATGTTCTCTATGTTTGCCCTTGCACATTTGTTATGCTTCCTGTTTCCTGTTCTATCCACCCCTGTTCTATCTTTGTATTCCTTTTGTATTTTTTCATCCTGTTTGCATCCGAAATCGCATAGTTACTTTTTTTTAATACTCCGCGACTGCTGAAAAAAGTATGTTCTGTATAGAATGAATGTGTGTAGTATGAATGTTATCTGGACGTACTACTTTTTGCCATGTTGTCATTATCATGTGACCTACCAGCATCCGTTACATCGCTTTACTGTCATTCATAAAGCCTCTCCCGTGGCCTCATGGGATAGTAAAGTGTCCATCGTATGCACACTTCAAAATCTCGTAGGCTGGTCATCCGTGCATTTTTTACCTACTCTTTTGATCAAGGTCTCTTTTATTTTTCAAATATAACAAACAAAAGAAATACAATTCACACTTGAAATAGACAAATCTAGTTCCTGTCCAGACAAACAAACCAACCAACTCCCCAGTGCCCCCCACCCGCAAGTACTGGACCCCTAGCAAATTTCCATACATCCCGACATATTCAAATATGAGTCTGCAGATTCATACATATATATTTAAAATATCTAGGTAAATAAAAGAAAAATACAGCATCAATAAATAATAATAATAATAATAATAATAATAATAATAATAAAGGGGGTACAAACAAACGCACAAACCAACCGACGAGTCGCGACCCCTACTTTGGGAGCCCCTGTCCTAGCCAACAAAGAGCAGAAGGCCATCATGCTCAGGTGGCATCCAGAAAAGGTGGCATCCACTGGAGCCACACCAAACAGTGAAATCAGAGGAGATGGGTGTATTGTTCTTCCACATATTCCAGAGAATGCCTCAAAGATAGACTGCCAAAAATTGTGTAGCTTAGGGCATATCCAAAAGATGTGCAGCAGTGTGGCAGGAGCCTGCCTGCACCAATCACACGAAGGGTCAATACCCGTCTTAAACTTAGACAATCTATCCTTTGTCCAATGAAGACGGTGCACTATTTTAAACTGAACTACAGTGTGTCTGAGGCATATAGAGGAAGAGTAGATTCGCTGTATAATTTTTTGACATATTTCTTCTGGAATCATTTCATCTAGGTCTGTTTCCCATTTGATTCTAAGGCTATCGAGACTATTCATGTCATGTGTATTGAGTTATGTGTAAATTCTGCCTATTTCTTGTTTTATGTTAACTTTACATTTTAAAATTGTTTCAAGCAGAGATTCAGAAGGACTCAACGGGAAAGTTAGAAGCCACAAAACCTCTAAGCTATAAACACCTGAAGAAATGTGATTTATGAAGACCATATTTCTGTTACAATTGTATAAAAGTGGCAAACCTATTATCAATGTAGAGGTCAGATAATGTACCTATTCCATTTCTTGCCCACACATTAAAAGCTTCCTCTATCATTGATGGGACAAACATATGATTCTTTATCAATGGTGTAACAAGTGAAAGATCAGTGAGTGTAACGGTGTGACTCTGTGTTTCCCCCTTTTTCTTAGTGTTTTGGTTTAGTCCTGTTCAGTTTTCCCGCTCCTCGTTTGTCCTCAGTTAATTCACCTGTGTCTAGTTGATTATCTTCATCTGTGTCACCTGTGCCCCAATTGTGTTCCTTTGTCTCCCTGTGTTATTTAAGCCCTCAGTTTCTCCCTATTCCTGGTCCGTTCTCGTTGATGTATACCATTCGTATTATGATGTGTGTTGCTACTACTGAGTTTTCGTTGAATAAATTCCTGTTCTCCTGTTCCTCATCGTCTTCCTCGTGATTCCTCAACAACGTCCCATAACTAGAGATGGCCAAATGAAGCGCTTCGAAGCATTATTGCTTTCTGATACAATTGTGTTGAAAATGGTTCATTACTCGAAGCTTCATTCAGACAGAAATTGCAGCACCATCTCCTGGTGAAGTAAATCTAATGCAACAAAGCTGACAACCATAAAATGCAAGTAGGCTTATATGTTAACGCCCCGTTTATTACGTGCTTACCGAGTTTACAGATACTGATGAATTTCATGTGTTCACCTTGATAATAAAACATTAAGCATGATGTGTGTGTGTAATTATTTCTTTAGACAAGGACAGAAGATCAGACCAGCTTAAAAAAAAGTTGGTAACCATCACAGAAATTCTATTGGTTTCAATGTCACCCTGGTTCATGGCACTCCATGATCTCCGATCTGGAACACTACCTCCTGAACCCTCCGTTACGGTCCTTGTCTAGGACCCGACGGAGTTGGATTTAATAGACTTTCTCACAGAGCCCTCACCACTGGTCCCGTCCAGCCCCGAGCCCTCACCGCTGGTCCCGTCCAACCCAGAGCCCTCACCGCTGGTCCCGTCCAGCCCAGCGCCCTCACCACTGGTCCCGTCCAGCCCAGCGCCCTCTCGCTCTCGGAGACGGAGGAGGAGGACTTCCCGCGTCCCACAATGCCCGGAGGTCCTTCCTGAGCCTCCTGTCAGCCCAGAGGCCGTCTCCATACTCCTTGCCCTGCCGGCGCCACTCAAGCTCCTGACCCTGCCGGCACCGCCCAAGCTCCTGGCCCTGCCTACTCCTCTCCGCCGTGGCCGCCCAAAGGGTCCTCTCCGCCGTGGCCGCCCGAAAGGTCCTCTCCGCCGTGGCAGCCGAAGGGTCCTCTCCGCCATGGTCGACTGTACAGTCAGCTCCGCCCTGGCAAGCTACTCCTTCCTGGTCCCCTGAACTGCCAGCTCCGCCCTGGCTGCCTGCACGTCCTGCTCCGCCCTGGCCGCCTGCACGTCCTGCTCCGCCCTGGCCGCCTGTACGTCCTGCTCCGCCCTGGCCGCCTGCAAACACTACTACTGCTGAGTTTTCGTTTAATAAATTCCTGTTCTCCTGTTCCTCATTGTCTTCCTCGTGATTCCTCAACAATGTCCCGTAATAGTGAGATTAAAGGTCCTTCTAAACTGGTTCCAGGTTTTAATTGAATGGATAACAACTGGATTAGTGGTGAAGGCTGAGATAGGCTGTTTGAAAGGTAATTTGGAACATAATAAAGCTGCAGGGGAGGTAGATCCAATGGATGCCCTCTCTAACACCATCCATTCAGTACTATTGACATCCGTGCAATCATTTCTCAACCAATACAGCAGTGCTCTTATATTAGAAGCCCAATGGTAATACATAAAATTTAGAAGTGCCATACCTCCCATTGCACGTGACCTCTGTAATATATTTTTATTAATTCTGGGCTGCCTTTTATGCCATATAAAGGATGAAATCTGACTGTTTAAATTGGAAAAAAAAGATTTTGTTAGATAGGAAGACATTGAAATAAATATAAAAACGTAGGGAGAATATTCATCTTAATCGTATTGATCCTCCCTCCTAAGGAGAGAGGCAGAGGGTCCCAGAACTCCAGGTCTTGTTTAAGGTTACTTAAGAGGGGATGATAATTAGCCTTAAAAAGATCCTTGTGGTTACGTGTGACCCATATACCTAAATATTTTATTTTTTTAGGACTAAATTTAAAAGGGATTGACCCAATATATGATCTGTCTACAGAAGAGATAGGCATAAGTTCACTTTTCTGAAGGTTAACTTTATAACCAGATATTCTTCTGAACTTTGTGAGTAAAATAGATAATTCAGGAAGACTTGAGAGGGGGTCCGATATAAATAATAACATGTCATCCGCATAAAGTGACACTTTATGCTCCGAACCCGCCCGATGTATCCCCTTGATGGTGGGGCATTGCTTCAGGGCTAATGCTAGTGGCTCAAGTGCAACAGCAAACAAAAGTGGTGAAAGAGGACACCCCTGCCTCGTGCCCCGCCCCAGTTCAAAGTAGGAGGATAAGTTATTATTGGTGCGTACTGCAGCCACTGGGAGCGTGTATAGGAGTCTGATCCAGAAAATGAATTTAGGGCCAAAATTAAACGCTACTAAAGTCTTGAAAAGATAGTCCCACTCCACCCTATAAAACGCTTTTTCAGCGTCGAGTGACAGCATCCACTCAATATTCCCAGGATCGGGCAGAGTGGGACAATAAAGGATATTAAATAGACGCCTGATGTTGAAAAATGAATAACGATTTTTAATAAATTCGGTCTGGTCAGACGAAATAATAGAGGGGATAATGTTTTCAAGGCGACGCGCCAAGATCTGTATTCAGCAATGAAACAGGGCGGTATGAACTGCAATTAAGGGGATTTTTATCCTTTTTAAGTAATAAAGAGACAACTGCTTGACGCATGGCTGGGGGCAAAGAATTGGTGGCTAAAGATTCTTCAAATACTTACAATAACAAAGGACATAACTGGTCAGAAAACATTTTGAAAAATTCGGTTGAGAAGCCATCTGGCCCTGGAGATTTGCCACTTTGCATGGCACCGATTGCTGACACTATATCCTTATCTTAGAAATCCCTTTCCAGTTCAGCCGAGAATTCTACACCTCTACAGAAGGCATTTTCAGGGATTTAAAAAAGTCTTCCAGGACAGCAGGGTTGGTGGGCACATCTGAAGTATATAATAACTGGTAGAATTTCCTGAAGCAGGAATTGATTTTCTCATTGTCAGTGCATCTTAAACCACATTCGTCATTCATTTCAGGAATGGTTTGATTAGCAGTTCTTTGGCGCAGCTGGTGAGCAAGTGCTCGGCCGGACTTTTCCCCATGTTCATAATGACCATGTCTTCATTTGGAAATAAGTTATTCAGCATGTCGGGTGGAAAGGAGATCAAACTCTGTCTGTAATGACAAGCGTTTCTTAATTTCATCTGCTAATGGGGAGTGGCTATGCAGCCTGTCTAACTCTAATAACTCATCGGTTAATTTTTTAATACGCTCAGTGTTAGCCCTGTTTTTGTTTGCACAGTATGAAATAATTTGACCCCTTAGATATGCCTTTACCGACTCCCAAACAGTAGATGGTGACATCCCTGGGATTTGATTGATGTCAAGTCATCCAAGTCAAGTCATCCTCATTTATCTAGCGCTTTTAACAATGTAGATTGTTTCAAATCAGCTTTACAGAGATAAACATATAATTTAAGGTAACAGAGATTGGTTTAGTTTTATATTGGTTCTTGAAAAAAAAATTTTCCAGCTAAAGTTAGTTTTGATTGATTCACTTCCGTCTAAATGATCATTTGTTATTAAATAAGGGGCCGCTAAGACGACACCGTTCTCTCTAAACAGACTTTAAACGTGAACCTGTGATAGACGCTGATGGCGTTCACATGCGCATTAAGAATTTATTCTATAGTTATGTGCGTTTGAATATATGTGCGCAGGTTTGTAATTCCTTACAAACCATGCCTAAACAAACTACTTGTCTTGTCTATAAATTTTGATGCAGAATTTTATTTTATCTTATCACTTTGGGTAGGTACGCGAACCGAAAAATTCCACAATGCTTTATCGGTAGAGTGGTATAGGGATCCTCCATAGGGAGAGGCTAGTTGGCACTTCAGCACTGCATTGTCATCAGGTCCAGGCGAAAGTCCTTCGTCAGATCTGAAAACGGCCTGGATCCGGCAGGCTGCGGGAAAACCTCGGGATAAACAAAGACACTAAAATTAGCGTAGATGCCATTCTTCTTATGATGTAACGAGTACATCAGGATTTAAGGGAAGTGTTCCCAGTTCCGGCAGACCTAATCTAAGCAGCCTAATATTGAACTATAGAAGTCTGTAGAGTGTTATGTGAATGCTAGGTCAAAGAAATGTGTTTTTAGTCTAGCTTTGAACTGACAGACTGTGTCTGCTTCCCAGACAATGTTAGGAAGATTGTTCCAAGGTTTTGGTGCTAAATAGGAAAAGGATCTACCGCCAGCAGTCGATTTAGATATTCTAGGTATTATCAACTGGCCAGAACTTTGAGATCGCAATAGACGTGAAGGACTATAATGCGTTAAGAGCTCGCTCAAGTGCTGGGAAGCTAAACCATTTAGTGCTTTGTAAGTAATCAGCAATATTTTAAAATTTATACGATGTTTAATAGGGAGCCAATGCAGTGTTGACAGAACCGGGCTAATATGGTCGTACTTCCTGGTTCTGGTAAGAACTCTAGCGGCTGCGTTTTGAACTAGCTGTAGTTTGTTTATTAAGCGTGCAGGGCAACCACCCAGTAGAGCATTACAATAATCTAGCCTTGATGTCAGGAACGCATGAACTAGCTGTTCCGCATTTGTCAATGAGAGCATATGACGTAATTTAGATATATTTTTAAGATGGAAAAATGCGGTTTTAAAGACACTAGACACGTGACTTTCAAATGAAAGATTGGTATCAAATGTCGAGAAACATTTTAATTTCAGACGATATGAACTTAGTAAACTCATGTTCTGACAGAAGCAGAGGGTTAAACTGCCATGAACGATATGTAGATTGTGTATTTGCAATGTACATTTTCATGATTAAGGGACCATGATCCGAGATGACCATTGCCCCGTAATCACTTTCTTTTGTGAGATGCAGAATTCTTTTATTCAGGAAAAAGTAATCAATATGCGAATATGTCTTATGCACCGGGGAAAAGTAAGAGTACGCCCTTGAGGTGGGGTTAGGAAACCGCCACACATCCGCTACACCATAGGTCTTCAGGAAGAGCTGAATAGAGTAAGCTGACTTCGTCAGGGATGCCCTCTTAGAAATACTCCTATCTAAAAGAGGAGAAAGTGCACAGTTAATGTCACTGCCAAGTATAAGATGATGTGATGACAAGTCTGGTAAGCGAGAAAAAAAATTGGTGAAGAATGTAGAGTCATCCCAGTTCGGGGCGTAAATACAGGCTAAAATAACTGGGAGCGAGTATAATTTCCCTACCACAATGACATATCGCCCTGTAGAGTCAGTTTGCACATGAGATGCCATGAACTGTACATTTTTGCTTATCATAATAGCAACACCCCTAGCCTTAGAGCAGAAATTGGATTGATACACCTGTCCAGCCCATCCCCTAACCAGGCGAGAGCTATCACCAGAACGTATATGGGTCTCCTGTAAGAATGCAATATCTGCACTGAGCTGTTTTAGGTGTGAGAAAACATTTTTAAGTTTCACTGGATGATTAAGTGATTTAACATTCCAACTTATGAAGTTAGCAGGGCAACCATCATAACCTCTTGTATTTTTTATATGGCCATATTGTGTATACAGAGAGGTGAGAACCATAAATGAAACCCAAAGACACAAAAACACAAAAACAAACATACAGTAAATAAAATAAAATAAAAGTCTGGCAGAGTAGTATCAGTTCGTAGATAGGTCCAGTAGTTACCCTTTAAGGCTCTTTATATCCAACTGTAGCACATCAGTTAGCAACTTTGATACAGAGGTTGTAGTGCTGGAGTTCGGGAGTTTCGGGTACTCCAGTGATTCTTATGTTGCATCTCCTCATCCGCCCTTCCATATCCTCACACTTCGTTTTCAGTTCAGCCATTTCTGCCTTCATCTCACTCATAGTTTTTTGTAAAGTAGCCACTTCATCTGACCATGCTGATAGCCCCCCCTCTAACTCCTTAATGTTAACTTTCACCTGGTCAATCTCAGACTTCAGCGCCGCAGTGTTGTTTATTATCTCCGTTTTCACCGCCTTCAACTCGTTCTTGAGCATTTCGAAGTCATCAGCGAGGGCATTTTTCAGCTCTGTCTTTATCACCGTTGAGATGTCCGCTTTTAAAGAAAGAAGGATTTCTGATTTCAAGCCTTCAACGTCCATCTCTCCCGAAGCAGGTGAGGGCGGGGTCACTTTAGTTGGGCTCTTGACAGTACTCTGGTTCGAGGAGGTATTGGGCCTTGTTTTGGAGGATCCAGTATACTTAAATTTCTTAAGCCTCGTGTCCATCAGGGCACCGCCGTGGATTTGTTCCACTATCCGATGGAGTTTAGTATTTTTTTACTGTTGTATGAGAAGTATTACACGTTACGTTTATCGGTTGAAATAGAGGCTTAACGGGAGCACATGTCGAACACAGCTTACTCCATTGCGGCCAAGCCACGCCCCTTTTGCCTTGTGAATTCGGACATACTTATTTCGTAACAAACTGTTTTTCACCTACTATATGGTAGGGAAGTATGCAATTTCGGATGCAGCCATTCTTTTCCATTGATTATCTTTTTATTCTTCTTGTTTTACGGTGGATCACAAACACATAAGTGCATTTCCGCCAACTATCACCCAAATGGACCATTGACACTCTACCTAAAATCTCTTGATTTACCTTGCTCCAACAACCTATATACAATCACCCTTAATTTGTATACCCGCATAGAGGCTGAAGCTTCATCCTGCCCCTTGATTGTCTCCTCTAGGTGTGTCTTGTAATACCTTATTATCTTGTTAGCCCCTGTGTATATAACATAGCCCTTATGTTACTCTTGTTGCTTTGTCAGTTGTTTAACCCTCTGGGGTCTAAGGGGTTTTTGGGGTCCTTGAGATGTTCTGACATGCCCTGACATTTCTGCTTTTTTCATTTGCTTATAAACATATTGATGGCAAAGGTGTAATTGCACTCTATTTAGCACAAACAGGGCTACCATAATACGTGAGCAACATGTATGTACATCATGTATATTTAGTGGTTCACACCTGAGGAGACAATGGGGCCCGCATACTTAATGAGCCATTCATTCAGGTGTGTCACTGAGCCACAAGAAAGAATGCAAGAGCAATATATATGTGTGTGTGTATATATATATTCTACCAAATTGGTTCACAGTTGGAAGCATCTAATTTTTTAAATATTTTTCCATGTCTAGTAATTGTGCAGTTAATTCTCATACTGTATTTTCAGTTTTGGAATATGTATCCTCTACAAATTTGTCAATAATAAAACTCAATAAAAATTATTTAAAGAAAAGGCTTATATTTACGTTTTAATAGTTTGTTTACATCTACCTTGTAAATATATTTTTTATTAAAAAGGTTACATTGGTCTTTCGTTTATATAAGAAATATAAATGTTAATTTGCAGTTTAATACGTTGCTTATACAAATACATTTTATTTCAACATATTTCAGTCGATTTTTACTCATCTCAGTATAGCAATATAGTTTGCTAAAAGCGGATCATTCATTCACACACAGCGAGTCAAATTTAAACTGTCTTTTTGCGAGTTGTGGTAAAGAGCGCATCTCTGCAGAAACGCGATTCACTTGAGAATGAAAAAAACTTACTACAGTATTCCTCAGCTCAGCTGAATCTGTTGCTTCTCGAAATACCAGCACTTCTGAGGTAAAGTTCAAAAGAACAGTCTGAAATAGAATCTTTTGTAACACTACCGTTCAAAACTTTGGGGTCAGTAAGTATTTTTATTTTATTTTTGGGGGGAAATCAATTTTATTTATGTATTTTATTTATTTATTTATTTGTTTGTTTAATTCATATTTATCTCAATCAAAGAAACTAATAATAGAAAAACAAAACAAATGAACATCAAAGTAAAAACTCCATACTTTCAAAAACTTAAAGACTTCTATTTACATGCACAAAAGGAGGTAGGAAGAAGTAAAACTTATATACTCCTAGCCCTATACCATTACAACCATGTTTAACGAGATAACTACAAAATAATAAATCTGCGGAGATAATAAATCTATAATCAATGAAAAATATATTCAAAAAGTTCTAATCACATAATATTACACAAACACGACAATATTTATACTACAAATGATTCAATATAGGCCTAGCACAGTTTATTATTAGCACTGAATTTCTCTATACCTCTGCAAAGGTGACAGTAAAGACATTTATAATGTTTCAAAAGATTATATTTCAAATAAATGCTGTTGTTTTTTAACTTTCTGTTCAGAAAAGTGGTACACAACTGTTTTCAACATTGATCATAATCATATGTGACTGAAGACTGGAGTAATGATGAAATATGAAATATGAAATAATGAAAGCAGTTACTTTAAATTGTAATAATATTTCACTATATTACTGTTTTTTTGTTATATTTTTAATGAAATAAATACAGCATTGGTGAGCATAAGTGACTTCTTTTAAAAACATTAAAAATCGTACCAACCCCAAACTTTTGAACGGGAGTGTATATATATAATCCAAATATAAATGAAAGTCAAAAGCACATTTTTATTCATTCCTGGAGACAAATCCAGTTCAAATAGGCTATATGGGCCATTCTACAGAATTTGTTCAAAGTTGGAAAAATCTTGAAAAGAAAATGGTCTTTTCCCATAAATTTCTTATAAAGTATTCTTTTTAAAAGTATTTTAAAGTTAAGGATTCATTAGTTTGATATAGCTTACATTGGAACAAACACTATAATAACATCTTAGTTGATGAGTTTATTTTTGACAGAACATAGCCTACTATATATTTAACATGAGCAGAAACTGGATAAAAAAAGCTTATTTGATATTTTAGAATAAAAACTTTATAATCTATCCAAAACTATGAAATGTTGTCTTTCATATTTCATCTGTAACATAAACAACAGCGCCCATCTGTGCCGTTAATTCATTCACACACAGAAACGTGATTCAAATTTAAACAGTCTTTTTGCATTTACAGACACTATTCCATATCGCGATTAGAACAAAGCACAAGAATAAAAAACTTAGGCTACTCACAATTCTCGGCTAGATCCGTCGCGCTTCCAAAATGAAAATAAACCAGCACATTTTCTGAGGTAAATGTCCCAGGATTATTCCTCACAGTCACAGCCTCGCAAGAGAAATAGTACAATAATCTGATGATTACATTTGTTGTGTTATCGCGTTTATGAGGGGTGTTGACACGTTTGCATGTGTCGCTTCTGCCTCTATGGCAGGCAAATGCGCACAAGGCTGTCTATTTTGTTGTATGCTCCTGAGGGACATAGAAAGTTTACTGATGCTCTCACGGTTGCCAAAAGACTTGGGATGGATGCATACGTTCTTAGTGACGGAAAGACATGGAATGCTTCCCATCTCACTGCATTTCCATGCAGACCAACAACTCCAGCTGAAAACATGGCTCACTACACACACTCATACCACTAGACCTAAACATTTACATTTACATTTAGTCATTTAGCAGACGCTTTCATCCAAAGCGACTTACATTTGAGGATTAAACCAAGCGAGTCATCATGGAGAGGCAAAAACAACGCAAGAAGTGCTCAGAATACAAAGTTCAAACATTGCTCAGAGTAGCATAAACCAGACAAGCGAAGATTTCAAGAAAAAGGTTTTTTTTTTTTTTTTTTTTTTTTTTTCTATGTTAAGTGCTCACGGAAGAGATGAGTTTTCAGTTGTCTTTTGAATGCTGTCAGGGATTCTGCATTCCGGACGAGGGTGGGTAGGTAAACGTTACTATGTTACTTAAATCTGATGTGACCCATTGCAGTTGACCCATAAGCAATACTGAAACAGTGAACTGGTGAGGCCATGCCTTAACAAGCCAGCAAGGCAATTCTTAGTCAAGTCAAGTCAAGTCACCTTCATTTATAAAGCGCTTTTAACAGTAAAACAGCAAAACATCATGTAAATGTCTCTACGGTGTGCATTATTTTTCTGAGACAATAAAGTTAATGTGGAAATACTCAGAAAAGGTTTATTTGTTTGTTTGTAGTGATGAAAATAATCTACATAATAATTTGACCAGCTGGAGGGATTTTTTAGTCATTAACACTATTGTCATTTTAATTGAATGCCTTTTTGCATGGATTGATAAATCTCTGTTTTGGAAGGCATGGAGCCATTTATTTTCTGTTATTAATTAATCAGCTCCATTATCACTCAATATTTATAATCCTTTCAATTCCAGCACTGTCCAGCTCATGCAGAGCAGTGTGTATCTGAGCTTTATGATTTGCCCTTGCAAACATTAAATAAATCAGAGATATAGACAATACAGATGTCTTGAAGTGATAAAAATATTTAATAATAACAATTTCAGGTTGCAGTGGTGGTTAATATCTAGTTTAATGTTCTCAGCATAATTCAGAAGTGCCAGAAGAAAAACAATCATGGGCACCAGGTGTCACAGGTGGTTGCAGGCAAACAGATGAAGATGAAGACGAGAGTTCCAACACAAATTTTTAATCATAAGAAGAATCCAAATAACAGGCAAACAGGTAAAGCAACACAAACTAAGGTTACGTTTACACGACAACAATATGCTTAAATTGGAGACGTTTTTCCTTTGAGTTTTTCACGCACAGACGACACCATTGTCAAAACGATCCCCATTTACATGGATCCGCAAAACGACTAAAAACGCTTTATTCTGCTGCCAGGCCAATAGATGCCGATGAAACACTATAGACTGAACACGTAATACGCATGTGCATGACCTCATCGTCTTCAGAGATTCGGGTTTTTGTTGTTCACCCTTGCACTTGCACTTTGAAACCCGTTTTCAAAAGTTTGTGGTTTCAGGCACCCAAAACGCCATTGTCGTGTAAATGAATGACCAAAATGCATAAAAAGTTTTATGTTTTTATTTGAAACCAGTATCGTGTAAACAGTCCTTATATAAGAGTGACCGGATAACAAACAGAGGAAAAGGAGGAACTTAAGTACTGACACAATTAAAGGTAATTAACGATATACAACTGAAACAAACATGGTAACAAAGGAGTGGCAGGAAAATCTAACAAAAGAAGACATGTGACTAATGCAAACAAACTGAATGTCCCTGAAAACTAAAACAAACTGAACATAACTGTGACATTATGCCCCCTCTGAAAAAGCGCAACCTCGCGCCGTAACAGCAGACAAGGAGGTGGAAGGTGGGGGCTCTGGAGGTGGCGAAGGGTTGGCAGGAGGATGTGGTGAAGGGATGGTGGCAGGAGGCAGTGACAGAGGAATGGTGGCAAGTGGACGAAGATGGAGGTAGTCCGATGGCACAGACACAGAGCTCACCAGTGCCGACAGCCCACAGTGGAGTCGAGGTGGGGAGGTGCCAAGATGTTGTTAAGGCTGCCGACATCTGGGGGACAACCGAAGGAGCTGAGGCCGATGGAACTAAGCGACATCACTGGCACTGCAGACCTAGGCGATGCTGCGTCGGAGGCGAATCCAGAGTACCCGAGGGCTGAGGCGGAGCCAGTGTGACAGAGGTGATACAGAAGTGATGGAAGTAGAGTGACAACTGACCAAGTGGGTGACCGGTGGGATGAGGGACCCAGTGGACCCGTAAGGCCGAGGGTCTCTGGTGGAGCTGAAGGTGGGAGGAGCCAAGGCTGAGCTGACAGGTCTATGGGCTGAGATGAAGCGAAGGGAACAGAGGCCGGAGGAGGAGCCGCAGTATCCTCTTGCATTGGCGCCGCTGGTTTTTGCACGACCTGCGGCTCAACGTCACAGGGCTGTAAACCTATGGTGGTGGTGGGGCTGGAGGACTGGCTGAACTTTGCAGTGATAGTGGTAACATGAAACTTGACAGGATCACAGTGAGAATTTCATCGTCAATGAAATTAATAAATCACAGTCCATATAGTCTCTAATGTGGTCTGGAAGCAGCGATGATGAAGGCTTAACAGAAAAATTGCAGTCTATAACGTTCTCCGTGCTGTCTTTAAACAGTAATGATGAATCAGGTACTGGGTGGGATGAGGTGGGAGTTGATACCTCCTCACTGAAGTCAATAAGCCAGTCCTCTGTTTCTGTTCCCTGCCACTGGGGTTAGTCTTCCAGGGCGATGATAAGCTCTGTCCTCTTATCCTCGAGCTCTGGCTCACTCGTCGCAGCAGGTAGTCCCTCTACTTCTGCGGGGGGCTCACGCGTATTCTTCGCCGTCGAAGGTGGGAAATCCGGCTCTGGGTCTGGCTGTGTTCTGGATCGGGGCAGGGTGCTCTCAAGGATGGTGGTAGTTGGCCCCGATCCAGAACAACGTCTTAAGGGTCGCGTTGTCGAAGGGAGGGGTGATGGCAAGACAGAGATGTATAGTAACGAAGTAGAACTACTTCACTACCGTACTTAAGTACTAAAAGGTTTTATCTGTACTCTACTAGAGTATTATTATTTTCTCCTACTTCCACGTCTACTTCAGTACATATTTTCGATGAGTTTAATACTTTTACTCCGTTTTCATTTGTCGAAGTGAAAGACAATTCATATAGAATGTGCGAGGACGCTGACGCACTGAATCATTCTTTGTTTAAATAGTTCAAAGTTACTATTAGATTTAATGTTAATACCTTGACAAACTATACATCATTAAAAAGATAGTAGACTCAAGTTTTAGTATTTGACCACTATTCTATTCTGAGAAACTTATAGTGACAGTTATGTCTTAATTTGTATCAGGAGTTATGTAATGAAAAAATGAGTCGATACCTTTAATATGAATTATGAGCGCCGCTCCCATTAAAAATAAAACTCCTGTGTAGTCGCCATGAAAGCGCTTGACCAAACAGTGTCCCTCAGGGCTTTTAGCTCGTGCAGATTTTGCCAAATATTGAGGGCGCCCTATGCACATTTAGTCCATATATGGAACACATGAAGACCCATTTCATGTGAAATTCCAGGAACTCCCTGACATAAGCTTTCAGAGATCGCTGTAACATGCAGAAAAATACCCAATAAGCTGTGGAGAAATAAGGCACAGGGAAGAGAAGGGAGAGATGCCTTAAAGGGGGAAGGGACATACTTGATCTGTTTTTGTTTACAAAGAGTTAAAGCGGCACTATGCAGGATTTCTGTTTTTGTCAAACAGCGATCCCTAGAGTCGCTGTAGAGTACTTGTATTTAACGTTACTGTCGTAAACACCACTCACGCAGAGCGTATCTGCACTCACGGCCTCTGCACTTCATAATAATAAAGTAGCCTACCGCGTTAGGCTGACCTGAGCCTAAATGCCAGATGACACCAATAAAGTGTATCATGTACGTCACATTATTTCGCAGGGCTCTCAAGTTTTGAAGACAGGCAAGAGTGACATCCAGCCGACAGATACATTTTTGTCATTGATTGTTGTGTTAAATCTTACCCAGCAACATGACATCATGACTTTTCGTAAACATACACGCCACTTTCAAGTCAAGTGGCGTGTTATCTATACGCATTTTGAGCTATCCGCGTGTATGTCCACGCCGAAATCTTTTGCGTGTATGTCTGCGCCATTAAATGTCCGAGTGATTCCGCGTGTATGTGTACGCCGTTAAATGTCTGAGCGAAACGAAGCAAAATCTATATCTACATCTGTGGAGCGATCTTTTTTTTCCTAGGATGGTAGGAGAACACTCATAAATGGTATTAACCCCAGTGACGGGTAGGTTTAGGGACGGGGTTGGGGTAGGTCATATATCTATATGTACATAATACAGTAATATAACGTTAAGTCAAAGGCGTTGATAAACACGCTGAAAAGCGATTATGCGTGTTGATAGCACGCCAAAAATGGAAATACGAATTGGCGTGTCATACATACGCCATTTCATGAGATCAGTCTGTACCCAGATACAATAGTGCTATTTTCTGATTGGCTATTGTGTAGCTCGACGAACAACACCAGAGGAGACGCGCTTGATTCCTGCCGGTTCCACAGGGAGAGCAGCGCGGCCAGAGTTTTGGCATATTAAATATATTACAAATAGTTTTTCAGCGTGAGAAATACAATGTGTGGCGGGAGAGCGTGACAAAAGACCAAAATGAGTGACTGTCACGCTCAATGCGTGACACTTGAGAGCCCTGATTTCGTAACAATGTCCGTTATGATGTTGTTAGACATGTGTCATGTTGAGTGATGAACGACTGGAAGCAATAGCAAGCAAACAATGATTTAATGATGAAAATGAGGCAGTACAGGCAGATGTGAAAAGGTGACACAGGGACTTCGGTGGTAAGGATCCGTGATGAAGTGAAGAGGTGCGGTGACGGTGAGACGGCAGACGAAACCCAGCGACGAAGACGAAGAACAGGAACACAAGGCAGGAACTGGACACCGGAACACCAACACGAACGACATCAAACAACGATCTGACAAGGATGATAGAACAGCGGTAAGTATAAGTAGAGTGGTGAGATTGATTGCAGCTGGTGAAGTGAATGAGGATCAGCTGAAGCGGATCAGGTGATGTCATACACTCACGCCCACTACACACGTGCATTCATACCACAACATAAACACGAGACGAGAAGGAACAGAGAATGCGTCTACTGTGACAACATGATTATTGCAATTTATCATAATAGTTTGCAAATTGCGCTCATTTACACTATTTACAACATGTAGACTTATTTATGTCCTGATAATTATGTGAGATATTGACAACTGTTCTCATGATAATCGCAGGAATCAACTTTAACAGTGAAAGACTGAGTGAGTGGGACTCTTGTCCGGTTCCTCGTGCTGTCAGATTCTCGTTACCTTTTTCTAGACTCTTCCGACCGCGCTTTCTTCGTTTTTTTTCACTATTCTGAAAACGCAGGTCCGATGTTTACTTGTGTCTGACTCCTCGCTCGGTCAGTCTGCCATTTCCTCTTTCTCTGTTCCTCAGACAATGCTTTTCTAGCTTTCTGCTTCTTATATGCCAGCTTTGCCATGGGACGATAGTTGTTTTTATAGCTAGCCGTATCCTGGATGGGGGCGTGTACGCGTGCAGTGCCGTAAAGCAATTCGTTACCTCGGCGAGCCCGCCGGCCCAAAGTTGCAAGGGTGGTTTTGCGGCTCACAGGCACCAGGGGGGTGCGAGACGACCACCATTCAACACGAAATCAGTAATATAAACATTACAATGACTCCAAAGCTGTTCGGTTAAGGTAAAAGAGTTACTTAGTTCTGCTTTAATCTCAGTGTTTTAAGGTGCTCTTGTACATTCCTGTTCTTGTACTGCTGCTACAGCCAAAGGAATGGTGAGTGTCCTTTAGGTTAAAGATTTGAAATAATATAAACAATATGTTCAAACTTTTAACTGCTTTCTTTAGGGACCGTTCGGTATTTATGGAAGGGGCCACCGGAGGAAAATAGGGGAGGGTCATGCCTTTTTTTTCTTTGTTGAGGGGAGGGTCATCCAACTTTTTTTTAGTCTAGGGGGAGGGTCACTTAACTTTTGTATTCATGAAAACAGCAAAATTTCAAAGTGGCTTGTTCAGTGCATATTTCCAATGTAGCTCCATGTAGCTCCCTCAGTCCCCCCTCTCCATCGCTAGCAGATGCGTCTGAGCCGGGTTTCGAGTGGTGAGACTGCGCGCGACCCTCGGGTGAGTCGCGAGGATTAAAAAATGGGCCAGTGATTTAAGAAAAAAAAAATTAAATCTGTTTTCATATTAATATTATTGATGATATCAACTTTGAGTAAAATTACACTGAAAAATCTTTCAAATACATGTAAAATAAATACTCCACATGTCACATGACCCACGTACAATCAATCAGTGGTCGCTCTAGAAAAAAGTTTGAAAACCATTGAGAGGGCACAGCAAAGAGCGAAAGTGATTTCTGGCGCCAATACGTAGGCAACTCTTCAAAAATCCTTTCGGTCCCGGTGATTTGAAATTGTGCAAACAACAGCTTTTTCGTCTGAGAAATGGAGTTTTGGATAATGTTCAGCTTCGGCAGCTTAAAGGTAATATCTATTATGCTAAAATATATAATGACTGAGGAAGCCTAGTGACGAGTCCATAGCAACCAGTAAATGTGTTGAACTTGTTATACCCGCTGTCACTGTGCTTTGTTGAATGGTCTCATCAGGGCCGGCGCGTAGGCGAACTAGGCAATTGCCTAGAGCGGCACTTTTGTAAGGGCGGCAAAATGTGTGCCAACCGGGAATGAACAATTCACAAAATAGGTTATATATATATGATTTACTGAGCTGCCGCCGCCCCATAGCGACGGCGCGCCCTTGCTCTCACGAGTCATGACTGGGTGATGGGAAGTTCGGATCATTTTACTGACTCTCTTGAGTCATTCGAGTCATTTAGTTTATTTCATTTCGTCACTTCGTCACATGTACAGCTAGGGGCAGAATGTCCTGTGGGTTCCGATCGCCGCACTTCGTGCCGTGGGCTCGGGAAACTGAACCGGAGGTATGGGCACGGCGCGCGCGCCCTCGGTGCTTGAATACGGCGACTCGCTGACAGCGGTGGCTGGCTGTTTCATATGTGACGTCCCGATTGCTTTGAATGGGGAACGTTTTGTGAACAGGGAACAGACTTAATGGACTGGCAACAATCTCCATAGAACATGAACTGGCACAGAGAATCGAAATAGAGGATGCAGTTAAGACCTTTGCTGCGATGAAGGCCTGCCGTGCGTGTTTCTGAAATGTAAGTTAAGCTTCATTTGCTCTTTAGTCATTATTTAAGATGCTTAACCTGCTGATGATATAATGTGCTTGCGGACTTTTCATTTGTGTGTGTTTTACGCACATACGAAAGTGGTGTAAAGAGATTTGCAACAGTAATTTGAGGAGGTGAAATGTGATTATTTGGAAAAGTCCTGTCATGACTGCTTAAAGAAAAAGGCCAGCAGGCATTTGCCTCCTGCATAAACTTTAATATTGTTGACATTTTGCGCACACGAGCGTTGCGCACTATTTGCGTTATATGTAGGCCTATGGCTTATTGGTCTTTGTGTGTTGTTGCTGGTTTTGCGTTATATGTATATGGCATATTGGTCTTTGTGTGTTGTTGCTGGTTTTGCGTTATATGTATATGGCTTATTGGTCTTTGAGTGTTGTTGCTGGTTTTGCGTTATATGTATAGGCTATGGCTTATTGGTCTTTGTGTGTTGTTGCTGGTTTTGCGTTATATGTATATGGCATATTGGTCTCTGTGTGTTGTTGCTGGTTTTGCGTTATATGTATATGGCATATTGGTCTTTGTGTGTTGTTGCTGGTATACGTTGCAAATAGAGGGGCGGCACAATTGTTTTTCGCCTAGAGCGGCAGAAGTGCACTCGCCGGTCCTGGGTCTCATTGTTATATTTCATGTGAATAACGTTACTAGTTAACGTTAACGATAGATGAGTAGTATGCAGGAATTGTTGCTTATTTTGTTTCCACAACAATGTGAGTAAAATCTACTGAAATGGCCACCATAAACGTGGAGTGTGATGTGTAACGTACGCAGAGGTTTGTCGTTTGTCATAGTTGTAAAAATAAAAATGGCTTCTGAACATCTTTACCAAGCGTAAACGAATACAGAACTCAATAAATTATCGGGGAGGGTCATGCATTTTTTCACAATCATTTTGGAGGGTCATAGAAAAAATTATTGCTGGCGAAGGGAGGGTCAAGTCTTTTTTGACAACAGATCTCGAAACTCCTCCGGTGGCCCCTTAAATAAATAACGAACAGTCCCTTAATATAGGGCTGCAACTAACGATTATTTTGATAATCGATTAATCGGACGATTATTTTTCCGATTAATCGATTAATCGGATAGAAATTAAATTAGATTTTTTTTTTATTATAACTAAATAAAACCGTAAATCAGGGTATTTATGTGTAAAAGTGTACTTTAAAAAGTGCAAAAGCCACACATTGAGTTTTACTAATATCAATATTTGCATTGTTTTTAATGATAATTGCTGATGGCAAGTTGACAAACATGATTATTGTTAAAAAAATGATATCCAACATATTATGTTTTAACACAATTTTTGTTAAAACAAATTTACACAGACATGTTGTTCAGATGTGAATATCTGAACTAAAAACAAACTAAAAACATCTAAAATATATAATTCATTTAATTTTTATTTAAAATTAATTATATATAAGGAATATAAGGATAAAGAATATAATATATATTATATATAATATATAAAAGAATAATATAAGGATAAATTGATTAAATAAATATAGAAAGACTGAAAACAATTGTGTGAATGTAGAGCCGCAGTAGATCGCGTTTGAAAAACAATTAAAACTTAGTAGACAAATGCTATAAAAAGAGAACGGAATGGAGGTAACGTTACCCAGCAAGCTAACAGGCTTGAGTAAAGGACAGGAGAAATTATGCATTAGTGCACAAGCATTCGCTGAAAACCACTGAGTACAGTGACTAAAAAACAATATTTTACTGCTGCTGTTATTAACTGCCTTTATATTTAGTGCTTCGCTTTGTAAAGACCGTTTTAATTTAACCTATTTCTGCGGTAGCGCTATTTTAATCCATCACTTACGTTGCGAGCGAACTGATTGCACAACCTGATGCTCGAGACAAAATACAGACATCCCAAGATCCCGGAAGTCCCGGGAGTCTCCCGCATATTGATTGCGGCTCCCTGATGCCCGCGAATTAGTTCAAACTCCCGAAATCTAGAGCGCGCAAGCAAGAGCGCGCATGCGAGACAGATCGAAGAGACTGCTCCAAACCGTGTAGCGCGCGCGCTCGGCAGAGCGCCTGAGGGAGAGAGACCTTGCGTGTGTGTGCGTACCAGTAAACGCTCCCCGTGACGTAAGCAGACCAACTAATCGATAATGACATTCGTTGACAACGATTTTCATAATCGATTATAATCGATTTTATCGATTAGTTGTTGCAGCCCTACCTTAATAACTACATAACACATTACTTGTACTTTTACTTTCAGTACTTGAGAAGTAAATTTTAAAATAAACTACTTGCAATACTTAAGTACAATTTTTTGAATACTTTAGTACTTCCACTTAAGTGTTGTGCTTAAAGTGCACTTCAACTTCTACTCAAGTCACTTTTTTGATAGAGCGCTTGTACTTTTACTCAAGTCTGGGTCTCTAATACTTTATACATCTCTGCACGCACCAACACAGTAAGTTCCTCAACGAGACGTTCTCTGAATTGTTTCTATGTCAATCGGAAAGAATGGAAAGATAATTAGCACCGCATGTCAAGTAAATAATTCTTTATAGTTTTTATATGGCTGGCCATTCAAGCAACTACCAAACTGATGGGCAGTCGTTAAGACAGCATTCATACTGCTGGTCGCCCATTCAACCAACTACCAAACTGATGGGTGCAACTACCATGCAAGGCGCCATCCAGCTCGTCGGGAGCAGCTGGGATTAGGTGTCTTGCTCATGGACACCTCGACACTTGGAACCGGGGATCGAACCACCAACCTTTCGGTTTGAAGACAACCTACATGAACCACTGAACCACTGCCGCCTCCTCATTAGACAGCATTCATACAGCTGGTTGCACGCACACACACACACACACACACACACACACACACACACACACACACACACACACACACACACACACACACACACACACACACACACACACACACACACACACACACACACACACACACACACACACATATAGTGTGTGTGTGAGAGTGTGCTAGGAAAAATTACAGAAAAATTGTCAGTCTATTTATATTTATACTGTATAGGACAATTGTACAGGTGTTTAGTTGTTCCGGTAATTTTTGCAGTGTGTGTGCTAGGAGAAAATTACAGAAAAAACTAAACAACGTTACAATTGTCCAATATATATAAATATAAATAAATATATATACAAATAAATAAATACATAAATAAATAAATACAAATAAATAGCATAATCTTTTCAGACTGCAATGGATTTACATTATAAAAGAAATGGGAAAACAAACAGACACTCACTCACTCACACACACACACACACACACACACACACACACACACACACACACACACACACACACACACACACACACACACACACACACACACACACACAATGTGTGCATGTTACATATTATGTATAGCAACTCACCGATATAAAATTGGATCATCTTTTCCGTCCTCAAACATAGCGCGCTCGTCGCTGTCTTCACTCTCCTCAATTTCATCATCGCTGCTTCGAGTGATCTCAAATAAAACATCTTCAGCAGAAAAAAAACTTATTTTGATGATCCATTTTATGACAGAATCCGGCCAGTAAGTAAGACGCGAAAACAGATGTTGACCCGTCGAGTGTTAGCTGTCAAATGACAGGTGTGTCGTCACAGCCTACGTCGCAGGTTAGCTCCTCAAGTGAGAATGGAGAGCGCCGGATTCAAATTAAAAAAAACATCTTATGCCGAGTTCAGACTGCATGATTTTCAAAATAATTGTGTCACTGTTGTTTTCACACTGCGTGACTATCTGGGGTAACATTCAGTTGCTGGTGTGTTCACACTGAACGATGGATCGGCGACAGGAGGTTTCACGCTGCATGACTTTACAAAAGAAAGAATCGCCGACAACTTCTCCCTGGTCCGCAAACTACGTTTCACAACCAAACAAACGCGAGAAGTGATAAGGAAATAATGGAAGATCACGCGTGCGTGAGACCGGAGTTCTCGCGCGACACTG
Organism: Siphateles boraxobius; assembly: GCF_051911475.1. NCBI lineage: Eukaryota > Metazoa > Chordata > Actinopteri > Cypriniformes > Leuciscidae > Siphateles > Siphateles boraxobius. Next base: position 1,585,113 of record NW_027508920.1, on the reverse strand, counting down.
AATTTGTAATTAAAAATGATAGCCTACAAGAAGATTGCGATCCAAATTGTCTGTGCGGTGATTTGCAGCAAAAATGAGAAAAATAAACAGTTTATGCAGGAGGAAATGGTTGGGAAGACGAGGGGAGCAAGGACTGTGTTTTGCAAAGAGAGTTGGGGGTTAGGGTTGGGCGGTATTACGGTAATATCGTATACCGCGGGGTCTTAAAATAGCAACTTTATCAGTTTCAATACCGTCATTACCGGCACTTATATATAATATATAAATATAATTTATTCAATACCTAAAATGCTTATGTAGTTGTCATCAAGTGACAGTGTGGAGGAGAGAGAGAGAGAAGGGAGAGGATGTGCATTTCTCTCTATAGGCGCGTTCACTACGGAGATATCAATCGTTAATTTCTTTAAAGGAAACAATTCAAAACGAAAAGAAAAAGGCTAGCCTATACCTTCTGATTATGTAATCCATGATTTGCATTTCTCTCTATATATTCGCGTTCACCAGGAGATGGCGATCGTCAGAAAAGTTGTATTAATAAAAATCAATTGACGCACGCGTGTCACCGGATTTACAAATGCACTTGTTGCTTGTTAATTTAATTTAAATTAATTAATAAAATGAATACTTTAATTTCATATTTAAAATAATTAAATATTATTAAGTTTCCCATTTTTGCTCAAAATATAAATATCTACCACCCCCTCAGCACCTGGGTTAAAAAATTATTTGGCGCCACCATATTATAACGGCCCACGTATTTAAAATAGTCGAGTCTAAATAGGGCTCTGGCTCATAATTACATTTAATGCCGTCAGCCGGGATTGGACACAACATGCACGGGTTGGCCTTGATTTTTTTTTTTTTTTTGCCCGATCTGGTATTCAGTTTCTGAACGGTGTAGGCACAAGCCAACAGTTTGGTGACGCTGTCTGAGCCTTATGTCATAATTTTTAATTAGTCACGGTAATATCGTATACCCCGGTAAAATAGGGAGGAGGTTTGACGGTATCAAAATTTGGATACCGCCCAAGCCTATTGGGGGTAAATAAATAATTTTACAAATGTCCAGCTGTTGCTGCTGCTCATGCAAATGTTTGTGCTTTGTTTCTGTTTGATATAATTGTAAATATAGGCCTATCTATTAAAATACTGATATTCTGGTCTATAACTCCTCCCTGAACATCCTGCTGTCCTGTATCTTGCTCTCTCATTGGCTGTCGGTCATCGCCGATGTAGTTTTCAGTCAGAACACTTTTCTCACAGCAGGATTGTGAATCGCTGACAGGTCCAGATAGTTAGCATGTCAAATATCTCACAGGCGTCGGTGACTCGTCGGCGATTCTCTCAGATCGCGTCTTTGCTCATTCACACTGCGTGATTGTCACTCGCGTGAACGAGCACCGATTTGCCTGTGATTTCGAGCATTTGTCTGCGATTTCTCAAAACCTGTCTGCAAGCCGAAATCGGGGCTAAAATCGTGCAGTCTGAACTCGGCATTACTCGAGTGACTAATATGTACTTCCCGGGTATCGTTGGACTCGTGCACTGATTGGCTACATTTTCTATCAGTCATATAATTTTGATTCTTTCATTGGCTTTCGTTGTAAAGACAAAATGATAGGATAGGCATATCATGACGTCAAAAAAACTGACTGCAGTTTTTGGCTATTTTGAATTAGATATTGCCTATCTTTGTTTGTGTGTGTGTGTGCGCGGTCTTAATTTGCTCATTACACTCTAAGCAACACACCTATATAACGTTCTGCTACCTTGTTGGTTATTGCATAACCAACAAGCATGATACTTCACCCTGAAGAAACGCGGTGTAAACAAAGGAATAACCATCGATATTACAACGTTATTGTTTCTTTGGACTAAAAATTCTCCATAGGATGTTATTCAGTGGACCCTCAGCTTTCCATTCAATCTGGAACTTTTAGTGGTGGATGCGTGTGTGGCTCGTTATTACGACAATACTGGTAAGTACTCCGTTTTTCATCACGTGTGTTTTGATGTGTACTGCTTACATAAATGCAAGAAATACATTCGTTATAAGCTTTTCGACGAAAAACAGTGCTCTATCATCGATGCTCGAGGCTTAGACCTTAAAAATGATATATAGTTTGCCAAGATTAATGATATTCTTTCACGTTAAATCCATTCATAAAAATTAAACTAGTGGGTGGAAAAAACGCTTCAGTGCGCCGGCGCTCTGGCAACGGTTAACAGGATAAACCAGTATTTACACTTGCCATTGTGCAACTTTTACTACAGAAAAGTTGAGAGAAACAACGTGCAACAATCTGAGCGAGTAAGTGGAGGCGGGGCTAATTTGCATAATCATGGACCCATACTAAATGAAGCAAGGGTGTAGTTACATTCAAGCTATTTTAAGGCAGGAATAAAAAAAATCACAGGATTTTTTTTTACATGTCATGTTGGTGATCAAAGATGAGTTTTAAAAGGATAGTTCACCCAAAAATTAAAATTACCCCATGATATACTCACCCTCAAGCCATCCAAGGTATATATGACATTCTTCTTTCAGACTAATACAATTGGCTCTTCCAAGCTTTATTATGGCAGTGAATGGGAGGTCAAAATTTAAAGCCAAAAAAAGTGAATCCATCCAATCGTCAGCTCTTGTGGCGCAAGTCGACTTGCGCAGTATACGTACAGTCATCTGCCGGAAACTAGTTATTATAACTAGCTATTATATATTATAACTGCCGGAAGCTAGTTATATTATTTTGGAGTCCCATTCACTGCCATTATAAAGCTTGGATTAGCCAGGACATTTTATAATAGAACTCCGATTGTATTCGTCTGAAAGAAGAATGTCAGAATGGCATGAGGGTGAGTAAATCAGGGGGTAATTTTTGTAATGAGCTGAGGAAAACAAGGGAAGACGAGGATCTAAACGGAGGGTTATTTAATAAAGTAACACATAAAACAGAACACAGAACTTGAAGAACAAAGGAACAAAACCAGGGGAATCACAGAGGCAACCATTACACTTACTACAACTGACAAAGTAACAAGTGAAACAAAAGGGCTAAAAATATAGAGGGACAAACAAGCCTAACTAAGTAATTAGGAAACAAGACACACCTGGGAACAATCATTAACTAATCAACAGGAAAAACTACAAAGGACTACAAAAACATGGCACAAAACAGGAAATAATAAAAGTCCACACAAGACAAGGGAAACACAAGACAGGAATCATGACAATTTTAATTGTACTAGCCATTAGGTTCCCTTTCGAGGGAACTCGCACTGCGTCGTTGAAAACGACTCTTTGGGGACGCTCCCTTAGCGTGCGCCTCTGAAGTATGAATGAAACTAATCCAATCCTGATTGGTGTTGCGTCGTGACGTAACATGTGACGGCATTACCGGATGCATAAAAGAGACGCTGACACACACACACACTAGCTTTCACTCTTCAGCAAGCGCTCTATGTTACGACTGTCTGTCTTATTTGGTGTTGTTTGTCTGATTATATATCATGGCCAGCGAACAGTTCAAGAAGTGTGTGCACCCCTGTCCTCGTTTCATTACGGATGGGGACACGCATGTTTTGTGTGTGAACTGTTTGGGAGCGCAGCACGCCCAGGCAGCTCTCGAGGGAGCTGCCTGTGCAGACTGTGAAGCACTACCCATGAGAGTGCTGCGCTCCCGGCTGGGGTGCTTTGATGAGCACGGTCAGGCTCACGTTCCCTGCGGTTCTGGTCCCGCGTCTGTTTAGGCGGCGCGGCGACTCAGATCGTGGGGTTCGCAGTGGGATCTTGCAGATTAGAATGAGACTGCTACGGCACTTTCTCATTCTTCATCTGAGGATCCCGAAGCCCATGTGAGTGGTGCAGAAGCCCGCGTTGCGGCTTCTTCTGCCCACGACCAGGTCCCGATGCTTGAGCTCTCTGCTTCCGAGGAGGTGGATGTGCTCAGCATCGAGGTGGATGACCATGAGTTAGGCGCGCCAGTTCACAGCCAAGCATATTAGGAGCTGGTGGAGGTTGTGACTCGTGCCGTGGCCAGACTTAACATCAGCTGGCCACAAGATGAGCAGGGAAGGTAAGTCAAAAGCAAATTAGACAAGCGTTTCCTGCGGCACAGGTCACAGCCTCAGCGCCGGGGTTTGCCGTTTGCCACGATCTCCACAAAGAGATCTCATGATCGTGGGATAAACCGCATTCGTCCCGTGTCTCCAATCCATGTTTTGGGGGCACGGGATATGGGTTATGGGAGGATGCCTAAAGTAGAAGAGGCGTTAGCTGGATACCTCTCTCCTGAGGCGGCATCTTCCCTTAAAATACCTCGGCGCTGCCTAGTAAGCCCTGCAGAGATACATCTGCTTTAATAGGCAGGGCTTACATGGCGGCAGGTCGGGCTGGTTCATGTCTGCACTCTATGGCCATTTTGCTGGCATACCAGGCCGACCTCCTGAAAGATTTGGACGAGGGGAGGGGCCAACTCCAGAGGATATCGCGGAGTTGCGTAAGGCTACAGATTTGTCTCTCCGGGCCACTAAAGAGACGGCCCGCGCCATTGGCCGCTCTATGGCAGCTCTCCAGGTGGCCACGGAGAGGCATCTGTGGCTGAATTGTCAGGATTAAAAGAGCAAGACAAATCCGTTTTGCTGGATGCGCCGCTCTCGTCTTCTGGCCTGTTCGGCGACGCCGTTACATCGGTCGTCGACAGGTTTCAGGAGGCGAAGAAGCAATCTGCGGCGTTCCAGCAGTTCCTCCCCCGTAAATCTAAGTCCAAATCGAGTACGGTGGGCCAAGGAGATCAGCGCCAGCCATCAGCCAGCTCCTCACACCGCGCGGAGCAAAGGGACAGCGTTTCCTTTAGAGCCCCTCCTCCGGGAGCTTGGCAACAGAGGAAGTGCTCCCAGCAGAAGCCCTCCAGCCAGAGGGGCGATCTGAGGGACGTCCTTCAGGCTAGGAGGGCTTCAGGAAAGAGGTCCTAGCCAGGGTGGTGGGATCTCTGAGGGCTGTCCCCTCCGTTGCAGAGCAACCGATGGTTGTTCTCGCAGCGGAGCCCTCAAGGAAACGATGTGAGTTGCCCACCGTCGGTGACGCTTCGGGCCTCATCATCTTCCAGCAAACGCACTCCGTGTCATTTTTCTCAAAGAATAAAAAACGAGCATCAGTTATGGTCAAGAAAACCATATTGACTACAGCCTGCCGGTCTTCCGCTTCAGGGGGTCTAGAAGGGTGCTCAAAAAACATCAGAGGCCAGTCTCGAGAGGCTGGTTCCCTTAGTAGATTTTGTAGAGGCATGGTATCATCTTCCCAACATATCTGCATGGGTCCTGCATATAATAAAGTCAGGGTACAGACTGCAGTTCAGGCACCGCCCCCCCAAATTTTCTGGGGTGGTGCAGACTACAGTGGTTCCAGAGCAGGCTCAGGTAATGGAACCAGAAGTGCAATCTCTGGTGCTAAAGGAGGCCATAGAACGTGTTCCTCATTCAGACAGGGAGTCCGGATTTTACAGCCGGTACTTTATAGTTCCAAAGAAGGATGGGGGGTTGAGGCCAATTCTAGATCTCAGGGTTTTGAACCGGTCTCTGAGGAAGTTCAGGTTCAAAATGCTTACTATTCCTGTCATCGTGAGTCAGATCAGATCCGAGGACCGGTCTGTCACGATAGATCTAAAAGACGCCTATTTTCATGTATCCATCCTTCCATGTCACAGGAGGTTCCTGAGGTTCGCTTTAGGGGGCGAAACTTACCAATATCGGGTTCTTCCGTTCGGACAAGCACTCTCTCCCCGCACATTTACCAAATGTATGGATGCAGCACTTGCTCCACTAAGACTTCAGGGCATCCGCATACTGAATTATATCGACGACTGGCTCATTCGGGCCCAGTCTCGAGAAATGTTAGTTCGGCATCGAGATGTCGTCCTTGGCCACATTAAAAAATTGGGGTTGAGACTCAACACAAAGAAGAGTGTGTTAGAACCGTCCCAGAGCACAACCTTTCTGGGCGTGGTGTAAAACTCGACTGCGATGCAGGCACGCATGTCTCCTGCACGTATCAAGTCCATTCTGGCGATGGTGTCCAAGTTAAAGCTAGGCCAGGCCATCACTATAAAGAAATTTCAAAGACTGCTGGGTCTCATGGCAGCGGCATCCAACATTATACCTTTGTGCCTTCTACACATGAGGCCCCTTCAGTGGTGGCTGAAAGCCAAGGGGTTTTCCCCCAAGGGGAATCCATTCCGTACGATCAGAGTAATGCGCAGATGCCTTCGTTCTCTAATAATATGGAAGAAACCTTGGTTCCTGTCCCAAGGGCCAGTGTTAGGAGAGTCATGTCGCCGGAAAACCGTTTCGCCAGATGCCTGCTTTGCCAGGGGTCTGTGGCAGGACCATCATCATTTTTGGCACATAAATTGTCTAGAGATGTTGGCTGTGTTCAGGGCTCTGAGGAGCTTCCTTCCAGACATCAAGTGTTACCATGTCCTAGTACGATCGGACAATACATCAGTGGTAGCTTATCTGAACTGACAAGGGGGACTCAGATCGCGCCCTCTGTGCAGACTGGCGCATCAGGTTATTCTTTGGTCCCAAGGGAAAATACCGTCTATCAGAGCAATGTATATTCCGGGGATTCAGAATCAGGGAGCAGACATCCTGTCGAGGCAGGGGCTGAGGCCCGGGGAATGGAGACTTCATCCAGATGTGGTGAAGTTGATATGGGAGAGGTTTCGACCCATGGAAGTGGATCTATTCGCGTCTCGAGAGACGTCCCACTGCCCACTTTGGTTCTCCCTCTCACATCCAGCCCCACTGGGGTAGGATGCCATGGTACAGGCCTGGCCGAGGCTTCGCCTGTACGCATTTCCCCCGATAGCTCTGCTTCCGGGAGTCCTGGAGAGGGTCCGTCAGGAGGGCATCAGTCTACTTCTTGTTGCCCCAATGTGGCCGACCCGAGTATGGTTTTCAGACATAATTTCACTCCTGATAGCTCCGCCATGGCAGATTCCTCTGAGGAGGGATCTGTTATCTCAGGCGGAGGGCACAATCTTCCACCCTCACCCAGAGCTGTGGAAACTGTGGGTCTGGCCTCTGAGGGGGTTCAGTACCTAAATGCTGGTCTATCAGCCGGGGTGGTTGAAACCATACTTAGCTCTAGGGCTCTGTCTACTAGGAGATTATATGGCCTCAAGTGGAATGTATTTATCATTTGGTGTAGAGAACATGATTTAGACCCAGTTAACTGCCCGGTGGCTTCAGTTCTGGAGTTTCTTCAAGATCGTTTCTCTGCGGGTCTCTCCCCTTCCATGCTTAAGGTGCATGTGGCTGCCATTGCGGCTTTCCACCCGCCATTAAGTGATGGGCCTCTGGGGAGGCACCAGCTGGTCATTCCTTTTCTCTGTGGTACTTGGAGGATGAGACCGACAACCAGGTCCAGGGTTCCTGCCTGGGACCTGGCAGTGGTTCTGGAAGGGTTATCCCTGGCCCCCTTCGAACCTCTTCAGTCGGCTTCGCCTAAAGATCTTACATACAAATTGGTCTTTCTCTTAGCCATCACCTCTCTTAAGAGGGTGGGAGATCTCCAAGCCCTGGCAGTGACACCAGCTTGCTTGGAGTTTGCCCCTCGCAGGGTTAAGGCCTTTTTGCACCCCGAGACCGGGCTATGTGCCTAAGGTGCCTGCTAATACGGCTAGGTCTACGATCCTGCAGGCATTCCATCCTCCACCTCATGTGTTGGCAGAAGAAGAGAAGCTTCATTTGCTCTGCCCCTTCAGAGCTTTGAGTATTTACCTCGAGAGGTCCTCTTTTTGGAGGAGGTCAGACCAACAGTTAGTGTGTTTTGGTTCACCTAGGAGAGGGCTCCCGGCATCCAAGCAAACTATTAGTAATTGGATTGTTCAGGCTATTGCCTCGGCTTACGAGGTGCACAATTTGCCTTCACCTCTGGCCATAAGGGCTCATTCGACTAGAGGCATGGCGTCCTCTTGGGTCCTCCTCTCGGGAGTTCCCCTCCAGGAGATCTGTGAGGCAGCCGGTTGGGCTACCCGCACACTTTCCTTTGGTTCTATAGTCTGCACCTCCCTAGTACGCCTGGCGCACATGTGCTCTCGTCCTAGCTGAGTGCCTGAATCTGTTTCACTCAAGGGCACGCCTATTTCGGTTCGTGGCCTAGTGGGCATTCGTTCCCAAAAGAGTCGTTTTCAATGACGCAGTGCGAGTTCCCTCGAAAGGGAACGTCTCGGGTTATGACTATAACCCTTGTTCCCTGAGAAGGGAACGAGAAACTGCATCGTCCTGCCACGCCCCTAGAGGCCTTAGAGCGTCTTGCTTCATCGCGAGGCTAGTGTGTGTGTGTGTCAGCATCTCTTTTATGCATCCGGTAATGCCGTCACATGTTACGTCAAGACGCAACACCAATCAGGATTGGATTAGTTTCATTCATACTTCAGAGGCGCACGCTAAGGGAGCGTCCCCAAAGAGTCGTTTTCAACGACGCAGTGTCTCGTTCCCTTCTCAGGGAACAAGGGTTATAGTCATAACCCGAGACGTTTTCCAAAGTTACTAGCCACACAGCATTTTTATTAGCCACATTTTTGTTGTTGTGAAATTACCTGATTAATGTTGACTATGGCATGCTAAAATTTACTTGAACTAGACTTGAACTCACTTCCTGCTCAGCTACTGTTCGGACGCACTCGCTTACTGCTCCGCGCTTTGCTCTATCGCTTTTATATTTTATTTCCTTTTATCACCTAATTTTAACTTCAGCAAATCAGCACAGTGCTCAAACGCGTGGATTACAAAAAAAAGCAGAATTCTTTTATTCGACCAGCCTCCCACTGAAAGCTTACATTCCGGGGAAGAGAAAACACAACTGCCTACATTTATAAGGATAAGAAAATGCCTCTTCTGGAATCTACTTGCTGCTCTAACTGCCACAGACTTTTACAAAGGATTGCAGTTCTTGAAACAAAGTAAATTGCGGGACCACCAAACCAGACGGAACACACAACAGAGCTTCGTCATTGACGCCTTCAGCATACAGCCGGTGAGTCCCATGAATCTAGTGCTCCTCGACAGGCCATACTGAGTGTAGAGAAACAAGCCGATCGACTTACAAATCGATGGCACAAACAGGGAGCGAGACCCAAAGGCACGAGAGACATCAGATTGTCACGAGCATCACATATTTCCGCAGTAGCATCCTCTACCCCAGATACGGCTCTGACAAGGATTGCAAACTCTGGTCTCCTACCACCGTCTATACATCTTGAGAACAGATTTGAAGTATTAATGAATGAGGAATCCCCAAATTTGATGAATGTGATCAAAAACAGACTGAATCAGCCAGTAGCTAACACTGATGCTAACTGGGGCTCAAGGTGGAACAGACAGTGACACTCAGCTCAGAGCGCAGCCGAGGCCAGGACTCTGATAGTGGGGGATTCCATAATCAGAAACATTAGTAGCAGGGATACAACTACGTGCTGCCTTCCACAAGCAACAACTTCTGATATAAACAGGGAACTTCAGAACATTCTGATGAAGCATAAGACTGCAAATCGACTCATCATTCATGTTGGGAAGAATGATATTCATAAAGAGCAGTCAGAACTCCTTAAGAAGGATTTCAATGAACCTTTTGAAATACTTAAAAGACTGAAAGTTCAAACATTCATCAGTGGACCACTCCCAGCAAGAGGAACAAACAGGTTTTCACGGTTGCTTGGGCTTAATACATGGCTGCAAAAAAACTGCAATATAAAAGGAGTGAACTTCATTGACAACATCAATCTTTTCTGGAGTCAGAGGCAACTGTTTCAACAGAATGGCCACCACCCAAACAAACTTGGTTCAAGAGCACTAAAGGACAATATCTACTTCTCCCTCCGTCATCCTTCTGCAGTGTTTGCCAATCCACTCAACCTGAATGGCACACACACACCTGGATACAGTATGAATGACCACAGGACTTCACTTCAGCACCTGAATGGACATACGGGTGACACATCACACAAGGACAATGATAACACCATGCAGCCACAACAACCTCTGCTCACGGACACAATCTCAGCTGAGCCTTGCCCACAGAGCTCACCACAGACTGACTGTGACATACTAGCACTGCTCCAAGATTCAGCACCCAAGGACGACTTGCTGGAAAACAGCCAGGGAAACCAGGACAGCATATTACAGCCTCTGATAACACCAGAGCAACAGCCCCTCTCACCAGACACGTTATCCCTCTCTCCAGCATCTCCATTTCTGTGCTTCTCAGAGAAAATGGAACAATTGGTGTATGCTGGAACCAAGCTATCCCACTCTTTTGCTGCAAGCCCCCAGATACCAACCAACAAGATTAACCACTTAGGTACCGAAACTTGGTACCGAAAAACAAGACATGTTTCGATACTCGGTAGTATCGAGGCAATTCGGTCGGTACCTAAAAATTACCGAACTCGGTACCCAGCCCTAATTACACAACAAACTAAGATTGCTGTGGGGACAAAAAGTAAGAGCACTTTTAAACATCCGCACACTTAAAAATAAATCACTTCTAGTCAACGACTTAATAACCACATACAACCTGGATGTTATGTTTCTAAATGAAACTTGGCTAGAAGACAGCAGCAGTGCAACAGTCCTCAATGAAACAGCCCCTCCTCACTTTACTTTTATGAGTGTCTGCAGAGCTGTCAGAAGAGGTGGAGGTTTAGCTGGTCTTTTTAAAGATGTCTATCAATGTAAGCAAATATCATTTGGGAATTACCCGTCTTTCGAATATCTGGGTATTGTGTTAAAAGGTGATCCACACATTTTACTTATCATTGTTTACATGCCTCCAAAATACTCTCCAGCCTTTGCTGAGGACTTTACAGAACTGTTATCAACAATTTCCTCAGAGTTTTACTGTTTTGCCATTGCTGGAGATTTTAACATTCACATAGATAATGCAGAAACAAATATGGCAAAATAAATCAAAACTGTTTTAAAAACTTTTGATCTGACTCAGCATGTACATGGACCCACACATAATCGTGGACACACTCTAGATTTACTTATCAGTAAGGGTCTAAACATTTCATCGATTGTTATTAAGGATGTAGCACTGTCTGATCATTTTTGTATTTTCTTTGATATATTGATCTCTCCTGCCATTGAAGCTAGATCTGTGTCTGTCAAGAAGAGATGCTTAAATGAGAACACTAGTGTACTATTTATGAAGGCTATATCTTTAACACCAAGCATATCTGCTGATTTTCTCCTTGATTCTTTTAACTCAAAAGTTAAGAGTGTAATTGATGATATTGCTCCTGTGAAAGTCAGGAAGAAGAGTGGCAGACAAAAAGCACCTTGGAGAAACTCAACAGCTGTGCAAAATATGAAAAGACAATGCAGAATAGCAGAGCGCATGTGGCGGAAGACAAAACTTGTAGTCCATCATAACATCTACAAAGACAGCATCCATGCTTTCAATAAGGAACTAGGCAAAGCTAGACTTTCTTCTCGAATATTATAAACAGCAAAATAAACAACATACGCACTCGTTTTGCTACGGTAGAGAGATTGACAAACCCCCCAAGCCAGATACCCAGTGAAATGCTCTCAGAGAGCAAGTGCAGTGAGTTTGCTTCTTTCTTCTCTGAGAAAATCAATAATATCAGAAAGGTGATCAGCTCATCCTTGAGTTGCGCTGGGGTCAGACAGAACAGACCACAGCCCGAGAAAGTAGTCACTATGTCTGATTTCGAAGAAATTGATGGCAAAATTTTGGAAGAAACCGTACAGCACCTTACAACATCAACCTGCGCCCTTGACACACTTCCCACATCTTTTTTCAAAAATGTGTTTATAAGCAGATCTCCTAGAAGTGGTAAATTGCTCACTTCTCTCTGGGAGTTTTCCGAACTTCCTGAAAACTGCAGTTGTCAAGCCCCTCCTGAAAAAGAGCAATCTGGATAAGACCATATTAAACAACTATAGACCGATCTCAAATCTTCCTTTCATAGGCAAGATCATTGAAAAAGTTGTCTTGAATCAGCTGAACAAATTCTTAAGATCAAATGGATACTTTGACAATTTTCAATCTGGTTTCCGACCGCATCACAGCACAGAGACACGCTCATAAAGATAATAAACGATATTTGCTTAAATACTGATACAAGCAAATTATCAGTGCTGGTACTACTCAACCTCAGTGCTGCATTTGACACTGTCGATCACAACATACTTCTTGCCAGGCTGGAAAACTGGATGGGGCTTTCTGGTATAGTCCTAAAATGGTCCAGGTCATACTTGGTAGGGAGAGGTTATTATGTGAGTATAGGAGATCATGAGTCTGAGTGGACATCCATGACATGCGGAGTCCTTCAAGGCTCAATTCTTGCGCCACTCCTATTCAACCTGTATATGCTTCCAAAGAGCCAAATAATGAGAAAGAACCAAATAGCTTATCACAGCTATGCAGACGATACACAGCTCTACTTAGCCCAATCGCCTAACGATTACAGCCCCATTGACTCCCTTTGCCAATGCATTGATGAAGTAAACAATTGGAACTTTCTTCAGTTAAACAAACACAAAACTGAAGTCATTACGTTTGGAAACAAAGATGAAGTTCTCAAGGTGAACGCATACCTTCAGTCTAGCGGTCAAACAACTAAAATTCAAGTCAGGAATCTTGGTGTGTCTCTGGAGTCAGACCTTAGTTTCAGTAGTCATGTCAAAGCAATAACTAAATCAGCATACTATCACCTGAAACATATTGCAAGAATTAGATGCTTTGATTCCAGTCAAGACTTAGAAAAACTTGTGCATGCTTTCATCACCAGCAGGGTGGATTATTGTAATGGACTCCTCACTGGCCTTCCCAAAAAGACCATAAGACAGTTACAGCTCATACAGAACGCTGCCGCCAGGATTCTGAGCAGAACCAGAAAATATGAACACATCACACCAGTCCTCAGGTCTTTACACTGACTGCCAGTTACATATAGGATTGATTTTATTTTAATCATTCAATGGCCTAGGACCTCAATACATTGGAGATATGCTCACTGAATATAAACCCAACAGATAACTCAGATCATCAGGATCACATCAGCTGGAAACACCAAGGGTTCACTCTAAGCATGGCGAGTCCACTTTTAGCTACTATGCCAGCCGCAGCTGGAACCAGCTTCCAGAAGAGATCAGATGTGCTCCTACAGTAGTCACATTCAAATCCAAACTCAAAACACATCTGTTTAGCTGTGCATTTACTGAATGAGCACTGTACCACTGTTCGTCCGACTGTTTGTACTGTATTTTATTTTTTTTAATTATTCTGATTTCTTTAGATTATTTATGTATTTTATCTTTTATTCTAAACTGTTTTAATTATTCTGATTTATTTTGATTATTTTAATTTCTTCTATGTAAATCACTTTGAATTACCATTGTGTATGAAATGTGCTATACAAATAAACTTGCCTTGTCTAGATTTACAACCCTTTTAAATGTAAAACCACTGTACACACCCAAATCAAGACTACATACATGTAAACATAAATTAAACAATAAATAACAAAACATGTCATTATAATTAGCTCTGAAAAGGTTGTGTGTAAAGCTCCTTTTTTAAAATAAAACCATGTATTAAGATAAAGACATAAAAAAGTAGCTTCTTATTGAATAATAAAAGTGGTGCATGGATGTAGAAGATTAATAAAAAAGATACAAAAATAAACTGAAAAAACCTATAGCATTAGAAACACTGTCTGTTTAAATATCAGAATCAGACTCAGAATTAATGTATTGAGCCCCGATGGGAAATTCTTTGTTACAAGTTGCAATGGAAAGTAGGTCAGTCTCGAAACCTCACGAAAAATGCCTGCCATGGTTCGGACAAAGTTGCTTTTATTTGCATCAAAATTTGAGGGGAACGTTCCTCTCATCATAAAGAACACATTTCAGTTTGTGTCATTTTTGTACTCAGGCCCTAATAATGACTACTGGTAAGGTTGACAAAAAATATACAATGTAAATGTAAACACTCCTTATCATCAACAATAGCAGTAAATAATTAATAATAAAGAGTAGAAAAAACATATCTGCATTAGACCAACAATGAGCAAAGAAGAACAAATTATTTTTGGCTCATCAATTCAAATTCTGAAAAAATACTTGAACGTGAGAGTGATTGTGGCGAGCAGGATGAGGCAGAGGGACGTGAGAGAACGGCGCGAGGCCGGTGGCGTGATTAATGATGAACGACACCTGCGCGATGCACCGGTCTCGTATCTCTCACGGAGGAGCGGAAGCATAAAAGGAGGAGCGATGACTTTGAAGAGCGAGAGAGGACAGGCCTGAATTTTATTTGATGTTTTGTTTTATTGTTTTATCGGCAGGTGTTAATGTCAAGCCCTGATTACCACGTCATCCAGGTACGCCGCAGAGCAGTCTTCACAGCCTTGGAGGACTCGGTCCATCAGCCTTTGGAATGTGGCTGGTGCCCTGTGTAGGCCAAAAGGAAGGACTGTGAATTGATATAGTCCTAGTGGTGTTCGGAATGCGGAGTAGGGTCTGGATGGAGGGTTGAGGGGTACCTGCCAGTACCCCTTACACAGGTCTAACGTGGTGATGTACTGGTCTCTTCCAATTTTCTCCAGAAGATAGTCTATTCTTGGCATGGGGTATGCATCGAATTTAGATTGGGCGTTGAGCTTGAGGAAGTCGATGCAGACACGCAGGGATCCGTTCTTCTTGGGTACAATCACCATCGGGCTGCTCCACTCGCTCGTTGAAGGTTCTATCACTCCAAGCCCTTTCATCACCTTGATTTCTTCCTTTAAGGGTTCCACCAGCCTCTCAGGCACCTGGTAAGGACGTTGGCGTGATGGTGTTGGATCGGTATGTGGGTTAGCTCAGTTCGTCCAGGCCTCTGACGGAACAAAGCAGGAAACTGGTTCAGGAGGTGCTGCAGCTCTTTCCTCTTGGAGTCTTCTAGGTGTGTTAGGTTCACCACAGACGGTTGCCTGTTTGCATCCTCTGATTCCTCTTCCCCTTCCACTCCTTCAGCAGATTTACGTGGTAGGTCTGCCTGGTCTTGCCCTTGTCCGGATGATGAACTTCATATGTGACTGGCCCCATCTTGCGGACGATGCTGTATGGTCCTTGCCATTTAGCCAGTAGCTTGCTCGTTGAAGTTGGCAGCAGCAGTAATACCTTCTGCCCCAGTTGGAATTGTTGTAGCCTGGCGTGTTGGTCACGCCATCTTTTCTGTGCTCATTGTTTTTCCTGTAGGTTCTCTTTGGCTTGTTCTCTGTACTGCTCCAGGCTATCTCGCATCTCGAGCACATACTGCACAATGGCGCCTTTCTCCTCCGTCTTGGATAAAGGTTCCTCCTCCCAGCCTTTCTTCAGCAGGTCCTGGGGTCCTTGTACCTGCCATCCGTAGAGGAGCTCAAACCGTGACAATCCCATTGATGCTTGGGGTACGTCTCGGCAGGCAAAGAGAACAAACGGTAGCCACTTGTCCCAGTGTCATCCTTTGTCTGCAACTAACTTCTCCAGGCTATGTTCTCAACATGTTCTTGCGGGTTTAATTGAACCTCTCTACCAGAAAGTCGGTCTGAGGGTGGTAGGGAGTTGTTCGGATGGCTTTTATGCCCAACTGCTTTTTCAGCTGCCCCATCAGTCGTGATATAAAGTTCGTACCCTGGTCTGCCAGGATCTCTTCAGGTATGCCGACTCTGGAGAACAGTTGAACCAGGGCATGGATGATCCTGGTTGTGGTGATAGAACGGAGTGGGAAGGCCTCAGGATACCTTGTGGCATAGTCGTTTACTACCAGAATGTAGCGATGTCCAGCACTGCTCTTTTCCAACGGTCCGACAATGTCCATGGCGATCCGCCTAAAAGGTGAAGAGATGACAGGGAGGGGTTGCAGGGGTGCCTGCCCCGCTGGGACACAGCACTCGTCTTTTGGCAGATAGCACGTGTTGCAGTGCATTTGTACCAGTAAGTGTGAGCTAATGCGTGCATATGTTTTCTGTTGGCCCAGGTGGCCACCCCATGGAACAGTGTGTGCAAGGTGCAGAACAAGACGACGACAACAAGATGGTACAATCAGAAGAGTCACATTATTCGTTCGCACATTCAACACACCATTCACCACTACAGATTATTTTTTGCACAGATTCAAATTCTTTCCACACTCAGCTTTGACAAATAAGGGTTTAAACCTCTTGGGGACGGCGGTACCAGCTCACTTTTTTTCTTATCAGTGCAAAAGAGACTCAAAATACTCTGTTGATTTTGATCTTACATATAAGTGTTATACACCATTCAATCCTGTTAAGTGTCTTTTTTTTGTGTATACTCACAATAAAAACAAAGTGTTGTGCTTTTTGTCAAATAAAGAAAAATAAACATGATGCGAGTTTTGCCTTTCTCTGACAAGTGAACTGTAACTCAGCGAATACTTGTCACACAGGCACGAGAGATTTTTCTTTATGAAGCTTGAATTCTCTTCTTTTAAATTAATTAATTCATATAAAAAACAAATATTCTCAGTTTATGTAATCTGTATGAAAAGAGAGAGATGTCAGTCTTTTTCTTTTTAGCTCATTATAGCTTATTAAGTGTTAATGTGACCACGCCCACAGAGAGCGCCTGCTATTCAAACGCAAATGATCTGAGGCAAGCCATGCAAACATGCCAACGCCACATCAGCTGGATATAACACATCAAGTTTAATAAGAATCTTGTACTTTACCTGCTATGAGGAATAATACTATCGTAATAATCCTGGAAAATGTACTTCAGAAGTGCTGGTAGTTTCATTTCGAGGAGCAACTGATCCAGCTGATGTAGTAAGTTATTTATTCTTAAGTGCTTTGTTCTAACCACGATATTGAATAGTGTTTGTAAACCGCAAAAAGACTGTTTAAATATGAATTGCGTGTCTGTGTGTGAATGAATAAATGAATGACAGACGCGTGTGCGCTGTTGTTTACTGCAGCTGTACAGCGCATCTGTGCCGTTCATTCACACTCGCGAGTCACACCTACATTAGTAAACATGTTATTTTTACAT
This sequence comes from Siphateles boraxobius, assembly GCF_051911475.1. NCBI lineage: Eukaryota > Metazoa > Chordata > Actinopteri > Cypriniformes > Leuciscidae > Siphateles > Siphateles boraxobius. The sequence goes on along the minus strand of NW_027508920.1, from coordinate 1,568,043 downwards.
GAACACGCCCAAACTATATTGCTATAGCCTACTGAGATGAGTAAAAATAGACTGAAATATGTTGAAATAAAATGTCTTTGTATAAGCAACAAACTACAGATTAAGTCAAGTCAAGTCAAGTCACCTTTATTTATATAGCGCTTTTTACAACACAGATTGTATCAAAGCAGCTTCACAGTGATAACATGAAAATAATATAACAGAGTTTGTTTCTAAAAGAAAATTGCGTCAACGTCCAACTTAAGTAAGGCAGATCAATAATATTATTGAATATTAAATGTCCCCAACTAAGCAAGCCAAAAGCCAAGGCAACAGTGGCAAGGAACCAAAACTCCATCAGGTGACAGAATGGAGAAAAAACCCTTGGGAGAAACCAGACTCAGTCGGAGGGCCAGTTCTCCTCTGGCCAACGAAGGAACAGTGCATGATTTATGATTCGGGCAGCATTACAAAGTCAGATTGGATCGGAACATTTAGAATATTTATCCATTTCCATCTTTTGGAAGTCCAAGTAATCACGCCGGTGTTGAGACGAGTTGTTGAGGATCAGTGCCGTCCACCATAGGGGGTCCATATCGCCGGTGTTGAGTCGTCTCTTCACAGGCTTTGTGATTGGGGTTTCTGAAGTCTCCGTGAAAGGCTGGATACAAACTGGAGCTGACGAACGCCGTTTTTCTCGGGACTCGCGTCCCGAGATAACAGCAGAATAGCAAAAAGGGAAAATAATTAGCGTAGCTGCTGTTCATAATGATTTCCATAACACGGGCGTAAATGATAAAAAACATGAAGACAGTGATTCTTGCGTCCCAGAGTCACCCCCCTCCGTCCCCCACTCAACTTAGCCCTGCTTACTGACCTCTACATCCCTCCTGATGCTGAGACCCAACCACAATCTCACAATCTCTCCGCAGCCCAACCATACGCGCCGACCCGTTTGACTAAGGCTGTCGAGCCCCACTGTCGTCGTTAAAGCAGGTTCAGTGGCAACGGTTCCGTATGGCATACCACCTACCGCAAAACACAATATCTACCCAACCACCCGTCATTCACGCAATATACACAGGAACGTAATGACTGTAAATACTATGCAACCTATACAAATAACCTACAGACTCTTCAAGTTTTATAATATTAAATGCATTTGATCTGATTCAGCAGTGGTATAAAAGGTAAGCATAATGTAAATGCTTGGCTAAAGAGATGCGTCTTTAATCTAGTTTTAAACTGGGACAGCGAGTCAGAGGCTCGAACAATATCAGGAAGGCTATTCCAGAGTTTTGGAGCTAAATGTGAGAACGCCCTTCCTCCTTTAGTGGACTTAGATATCCTAGGAATGACCAGAAGCCTCGAATTTAGTGATCTTAAAGAACGCGATGGATTGTAGGGCAATAGAAGGTCCATTAAATACACAGGAGCTAAACCATTTAGGGCTTTATAGGTCAGTAATAGTACTTTGTAATTGATACGGAACTTGATAGGAAACCAGTGTAGAGATGATAAAATTGGTGTTATATGATCATATTTTCTTGACCTAGTAAGAACTCTAGCAGCTGCATTTTGCACTAACTGTAGCTTGTTTATTGAGGATGCAGGACAGCCAGCTAATATAGCATTACAATAATCTAGTCTCGAGGTCATGAATGCATGAACTAACTTTTCTGCATCAGAAACAGATAGCATGTTACGTAGTTTTGTAATGTTTCTAAGGTGGAAAAAGGCTGTTCTTGTAACATATGAAACATGATTTTCGAAAGACAAGTTGCGGTCTAGTATAACACCCAGGTCTTTTACTGTAGTGGATAAAGTAACAGGACATCCTTCTATATTAAAGTTGTATTGTAAGTGAGTTTGTGGGTAGTTTTTTGGACCAATAAGTAATACCTCCGTTTTATCTGAATTTAGTAGCAGGAAATTACGCGTCATCCAGCATTTTATATCTTTGAGACACTCTGTCAAATTTGATAAGTTAGTGTTTTCATCTGGCCGTGATGAAATATATAATTGAGTGCCATTTGCATAACAGTGGAAATTAATTCCATGTTTTCTTATAATATTACCAAGTGGGAGCATATATATTGAGAATAGCAGAGGGCCTAACACCGATCCTTGCGGCACTCCATAGTCTACTGACGTTATCTTTGAATTTTCCCCATTGATTAACATTTATATGCTAATATATCATAACAATTTCCCCAAGATTAACATTTATATGCTAATATATCATAAACATGATATGTTACAGACTAAATATGAATGTTTAGACAAGATTTCGTTGATTAGTTTTGGATAGATTAAAAAGTTTTTACTGTAAAGAAAAGACTACTGCCACATCATAAGCTTTTGTTCGCCAATTTTTGCTCATATGTTAAATATATAGTATGGGATGTTTTGTCAAAAATAAAGTAGGTATATTGAATCATCAACTAAGATGTTATTATAGTGATTTTTCCGATATTCAAACTAATGAATCCATACCTTTGAAATACGTATGATAAAATGTATACTTTTTAACAAGAAAGAATACACTTGAAATATTGTTAAAATTCTAATTGTTGTTGTAATTGTAACCTATTTGTAATTGGTTACAATTTCTAATTGTAAAATATATATATATAATTTCTTTTGTACTCGCATTCTTTGGTACCCAGTGACACACCAGTGTGAAAGGCTCATGATGCAGCTCATTATACAGGTCATTGTCTTCTCAGGTGTGAATCACGCCCCCACGCATATTGCCTTTCCAAACAAAAAGTGTCTTACAAAATTTTAATCAATGTATTGTTTTATGTGAATGATTAGGCAGAATGATTTTCAGATCATTTTGTAGCAAAAATGTCTCTTGTGGAGACATATTTAGTATGTGTTTTGTGGCCTTATTTCAGAAACTTTAAGTTTTAGTTTTTTCAATAACCATGCATAAACAATATTCTCTCAAAAATACAAACATTTACATACATGTTGCTCACATATTATGGTAGCCCTGTTAGTGCTAAATAGAATGTAATGACAAATTTGTCATTAATATGTTTATAAGCAACTGAAAAAAGCACAAATGTCAGTGCATGTCAAAACATCTAAAGGACCCCAAAACACCTTAGACCCCGAAGGGTTAAAGTTTCATCTTCCATTTGGAGTTGTGCTATGTTCTCTGGGACCTTCCAGCCATTAACTTCAAGGCCCTCCACCGAGGCTTCAGAGGCTGGGGTACCCAGGTACTTTGCAAGCCGCCTTTGGCACCGTGACTTTTTAGGGCCTTTAGTCCCGCCCTGCAACAGACTACCATCCAAGTCTGGCAGTAGCTGCAGACCTGCCCTGGCTTGAGCTCGAGTAAGAGCAGGACACGACAAATTAACAGTGGCAGTGGCAACAGAATATTCAGAGTCCTTGATAGTGGGTTGCAAGAGTTCATATAACACTGGCAAGTCTCTTCCTAGAATCATATCAGCTGGTAAATTGTCCACTATGGCAACATTAAGCAAATACATTTGTTCCTGTACCTGTACCTCTACCATTACCTCAGCTCGTGGGATACTGCTTTACACCCCCATGCACACATTGAGCAGAGGTAGTGTTTACATAATTGACATTATTACAAGCATGATTTCAACATTGACAGAGAACTTCCAGTGTCCAAGAGTTATTTTAGTGCATGTCCATTAGCAGTCATCTCATATACATTCTGACTCTCTCCCACAGAGTCAAAATCACTGTCCCCTACTCTAGGCACATAACCAAACCCCATAAGCTTCGCTTTGCGAGCGGGACACACAGCTGCTTGTGGCCTGGCTACTGGCAGTAAAAGCAAAGCAAGTCTATGGTTGTTGTCTTTGAAACTTGTGCTGACAAGTCCTGACTTCAGGTTTGGCCTTGGCTTAAATAGGCCAAACCCCGCCCCTTTTTGGGCCACACCAATTTCAGGAACATATAACAGTTAATACACATACAAATACTTCATCTATTTGATTATCCATAATAATCCATTCCCATTATATATATATATATATATATATATATATATATATATATATATATATATAATAAACACATAATCCATTCACACATAATACACTTAACACATAATAATTGCATATAAGCGGCCGCCCCTCAATCGTTCGGTTTGGCCGGTGCTTTCCCGCTGGAAGACTGACTATGCCCACACAGACAAACAACACAGGGACAAAACGACAAGACAGTGTAGTGTAAGTGTATGAAATGACCGGGAAATAACTATGGAAGGGAGAGTGGGGAAATGGATGAATGTCCATGTGCTATCAGCATCGAGTGTGCACCCGGACCTAAGATAGCGTTAATGGCCACCACTCCCAGTAAAAGTTTCAAGATGTAGGAAAACTCACTTATTTAAAATTATTTTTTCTTTTAATAAATAGGAAATTTCTATGGCATTTCTTTATTTTTGCTGTGTCGAAAACGTACCGAAACGTGACACCACTGTATCGTATCAAACCGAACCGTGAATTTTGTGAACCGTTACACCCATATTAAAAATATAAAAGAACAATAAAGACTTATTGAATAATATTTTATTATTTTAAAAGGTTTAGGAGTCTTTAAATCAATAATGTCGCATATCTTTATGTACTAGTAATTCTATACAATAATAGGTCAAATGCAGCAAGTCAAAAGACCAATTGGACCTTCTTTGCCATTTCTTTGAAGGATTGCAAAAATATCGTCTGAATATCGATATCGAGATATTGAAAAAAAATATCGAGATATTCATTTTTGTCAATATCTCCCACCCCTAATCTTAAAATCCTATTGCAATATTACTTAGAAAAGTATTAATGATTTTGAAAAACATACCATTCTCAAAGAAGGTTTTGAGTTAATGAGTCTAAAAAGGTCTAGTTACTATTAAAGAAAAAAAATACACCTGAAATATTCTGCAGTGTCATAGGTCAAATTATCTGATATTTCAAGAATGTGGATCTTCAGAGGTCCACTCTGTGATATAATAACCTGTTCCTATCGTTTTCTTGTTACCTCACAACAAAAATGAAGTAACTCCACCCCTGAAATTTATTAAATTAAGTGTCACCTTACCTGTCTGGGAGTCCTTTCTGATTTACTCCTGCACCACTCCCAGTCAGTCAACTCTATTTTACGACACTCCTCGTGGGACAGCCTCCTCTCTGGAATGTCAAATACTGACAAGTTGTCGAGGTGAAGATCCTCACCCTCGCAGGTTGAAACCTGCGGTGAGACATTGCATGGCCTGTCCCTTTCTGTGGAGCTCTGAGGTTGGCTGTCCAATCTTTCCTCGAGCAGCAGCTCGCTGTGGAGGGAGCTGTCCTCTGCTGCCGCGGTGCTGAAATTACCAATCTGACCGCTGTCCAGCACTGTGGCTCTGCTTTCAGAGAAATCACAGCTGTATAAACTGTTAAAAGAGGGTTTCTCGATGGATGGTGACTTGCCGTGGGATATCTTGTAAATACCATAGCCTTGCTGGAAGGAGAGGTTGAATTTAAAACTCCTTTTCGTTGCTGTAATAAACACATAGATGATAAAGGCAATGTGGAAATGTAATTTTGCTTTGTTTCTCACACGCACATAAATGATATATATATATATATATATATATATATATATTGTATGTTTATATACACACACATATGCATAATTTGTACAACCTAAGGTATTTTCATATGGATTGTTTAAAATGAACAACCTGGTTCTTTTTATGAACCAATAAATATAATCAACAAAAATATGGCAGGCTGATGGAGTATTTTATCAGTTTACCAACCGGTGGAAAGCTCAGAATTTAAGCCTTGGCGACAGTTGATGAAGCAGCCACACGGCAGATGGATCCAACGTTCCGAAAACACGAACACAGGGGTGACCGCCGTGGAGAGCAAGGTCAGGAAAAAACAGAAAGTCTCCAAGGACGAGCTGTGCATGTGAACAGCGTGACTCACCAGGATCTGGGTCTGCAAGGGTAATGTATGCCAGTGGAAAAAATAAAGGTGAATAACCAATAATTCCAGCATTTTTGAACAAACCAAATAATAATGAAGAGAGAAAAATAAGTGAAAATAAACATTTACAGTGACAGGTTAAAACAGGAAATATATCCATGAATCCAGTTCAACGGGACGTTTTAAGCTGGTGAAAAGTTTTTCTTACACACTGTAAATATGAAAAGATACCTGAGGCACTTTATGGGGTTTCTCAGATTCCCAAAATAGCAGAACTTTTATGAGAATCTAAAGGCACTCTTTAAAAGGCCAGTTTTCTGAGGAACTTACATGATGAAACCCATAAATTCCTGATAGAACTCTAAAGCTGATTGTCAATGGTTCTTCTAGTAGCTCCATTGTAAGGGGCCTGCAAAGGCTCTGAGGCACTTAAAATATTTATTGGTTCCTTGAGTATACAATGCTAGGTTGAGGTTCTCCAGAGTTGTAGCTGTCAGTGTAGCAGTCTGAAGCAGAAATCCAAAGATATGGTGATATCTTTTTTGTCTAATACCTGATACGAAAAACCAATGTTTAAATGTTGTTTTATTTCAGCTTTTCGTCACAATAATCAACAATAAACCATAACATGCATTATGATACTGATAACAAATAATATTATTTATTATTCCATAATATTTATTTAAAGCTGTTGTGCAAACTAAATAGTGATACATTTGTTTTTGTCTTTTTGTCTAAGTTTGACAATTAAAATGGTTGTTATGTAAAAGTCTAAGTAGTTTCTCTAGACATTAAATAAGTAAATAAGAACCCATACTTTACTACTAATGGGATGGGATTGATCAGTAGACCAAATATTAAAGACTATGTGTGAATATCATTAAAAAAAAAATGTTGGTCAACAATGTTATTTTTCTTGTCTAGAGGAACCCAAAATGGGGCCTTCTGTAGGCTACCGTTTCGTTTTAGCAGTGTAACAATAATTTACTGTATAATGCATTTTTTCTGTCTATATTTGTCTGACTGAGACACTTTTGAGGTCAATTAAATGATGTTTCAAGTGAAAATGTATGAACTGCTTTTATAGCACTCACCATCATTGGCATCCACAGAACCATTCGAGCCATAGCAAGAATCATCGAGAAGCGCTTTTGAGAGAAAAACACAGGGGAATAACGTGCACTCTGAGCTCCATCTTTCTGGAAATTACCAGTTGTTGGAGTATATGGCAGTGAATACGTCTCCGTTTTGTTCTTAAAACTGTTAATGTTTGAGTTGAATTCATTGTAGGCTCCCAAACTTTTATCCAAGCTATCCCGTGACAGAGAGGGGATCTCACACAGCGGCGCCGACCCAGCAATTTCAAAATAGCTCGGGTAAAATGTTCTCAGGGCTTCCGTGGAGCACATGAGCTGGTAGAGGAGAGGAACCGAACAAACAAACAGCCCACAGAAACACAGTGAGTAAACAGAGAACAGAAGACACACGTACAGGCTGTCGTTCTCCGGGAGACAACCGAGAGAAGCGGGGGCGAAGCGGCCCCAGCCGCACACGGGCAGTACGCTGACCGTGAGACTCACCGTCCAAACCGCCAACACTGCCACAAACACCCAGAGAGGTCGGTTATGGGTTTGATACACTCCAAAGCGCTTTGTTACGTAGAAAGTGTAAGCAACTAGGAGACAGGCTTTCATATTGCTTGACAATCCTTGGAAAACATACAGGACTCCGGACAGGGTGCACATAGCGCCCGACCGGTTCACGTCTCCTTTCCTCCAGTGCAAGATCATGAAGAGCGTTAGCGACAGGACGCTGATCAGGTCGTCTATGGATAAAGATGCTACTATCAGACAGAGGGAAGACTTAGTCCTCATCCTGAGCAGCGACATAAGCGAGTACAAAACTCCCAAGCAAGTGACAGTGGCGATGGCGAAGGATAAACCAAAGAGAAGGTGCCAGTTGCCCTCGACCGCGTCCACGTCCTCATATTGGCTGGTTTTGTTCGGAAAAGGTGAGGCACGTGTCGCCGACATTTTCCTTCAGTCTAACCTTCCTGACTTTACTCGTCTCATTCCCTCTAAGATGATCCGATGATCAGACCCAGCGCGTGAAAGTTTCCTCCAGCGACAGCGCGCCACGAAGTGCATATAGTCTCCCATCCGTTGGTCTTTATGCACTTGTGCTCAACAAATGCAATGCATAAAGGAACCATTTTTTCGTTTAAACAGTTACTTGCACGATTGTGACGTGGTTTGCTCTCAGAGCATGTTTGGATAGATGTGTCGCCCGCGCGTAGGTTGATTATGGCTCGTGCAGCACATCTATTCAGTATGAGCTCTCAGAAGGGAATTATTAGTACAGGGGTGGAGCCACCTTCCTTCATCTGTCACTGCTGAACGAGGAACGTGCGCTTTGTCTAAAATCAAATATTGTATAGCTATACGTTTGTTACTAGAATAGCTCAATTAGAGTGGCAGCGCTACAAATACATCATAGGCTACGTATATGTCATTAGTAGCCCTATTACTTCGTAGGCATACTTACGTAAGCTTGTATCGTTTGAACACATAATTTATGCTATGAAATAATCTTGTTAAATGTACGGGGAAATAGGGCAGCTGAGGTTGCCAGAAACGGGACGCCATGGTGTAATTCATAATAATATATTTAATAACTATGCCCACATTTTTTTTGTAGGCTAGCCTACTTTATACTTTTTTAAATATACCAATAACCACTATAATAATACATATGATAAAATTTCATCAAATTAGTCCTTTCTATAAACAGTAGCTATATCATGTAGACTACAGCCCACAGTGTTGCTATACAAATAGAACATCATCACAGTAACACACACAACCACAAAGCAATGCTATATACATTAACAGCATGGCATGTAATACATAAAAAAGCATAATATGCCTAAATGATAACAAAAATAATAAGAAAATGTGATGTGTCATGCAGGGACTTCTGGGCATGTCCTTTTAATGATTATTTTTTCATAAATGATAAGGGAATTCTATGTAAGTGTTGTTTTTTAAATAAATATTGCTTTTACTTTTTTTCCAATATGATGTGAAAGTACAAGCCAACCAGTTGAATATGTTTTCACCACAAATATAATGTAATTCATACAAAATCTGTCTTTTGCTCTATTGTTCACATAAAGATAGCTTATCATTTTATTTAGCTGTGATTTAGGGTTCAGTAGATGTATATAAGAGAGAGTTATAAGGGCAGCTTTCGTCAAACTGACAGTTTTATTGCCCCCCATAAAGCCCCGCCCCTCCCCGTTTATGACGCCGTGGGTATTTCCCACGCTAGACCACGCCCCTTCCGGATTGGTCACGTGACCGTGGGAAATCCCCGAGATACTCAGCCCTCCCCTCCCCCCCACTTCCGGCCCTGTACACCTGTGCTTGGAATTTCTTCCCACACTAACTCCTCCCCTTCCTCCCCGTTTGGTCTGAACCATAGATATTATATAGAGACTAGATGCCCTATTGGCCGCTGAGCACCGAGAAATGCGGCCGCCATCTTGAACCGGTCATACTCCTAGTTTCGTTGCGTGGCAGCAGATAAGATGCCAGAGCATTGTGTAGCATTTTCCTGTTCTAATCGCCGGACCATCGAAAATAGGGCTTTTCACAAGTAAGTCTTAACATTACTGTACTATTGGTTGTATTTTGTGAATAGAATATTACCAGATAATCGAGAAGGAGCAAGGATATTTGCTATTACTGTCCTGAAATCGTTGCGAAATGCTGTTTAACTTAATGCATCAGCCGGTGTTCACCCGGCATGGAGAGGTGGGGTAACGTTAACTGTTAAAGTAATAATTACAAGAGCTTCTAGGTTATCAGATAAGCATTCAACTGCCCTGTTGTATAGGTTATTTGTGTTTGCGCACAAGATATCAGGAAGCAATGTAATACACGCATGACAGCGATGCGCAAATTGAGTTAGCCCTCCAACTTCTAGTGTTATTGATAACCTATATCTTATCACAAGCGATTTGGCTATTGATATTACAGAAGTCCTGTGGTAAAATTACATTATTAACTTACTCCATCTACCCTTGTAAAGTTAATCCGAATAGGGCTTTAGTCTCGACATTTTCCCCTCCCACATCCACATACAATAAAAAAGGTATAGGCTTAATGTTGTCCGAAATTAATTTTTAAAAATTTCTGATGCAAACACGTTGAAAATCTTCTTCTCAATTTTTATTACAGGTGGCTGCGTTCGGTGGATTCGGTGGCTGCGTTCTGTGTGTGTGTGTGTGAGAGAGAGAGAGAGAGAGAGAGAGAGAGAGAGAGAGAGAGAGAGTGTGTGTGTGTGTGTGTGTGTGTGTCTGTCTGTTCGTGTTTGTTTGTGTGTCTGTTCGTGTGTATGTGCGTGTCACAAATCATAAATTGTTTCTTCAACTTATTAAAATATCTTACTTTACTGCAACTATCTGTTTCTGCTTCTTTATTATATTTATAGTGTGTGATTTATAAAATACATTATATCCTTCATCACACATAATGTGTCTGGTCACTTTATATCTTATATCAGAATATTATATTACTGTTAAGCCTACTATGGATATTAAAATACGCCGAACCATGTGTCCTCTATCATAGCTACATGAATGACCTTTGCAGCAAAAAAAAAACGCGTGAAAATCAGTTCAGTATTCAGTGAAATATGATTAATTTAATGCGCTGACAGCTCATTTCACCTGCCATTCAGATTACACTGAGCGGAGCGGGTGACCGATTTAAGATGGCGGCTCCAATTCTCGTCCGTGCCAATAGGCAGTAGCGGTCGATAGGGCGTCTACCTATATGATGTCTATGGTCTGAACAGATTAAGCGTGGAAAATCTCCGACGATCACTAGGGCTCAATGTAAAAAATGTTCAAAATGATGAAAAAAACAATTAATAACAATATATTTTAATCTTTTTAAAGAAAATGTATAATAAAAGCCATAGTCAGAGGTCAGATCAGTGTGTTTTATTTTAAAAGAGGTCTTTCACATTTACATTTGAAGTTGTACTTTTCACAATCACATATAAAAATACATTAAAACAATGTGTATCGTTAAAGCACATACATTTTAAAAGCATGAGTTGCATACATGTTCTAGAATTAAAATTATATCACGCAAATAGTTTTATTTTCTAACATACGTTTGAAGAAAAGTTGTACTTTTACAATTAACTTGTGTTTAAAGGTATTAAAAAACGTTGTACAAAGTTAAAATACACGTCTTTAACGTTCATACACTTGTAAAATGTTCAAAATGTTAAAACATCAATGAAAAAGTTTAAATTGCATTTTCTTAAAGTTATCAAAATGTGTTAGTATTAAAACATAGAAAACAACATTTTAAAAATGTTAATTACAAAAGATACATTTAAAAAAAAAAGTTGATCCATATATCTTTTACCTTCACACAGTATTTGTAAAACTATTACATTTTACATAAAACATATATTTTTTAAACTGTTTCAAACACATCATATTTAAAGTACATGTTTAAAATAGTATTAAAAAAGGCCTTTACTCTTTTACAATTCCGCTTGTTGAAAGAGAACCAAAACTCTTATTATCCAGCTTCGCGTTTTATACATTTGTAATACGTTAAAACATCATTGAAAAAAAGTTTAAATTGCAAAATGTATTAGTTTTAAAACATAGAAAACAATATTTATAAAATGTTAAATGTTAAGTTAAATGTTAAAGAGTATGAATTGCAAACATGTTCTAGAATTAAAACATGTATTAAAATTGTATCATGCAAATAGTTTTATTTTCTAACATACATTTGAAGAAAAGTTGTACTTTAACGTTCATAGATTTGTAAAATGTTAAAACCTTAAAACATCAATGAAAGTGTTTAAATTGCATTTTCTTAAAGTTATCAAAAATGTTATTATTAAAACATAGAAAACAATATTTAAAAAATGTTAATTACAGAAAGATACATTTTTTAAAAATGTTGATCTGTAAGTATTTAACTTTCGCACATTATTTGTAAAATGTTACATTTTACATAAAACATATATTAAAAAAAAAAAATTAAAACAGGCATAGAGCCGTGTAAGGCAATCTCCGGGGAACACAATGAAAACACTTCTGGTTACTAAGGAGACCTGGCCAGAAATGGCTTCAGATAGTGATGTTACGTCTGACACCGACGCTCCGAAGCTTGCTTCAAACTCGAACGGTCCTTGCAATGAACCAATGGTTCGGAGCTTGTATCATTACGTCACTAGTCACGTGAAAATGACGTCTGAAGCAAACACACTGGTTCACTCCTGTAGTGAACCATCTGGCTGACTGCTTTGACAGCCCAATCCAGTGTTGACAGGTTTCAAACCTGGCGGCTGTATTTCTTATAAAAGTGAAGCCAAACCATGGCAACACCGTGGTTTGTAGTAGTCGGTGTTTGGATTGGCGTTATTATAAAAAAAAAAGAAAAAAAGAAATCGCCTTTCACCAAAGACTGGAGAAAATAATATTTCTGAATAAAAACCATACCATTTAATGAACACTTTGTCTAAGCCTTCTGCATGATGTACCCAAAGCACACCCTCTGCCAAATGTTTATTTTTATTTTTATTATTAATTAGAGAACATATGAACATTGTTACATAAAAACATGCATCAAAGACAGAAACTTCAAAAAACCCTCTGCTACATTATACAAGTACAACCAGTTACACAAGCACATCCTTTTCAACATACAAAAATATCAGTCCCACCAGTTAACAAGTTATAGAGTTCTGCTTCCCTCAGCTAAATTAAGTTTTATGTAACAAAGTTCATGGAGGAGCATGTTCAGGTAATCAGCCAATCAGCTCAAGCAGAAGGCGGTATAAACAAAGCTTTTCCTCACCTCCTGTCTCATGACAAGTGTCTCAGTATCCCTCCACCACCCCATCACCTCACACTAGGCTGGGTCTACCCCAGTATAGGGGGGAGTATTCTGGGTTCGGGCAAAATTCCCCCGGACAGCAAGCCAGATACGCATAAATACAACTTTAGATTTCATGTACGTGTGAACTCGTGAAACAAGATAATGCTTTCACACATGATACTGCCCTGCTAAAAAAAAAAAAAATACAGAAACCATTACAGAAATTTTATTGGATTTAATGGTTTTCATGGGAATTTTATTGGTTGTATTGGGAATTATAGTAGTCTCTGTGGGTCTCTACTGATATGTGTTGGGTTCTATTGGTGGGGGCATTAAATACTTATGGAATATATACCCAAACATACTACAAAAAAGAATTCTGTAGTGGTTTAAATGGTAAAAGCCAATGGTTCCTATTGGTATTTTAATAGAAACCATTAGAATTTCTGTGATGGTTTCCAACTTTTTTTAAGCTGGTCGGATCTTCTGTCCTTGTCTAAAGAAATAATTACACACACACACACACACACACACACACACACACACACACACACACACACACACACACACACACACACACACACACACACACACACACACACACACACACACACACACATCATGCTTAATGTTTTATTATCAAGATGAACACATGAAATTCATCAGTATCTGTAAAATTCACTAACACTGTTTCATTTTTGATCGCCTCAGTAAACACGTAATTAACGGGGATATATAGTGGATAGTTTTGCTGTTCTCTTGGCCTCTTGGGGGCTTAGTGACCTCAGAATGACCACCTAATATTATTTTAATATCTAAAAAACTGAAGCAGCTCAAACGAAACCTTTTACCGCACAAACCAGCACAAACGGAGCACAAACGAACGAGACTATTTTGGGGGAATTTGGAGCATGTGGGGGGCTGGTGACGTCATCGTCTATAATTCAATTTTTGATATTTTAAAACCCGACACAGCACAAATGAAAATTTTACCGGCACAAACCAGCACAAACGAACGAGACTATTTTGGGTGAATTTGTAGCATGTGGGGGGCTGAGTGACCTCAAAATGACCACCTAATATTATTTTAATATCTAAAAAACTGAAGCAGCTCAAACGAAACTTTTTACAGCACAAACCAGCACAAACGGAGCACAAACGATTGCGTCTATTTTGGGTGAATTTGGAGCATGTGGGGGGGCTGGTGACGTCATCGTCTATAATTCAATTTTCCGATATTTTAAAACCCAACGCAGCACAAACGAAAATTGTACCGGCACAAACCAGCACAAACGAAGCACAAACGAACGAGCCTATTTTGGGTGAATTTGGAGCATGTGGGGGGCTGAGTGACCTCAGAATGACCTAAAAATATTCTTTTACAATATCTAAAAAACCGAAACAGCACAAACGAAACTTTTTACAGCACAAACGGAGCACAAACGATTGAGTATAGTTTGACGACGTTTTGCGTTGGGTGGGGGGCCAACTTCACGCATTTAGACGGAATGCCTCGATAGCGATCTTCATTCTCTCGTATGATCGTATTATGCACAAATGTGTTTACAATTAGTTGCACGCACACACATACTCCTCAAAATCCTTAGTTGACAACACTTGATTTTAACTATTATTTACATTGAACAAGCACATCTGCACATTCTCTCTCCATTAGAGGTTTTCCAACTTCCCGGAAAGTTTTTGAACAGTCCAAATCACGAACACATGCGGGGGTGTTTGGAAGAGTCCATTTCCAAAGGGGACTTTTTACAGTTTTGTAACAAATAAAATTATGTCGCAGAAGAAGTTGTTTTTAACCACCAGTTGATTTAAGTTTTTTTCTTCAAACAAAGTGACAAAAGTAATTTTCAGATAAATCATCGTACACGGATGCACTGTATTTTGTTGCATACACAGATTTTGAGGGTCACTTTAGATTTCAATTTAACGCACATTTCACAACTCTTGTAAATGTTTTCTTTTGCTGTAGATTAGGTGATGCAGGAAACCCCTGCGATAGGTGTGTGAGAGACATACGCAAGATATTTCTACGGCTGATGACATTCTAAGAAAACATAGTTGTTTTCAAAGTTTGTTTTTCAAAGCGTAAGGAAAATAGACACACTGCAATAGATTGATAATGGTGATGTTAAAGGTGCAGTGTGTGACTTTTAGCGACATCTAGCGGTTCGGTTGCGAGTTTACACTAAGGGCTCAGCCCACCACTCACCCCTCCCTTTCGAAGAAGCTACCGTGTCTCAAACGGGACAAACATCGTCGTCTGAGACAGCAGAGAATAGCCAGAGTAAACAAAGTTTCTGTACCACAGTCCATTATAAACCACATCATGGATAAAGTTTACAAAGCCATAGTCAGGTGAGGATCAAGGGTCTTAATATATAATATAATAATAGTAATCAGCTGATTGTCTCACGAACGTAACCAGCACATTTCCCCCCACATAGCAAACCCATAATACAGCGAGGGAGAAGAACCACATGAAACTATGCAACTATATATTTTTTCTAATAGGGTAGTAAAAGTTTAGATGGCTAATATGAGCTGTTACTGTGGCTGAGCTGGTTAAAGCGTTAAGCCTTGTTTATACTGGATGCGTCCGCATGAGCCCAAAGGTGCGTGCGGCAAAAATAACGTGATTGTAACAGGGCGCGCGCCTCGCATCCCCTAGACACCATTTACTACACACAATAGCTTTTTTTCTCTGATTTTGGAAACTCGATCGACTTAAAATGCTTCCAAGATCGACGGGTTGGTGATTCCTGTAACTGTTTTACGGTCAATGACAAGAGTGCTAATCAGCTGTCTCACGAACGTAACCAGCACATTTATCCCCACATAGCAAAGCCATAACACAGCGAGGGAGAAGAATTAAGTTACATGAAACAATCCAACTACATATTTTACACCACTGACAAGGGAAAAGTCACTACTCACGGTGTTTATGGCTAGCTTCTAGCTTTCTGCGGCTTCTCTTTCAAGGTAGTGACGAAACGCGCTCTGTAACGCTGTTTGTTCGCTGTCGGTTACGGTAGAAACATGACGTCACAATATGTCGACCTTCATAGAAGGGGATTCCCGCGCCTATGTAGATATAAAAGCCTCATTCTAAGGTAATAAAACCATTACGGTTTATTAAGTAAGTTCTTTATACACCACTGAACACATAGTTATGGATGGCATATTGCATTTCTGTTAATAGATACTCAAAATTTTCACACATTGCACCTTTAAACAATGGTAAACAATTTCAGTAGAACAGTGTTTCAGAAGAGATCCAAACAAGGTGCATCCAAACAAGAAGAGATCCAAACAAAGATGCATAAAAAACTAAATGTTCAAAATGTTACATGCTAATATTTGGTCTTGTTTCAGAGTCGGTATGCTCCGGTGTAAACTTTGATGAGGCCAAGAACACTATCCTGCTAGCAATTTTACGTCTAAAAGACGTCTAATAGCCGTCAAAACACAGCCCAGACGTCTAAAATAAGGCGGAATTCGGGCTGTCAGTGAAAATCTAATAGACGTCTAACCAGACCTCAAGAATAGACTAGTCATCAATTAGACGACTATTGAAAGACTACATGTGTCTAATAGACAACAAAATGATGGCTAAAGGATTAAAATCATTTTTCACTCAAATATAACAGGTTCTCATAAATGACAATCCATCAAAACAAATTCAATATAAAAGTTTTATTTAGAAAAAGTACATTAATGACTTAGACAACGTACAAAAAGATCAAAACATAAAAATGACCAAATAAAATATGGAACATCAACAAATTTAGATAATACAAATATTAAGAATGACAAAATAAAAAGTACAAACCAAAAGATCAAAACATAAAAATGACCAAATAAAATATGGAACATCAACAAATTAAGATAATACAAATATTAAGAATGACAAAATAAAAAGTACAAACCAAAACCTTTTTTTAAAACAACAATTAATTGTTGGCTTTATCTCCATAACGATTCTAACAACACATGATAACTCATAATTTAGTTACAAAATGAGCACACGTCAAAACGAAAACACAGATACTTACAAGACAAAAGTAAGTTAGGACTTTATTTTACCTCTTCTCTTCGACCGACAGTAAATGAATGCTATGCTCTGTCTCGTTTAAAATGTTTCAAAATGGTGGAAATGTTTATGGAGTGATCTCGAGAACAGTTATCTCTACTAACTATCAAGTCCCGCGGTGCCAGTAGTTATGTCTCAGTAGGGCTGTTGCCATCTAGCGGTTGAGAAATGTAATTCCATTTTTATTTCATTTTAAATTAAAGACAGTCAAATAATATCGTAGATTGTGTATACATGTTATGTGTGACAGCAAACATGAAGCTGCGCATGCGAAAACTATTGTAAGACTATTTTGGCTATACTAATCGCTGGTCTAAATCAGGGCTATAGCCAAGCCGTTGAGCACAGACCAATGATTGCCTCGATTTCCCCGGGTGGGCTAAAAGCAGATTGCACATAGCCCGTCCAATTCAGAGCTAAATCGTCAATACATTCGACCATTTAATGAAATAACCCTTGCATCTTGTAGATATTACCAACGTGAACATGATGGGATATCAACCATCTCATGCGCTGCCTGGCCACAAAACTACAATTAATCAGTTTTGACTATATTTGGGCTACAATAGCCGGTCTGACGGTTACGCACAGCCTTCACATAAAAACATGTCAAAGAAATGAAACCAAACACCTTGTTGTAATCACAGTTGACTTTGCTTATATGATTGAATATCCTCGCAAGTTATTTTGGAAAAAATGACGTGTAACCAGATTCAATGTTATTTTGGCTACAAATGGGTTACACATAGCTGGACTATATGGGGTCTATATTTAACTGAGACGGTGAAATGACGGCTATTGCTTGCTGGGTAGCACTGTTAATCATGCGGTTCAATAACAATGTTCAAAACAGGAATCCACTCTAATGCGATTGAGCTTGTTTCACATATCTGTTTATAGTTAGATATAATAGGTAGATAATTTATCTAACAATTGAAATTTACAATATTGTTAAAACATTTTTGCATTCTGCTGATGAGGCCAAAGCTGCTTACCACATGTTTTCATAAAAAGAAAAACAAATTATTAAGACATAAAACACAACGTCGGTTTTCTGGATCAGATCTAAAACTCTGGTGTCAAAGTTTTGGTATGGACAGAATAAAAATGAATAATCCCACCTTTCACTTAAAAAAACCCCCTCTTATTTATAATTCATTATCGTAACTGTTGTTTAGTAACATACACAACAAAACTGTGTATCTACGACTGTGCTGTGAAATGCACATTTTCAAGTGTAATAGTTAGGCGAGTTTGAAGTGTAATAGTTTTATAGGTAACAGAACAACAGCAATACTCATCTTTAATGTCGATGTTTCGTAGACATGGCAGAAAGATGTTGTAAAAGAAATATGATTTGTTTAGTCTTAAATACTTCTGTAGAAGGACGGCCATTTAATGCTCTTTATGCTATATTTGTACGTGTTTTTTCATAAATTCCTATATGAACATGTTTGTCCATTATAGTTTTTGCACACTGTACAAAAATAAAAAGAAACAAGATGTAAACAGTGTAATCGGCTAGTATATAAAATGTCGGTTACAAACATTCAAAACTGATCACAAGTGGCTTTTCTATATTCTTTTTAATTGTCTCATGCTGTATTTACTTTTAGCAAGTTGACCTCTAGAGTTTACTTTTGTGCAAACATTATCTTAGAATTTTATCCATAGTCTTTACAAGGACAGGTAACGTTAACCCTCAAATGTGTTTGCATTACAAAACTGACTTTTGCATAAAGAACTGCTTCAGCTCTTGGATGTTAAACACCACGGGGGTGAGATCATTTGAATTGTAGTTTTGTCAAAAGAAAAAACATCTGTATTTTAAAACACTGCTTATTCTTAAAAACATTGTGTCAGACGTATTTGGTAGCATTATTCTCGTTTTCATTGTGTATTAACTCCATATTTAGCACAGATATTTGTAGAAATAAGAAAAGTGTATTTATAAAACAAAAATAATTGTTAGAACAATTTTTGTCTGTCATTGTGTCAGAACACAATTGGTATGAAGATATGTTTGATTCTAACTTAACTCAAGCTTTAATGAATATATCTCTCAGTGCAATAGTCAGACGTGATTAATAGTTGAAGTCTAAAACAGCATGCACTTAATTTTCGTGTTAATACATTTTGTGATTCAGCATCATAGATAGAGGGATAGTCATAGATAGTCAAACATTCTCAAACAGAAAGACTATCACTTAAATTCTTAATGGTCATTTATTCCTATAAACACTGAATGTTGACAGCTCTCAAAGAAAAGTTTTCACCTAAAACACATACAGTCTGAGAAACAAGATGTGAACAGTGTCATACTAAGTAATATCTAACATATTGTTGATTGTGAACGGTCCATTATCTGTTTATTTGGGATTAGCTCCTTAGCTCAAATGTTTCTTTAATTTGTTGAGGTGTTAGTTAAAAAGGTAAAGCAACTGCCTTTGACTTTAAAGCAACATGGAACCATAATATTAATATATAAAATATGTTATATATAATATAAAACATACTCACAGTTTGAAAATGACTTCCATAAAGTTTCTTTTAGTAAAGCTATGCCTGGATATTCCCAACACAAAGTTTTACGTTTGTGGGTGACAGAGACCTCTGAAAGATTACAACAATATGAGCTTTCTCGAACATTGCATGTTTGCACTATCCCTGAAACTTACTAATCAACATGCATTCCCTATATGTGGTTGTTAAATGCCTCAGGTAATTCATATGAAATGTAAGTTGGTCAGAAGAAAAAACATTTAAAATGTTAAATACATTTAAAAAGTCTAAGTAAATACAATCTGTTTGTCACAAACAAACACATCTAAAACGCTTTTTACACGTGTGAGGAAACCCCCTCGCAACATTAATCAATTAATCACAGAAATAATGCATGTCATCAGACTGTTTTAAAGAAATAAAAGCATAAATAAAAGGTAAATCTTTATTTAAAAGAAAATAGACTTCTGCTTTAGCAACACACACACATTTATAAATGTTCAAAATCGTATATATGTTCAAAAACTTCTATTTCATACTTTGAAGCATCATGCTTTTAGGTCTGTAAAGATACATAATTTAAAAAAAGAAAAAACTTTCTCTAACATTTTCTGATAACGTAGTAAAAATGTACGAATCACCTTTGTATTTTAACTTTATACAGCTTTTTTTTTAAAGTTTAAAAAAATTTGATAGTAAACTTTTCAAATATATGTAAAAACCGAAACTTTTCTTTAATTAAAAACAACTTCTTCTGCGACATAATTTTATTTGTTACAAAACTGTAAAAAGTCCCCTTTGGAAATGGACTCTTCCAAACACCCCCGCATGTGTTCGTGATTTGGACTGTTCAAAAACTTTCCGGGAAGTTGGAAAACCTCTAATGGAGAGAGAATGTGCAGATGTGCTTGTTCAATGTAAATAATAGTTAAAATCAAGTGTTGTCAACTAAGGATTTTGAGGAGTATGTGTGCGTGCAACTAATTGTAAACACATTTGCATATTTTATTGCATAATTCGATCATAAGAGAGAATGAAGATCACTATCGGGGCATTCCGTCTAAATGACTGCGGTCAAGCCAGCCGCGGTTTGAAAACACACGGTCAAGCCAGCCGCCAAAAAAAAGGTGTGTTCGCCTATTACTGTGAATACGGTCATTTCAGTAACAGACGCGAGAGGGAACGTGCTCTCTCTCTCTCTCTCTCTCTCTCTCTCTCTCTCTCTCTCCCCCCAGCTAACAGGGGACGTCCCCCGGACGTTGCGAACGTCTTCTTAGGTCCGCATTTGGTCCGGTTTATAACGTTGGCTGGAGGACGTTCCGAGGACGTTCGCATTTGGTCCTGTTTATAACGTTGGTTGGGGGACATTCCAAGGACGTCCACTATGCGGAGAAATTGTTTTGTTTTTTGCATTTTGACATATGGTTTTAGTGCAAATAAACCATAGTAAAAATATAAAGAAAACATGGCTATTTGTGGATATGGCTTTACTAATAAAAAAGTTATATGGAACAAATCATGTTTCTTAAGATTGGTTTATAACTGATGATTGTATTACAATGATCCAACTAAACCTGATTTGTAATAATTCCACTATTTAAAATGAATAAAAGGTAAGATACATTGTAATTGTTTTCATTAAATAATTTCCATGACCATTACTATATGACTTTTAAATACAGTCAGTTAATGTGTTGCATAATCTAAAATCATAGTGCACACATATTCAGGCAATAGTGGAAGTATCCACCATTGTGCAGTTATAGATTAACTGATTAAAAAAATATATATATATGACAATGCTAATGTGTTTTCTCATTCAGAGTCTTTGCCAGATAATTTTTAACGCAGGTGCTGAGGGGGTGCTAGATCATTGACAGGGGGAGCTGCGCAATTATATAGCCTATATTGTATATACTATTATTAAATGAGCAAAACTTCAATATTTAATATTCAATCATTTTAATTATCACAACTAAAGTTTTAATTTTACTAAATTGAATAAGCACAACATTCAGCATTCAATCAAATATATTTAAAGATTTATTATTTCAACATAATATCTCGTTATTTCGACATATGTGCGTGTGCAACATAATCAGAGAGTAGCCTATTACTTTTCGTTTGGAATAGTTTCGTTTAAAGATTTAGTTGCAAGCTTTCTATATTTCTCATGTCTGTGAGGCATATTTCAGTTAATTTATGATGAGATGCGCTCAAGTTCAGTGCAATGCAAGTGACCGCGCTGACGCCTCCATGTCATGATTATATTGTCTGCTATATTTGCTTATTAAATCCAGGCAATTGGTTGATTAAATTTTTTTTTTTTAATTAAGATACAATTTATACAAAACGAAATTCACTTTAAAGAAAGGCTTTCTTCAAAACACAACGTAGGCTAATGAGTCAAAATCATGAATGACCCACTTCATGTCTCCCGATATATTGCATATCCTATCTTACTCATGCTGTTCACTTTTCATAACATGGGGAAAAAAAACATTATAATATTTGAACAAATATGAAACTAAATGCTCTTATTCAATGGCTACAACACGTATACAGTAGTAGGCCTACAGACTCTCTATTTGTACAAATTGCTGCAAATTCATTTAATTCTGAATTTTGCACGTTGAAAGGCATTTTTTGTGCATATTTAAACATATCTGCAACGTTTATCAAGTTCACGGATAATTGTGCATGCATTTATTAATCATTATGATACTAAAATCATAATAAAGTAGGTTATACTACAAAAAAACAGATGAGCCCAGAAATAAACGCAACGTGTTTAATTAGCTTACACATTAACCATTTTCCTCCCATAGAAAACCATTATAAGAACACTTGGCTTAATGCAGATTAGAATGTCCCAGCATATGTTGAAATAAGGAGATATGTTGCTTCCAGAAATAATTATTGGGGGTGCTATGGTCTTTCTTGGGGGTGCTGAAGCACCTGCTAGCCCCTCCCTAGCGCCGCCCATGTTTATGAAGTACTGTGAAATAGATAATTGTTGCATAACAAATATCCACACAAACACATTAAATCAAGGAAAAACAAGCTTGAAATGTACAACTATAGCCCAAATAGAAAATATTTATTAATGCTAAGTGTTCAAAATGTAAGCAAATCGAATGAAAACAGAAATGTAGAATGACAGTTGCTGAATCAGATCCAAGGAATGACTTCCAAACAGCAAGTGCAGGAGAGGCGGCCAAAAAGGATGGGAACATTCAAATGCTGAAATTGCTGGAAAAGAAAAATGAAAAAGATACAGGTAAAACATGCATCCTCATGTAAACTTGAGCAATTTCACATTCTACACCCATCATTTAAACTAACAAACTGTTGGTCAGGCTGCAACATAAGGTCTTTTTTGTCCCAAAATAATAATCATAATATGAATAACAGTTTCATGCATAATAATGGGTGGAAATATATGATTATCATTTTTTAAAAACCCAGAATAATCTGAGCCGAAATTTCTTATTTTCTCAAAAAAACAATTTTTTTTTTACAAGAATACAAGCTTGATAAAAAATAAAAAAATGTGACTGTCCATTTGAAACATTTTGAAAAATGTATAAACTACAAACGTCAAACTGAATATTGTCAATACAGATACAAATTGTTCGGCA
The DNA here is from genome assembly GCF_051911475.1 of Siphateles boraxobius. NCBI lineage: Eukaryota > Metazoa > Chordata > Actinopteri > Cypriniformes > Leuciscidae > Siphateles > Siphateles boraxobius. The sequence continues at coordinate 1,544,933 of NW_027508920.1, read as the reverse complement.
TACTTCACAGAAAAGGGTTGAAATATTTTTTTATGTCAAACACCAAAAGTACTGCTGTAAAAGTGTCCTTAAAGAACAGTTGTCCAAATAATGAATTATTTCTCATGCATTACCACATTGGTCTGACTTGCATTGTGTGAATACAAATCATTTCAGAATAGTATCCAGATTCTGTAGGTCCAAAGTGACCAGATTTTAAAATGCAGCACAATCTATATTTATGTATGATTTAGCGCCATATCAGCAGCAATGGCTATATTATAAATATAATGTTATGCTTACATTAAATTTATATATAAATTAGGGCTGGGTGCAGCCCTAATCTACACACACGTCAAATACACAGGAATGATTATCGGCCTGTTCACATTGGCCCTATTTTGACATCGGAACCATATTGTGTAAGAAATTGACCATATCGGCCGATATATCATCATGCACCACTAGGGCTAGGACAATACACCTATCTCCCGATTCGATACTATCACGATATTTGGGTGCCGATACGATATGTATTGAGTTTTTTTTAATAATTGCAATTCTACAAGTATTAAAATTCGATATTGCAATTTTTTTATTTTTTTAACACTAGACCATGGGGAAAAGTTAAATCATACACTTATACAGACTGTACATGATGTATAAGGTGTCATATTTACAAAAACAATTCATCACATCTTTCTGAGTTTTATTTCAGAAGCATCATATACCAGACTGTAAATCGCAGCCTTTGCGGTTAAAAAATCTTGTTTTATCAACCCACTACAATGCGAGTAAATCACTTGCATGCATATGCAACTAAAACTTCACTCTTCACGTGTGTTCACGAGAGTGTTAGTTCTAATTACTAAAGTTCGATCATTAAATAATGCTTGATTATCATAATATAATGCTTGATTAACTGATGTTAAGAGTGTACATTGGTGGAATTATATATATATATATATATATATATATATATATATATATATATAGACCTATATATATCAGTCTGACGAGTAAACAAAAAAAAATGTACTAGCCAATTGCGATTCTATTGCCAAGGTGCGTAGAGGGTTGTTTATTATATATCGCGATATTATCGCAATGCAATTAATTGTTCAGCCCTAATATGTGTTAAACAAATGCTAAGATTTGTAATAAATTCATGTTCCGTATTGAACACCCCATATCCATTTGGTTCAGACAGATACATGTACCATTGCAGCCCTAATATGCTATTAAAATAGTAAGAAAGGAAAGGTTTCGGGTAGTGGTGTGTCGTTTGAATTTGCTTACCTAAAGCATTATCCTTCAGGAAGTAAGCCGTGACACCAGGGACTGGAACACAGAAACAAACTAGATTAATAAGCATCAATTGATAGGTTAAGTGTAAATACTCTCTCTAAACAAACAATTGTACTGCAATCCTCCATTGTTATGACGGTATTCATCAGTATGTTCACAAAAAAGGTTGAGTCTGGAATAAACAGCAAAGCTTCCCTTTAATAGGGAACCCATTTATAGAAGAAAAAAAAACACACTAGCACTTTGATGAATTGTCACAATTAAAATTCAGCCAAACCAAAAGCTATGCTGCTGTCAATTGTGACATTTCAAATGAACCCATTTAACCAAATTCTGCCTGTCTAATATGTAACGTTAGAAAGGAAACGAATTGTGTTGTAACAGGAAAGATGAAATCATATCTCGTTGTGTGTATTGTTATAGGTGACAGAGAGGGAATAAAATACATTTGAATACAAAAATTTAAATGCGCCTCGCGAGAGATACTTATAACTGAAATAACGGAATAAACGTCTGTTGGTTAAAGAAGGTGGTGGAAATAGACAAGCTCCTGATTATATAAGCAGATTTTCGTATTTTTTTTAAATTTAAATTAGTGATCGACTGATATTGATTTTTTATAACCGATACCGATACAGATTATTTGCATGTGTATGTGCCCGATAACCGATATGCAGAACCGATATTTATTTACTGTTATACTTCTGTTTTTGGCACAATTATTACAACACAAATGAACTGAACAAACCATTTTATTTATAACAATCACTCCCTCCTTGCATACAAAAAAAAACCTTTATATTTATACACATATAAATAGAGGGGTCTGAGTCCAAAAAATAAAGTGCACTGTTACTAAGTGTCTTTGTTTAAAAATAAAAGCTTTGATGAGGTAAAAAATAAAGCACAAAAACTATTCTAACATATTGGGGGGGGGGGGGGGGATATGTTATCAAATTACAATAAAAACATTTATATTATTACATTATATAATTTATATCTAAATTATACATATCATTTATAAGCATCAGCAGCAACAATGTTAACAATAGGCAAAATAAATGTTAAAAGCATAATGTTTTCATATGGAAAAAATAATTGACAGGGGAGTCATATCACCTTTGCAGAAATGTAATTCATTTTAAACAGTTTTAGAAGGTTTATGTGCCGTTTAATAGGTTTAAACTAAGAGTGAGGAATAATTCATGGGTAATATTAATTCACTGCATAATATTAGCTGGAATAGCCTATAACATCAGTAAAGTAACAAACAAAACAGCATATACATCATTGCATTTTCCAACTAGTATGTTATTAATTATTATTAATATTTTTGTCGGTCTAGATCATGAAATGCTTTATGACAAAGTGCTGTTTATCTATGCATTTACACATAACTATAACATTAGGCTATACGTTACTCAACCGCGATCGCGCGTGCAGATAATAAATAATTAATTTCCACAAAGCGGTATATTTAGATGTGTATTAGCGAAATAATTGCTATGTAGTAAATGATAATATAATCTAGGGTGTTTAAACAAGATAATCTTGTCAAAAAATTCATTCAGTGGCCGTGCTTGAGCATTCCTGATCATCAACCCAGTGAGTGCTCAGCAATATGAACGAACTTTTTTTTCGAGACTAATGGTGAGCAAATACAACAGATAGAGAATTAAATTCAGCACTTTTATTTTCAACATGCACTCATTCATGTCTGTTTTATTTAATTAATGTAAAGTTACGTCTTTATTGGGGAAGGACATGACGGATTACGCTACGTGGCTCAATGAGTTCGTCTCAATTTTTTAGAACCAAGCTGCATAAATAAACTATATCAGGCATTTATGTCTCAAATCTCATTTCTGCATGCATGTCTGTTATGTTAAATAAAGTTGAATAATTAAAGCAAAGCAAGTATAACATATACTTTACCTGTGCACAGAGTTGTTATTGACTGATCTCCTCAGACGCGGGCTGCAATGGCGGAATTCTCAAAACGGCCACAAGATGGCGCCGTTTATCGGAAAATCCGATATTACAAAACCGATTCCCGATTATGGGAAAATGCTTAAATATCGGGAAAAATATCGGTAAACCGATACATCGGTCGATCACTAATTTAAATTGCGTGTATTTTGTACTTAATTTTTAGACAAGTTAGTTGATTCGTTTAGTTTTCATTGTAGGTTAAGTTTTAGTTACCATATATAGTATTTATATTAGTTATAGTGTACAGTTTGATAAGTTAGATAAGGTTTATTTTCGTAGCTAATTAACGTTAAGTTAGTTAAGTTGTGTGTTCATACGTGTTTGTGAATAGGATTAGTTAAGTTAGTTTATTCGAGATTTATATCTATACTGATTTGTTTGATTTGTAACGTTATATCATTTGATTTTGTTCGCGTTCATATAAGGATTTAGTTAAATCATATTTTAGTGAACTTGAGCGTTAGTACGTCGCAGGTCAATTACACCACTTTCTTCGCGACACCGGTGGACATACAGTTACATCTGTGGTAAGTAACGTTAAATTAATTAATATATTAACCTTTCATACATATAATATGCGCTGCGTGACGTGCGCGTGCGCGAGATAACGTCGTTACAGCTAGCGCGAGCGATGTGAGCAAGATCATCCTTAGTTTGTGACTAATAACGTTAACCTGTCAAAAGATTATTGTATAATAGAAAAGCAAAGTTACTGTAGTCACGATTAAACACATTTTAACGTTCAAATTAGGAAAAAAATCTTACCCGCAGTCTTCCAGCGACACGTCTGCCAGCCGTCCTGTATGCATATGCTCTTCCTGTTCATCACATGGGGTTTACTGGCGGGCAGCACACTAAATGCATGCCGCCACCTATTGTACTGGAGTTTAATTGAAATTAGAGTTATATCTATCTGGGTTGTATCCTGTTTTACAGTCTATGGTGCAAACACACTGAAAAGTAATGATTCAAGTGGCCCTTAAAAACAGTAACCAGTGCAAGTAGCTTTTGGGCCAAATCAGAATAATAATTCACCTCCCGTGTTTGTAGAAAGATGTGGATCACTTCATGAACTATTCCTGAGGTCACAACTGTAGACTGTGCAGAACATTGATTTAGTCTGAATTTATGTATAAATAATGCATATCTTTTTGGAATTATCTTTAAATCTTTAGCCTATTATACATTAAAATTAATTAAATTTAAATGTATATTTAAATAATACTTTTAAACATTAAAAAATCTAACTACGAACAATTTACAAATTGTTTACCTGAAAACAAAACCATGTGTTATGACTAAGTTTTAAATGCTATACGTCACAAAAAATAACACTTAATATTGTTTATATCAAACTTAATAAGTATTATGATGTTAAAAACAGCCAACAGTGTGGCTACATCTTTTAATTTATCTTGTTTGAAATAGTTATTTATGTGTATGTATATATATATAATTATAATATAATAATTATAATATCATAATTATATATATACATACACATAAATAATATGCATACACATAAATAATATATAATTATAATTATAATTATATAATTGTTTATATCTGTTTTCTCAGCCTTTGTACTTCTGGCCAATATGTCCTCCAAAAAGGTAAGTTCAGTACCAATCAAGTTATATGGTTGATAGTTTAAGGGAAAAACAGATTAAATCTGGAAATGTACTGAAAAACGTAATTTATTGAATTATTGGCAGAGACACCAGTACAGTAGATGGATGACATCAAAAGAGCGTAAGAGGCAGTACAATAAAATCTGGGCTAGAGTGTCAAGGGCACAAAAGGCAGCAGCCAACAAGGAAACGATCAGTGCAATTGAGATGGCCAGCATTGCTGATAGTGACAGTCACAACCAGCTCTTTGAGGAGGAAAATTTTAGCATGTTTACAGATCCAGCCCTGTCAAGTTCTGATAGCGAACAAGATACAACCACTCTCAGGGAAGAACTTTCAAAATGGGCATGTATGTTTCAAGTTAAACATAATGCTGTGGATGCTCTCTTAAGCATCCTCAAAATACATGGGCATGCAGAACTCCCCCATACTGCAAGGACACTCTTTGGAAATGAGAAGCATTATGAACTTACTACCAAAGATGCTGTTGAGAGTGTACAGTTTAATGTGGCAGATCAGCTCTCAAAGCATCTGAGCAGATATCCTGCAGCTGTGACAGACCATCTGCAGTCACTGGACCTCTCCTTAAACGTTGATGGGCTACCATTATTCAAAAGCTCAAACGTGTCCCTCTGGCCAGTTCTTTGTTCCATTAATTTGTCACCAGCATGTATCTTCCCCCTCTGCATCACCACTGCTGGATCCAAACCTAAAACACAAGACTTTATTAGTGACACAGTTCAGGAATTGGCAGAACTAATGCAGAATGGTCTGACCTGGGAAGGCAAGCATTTAAACATCCAACTGAGATGTGTTACCTGCGATGCTCCTGCCAAAGCCATGGTCAAGTGTGTCAAGCAGTTCTCCGGCTACTATGGGTGCGACAGATGCACCCAGAAGGGATCCTGGGATGGTCGGTTGAAAAAGTTGCTGCTATTGTGGACAAGAGGTAGATCCGAGTACCGCATGTCATCAGGAGACGTGGCCCGTGTAAGCAATAGGCTGGTGACACTGAAGAAAACAATTCCTGACTGCTTTGCCAGAAAGCCAAGGGGGTTGCAAGAAATTGAGCGTTGGAAAGCAACCGAATTCAGACAGTTTGCATTATACACAGGGAAGATAGTTCTGAAGGGAGCACTATAAGGACAACTGTACGAACACTTCTTGTGTTTTAGCACTGCTCTGTGCATCTTAGTGAGTCCAGAACTTACAAAGGCACAAGGGCCTTATGCCAGCCAACTACTGCAATACTTTGTGGAGAAAGGACGGGAGATATACGGAGAGACATTTTTAGTGTACAACGTCCATTCGTTGCTTCACCTTTCAGAAGATGCTCAAAACTTTGGCTGCCTTGACAACTGCAGTGCGTTTAAATTTGAAAACTATCTACATCAGATGAAGAACATGGTCCGCTCTGGAAAAAATGTCTTAACTCAAGTAGCAAATCGTCTGGAGGAAACATCAAAGCTGAAGCAAGAAAACAAGGAAAAAGTTGTGTCATTGAAAAGCCCAAACAATGTGTTTGTTTTAAGCCCTGAAGAATGTTGTGAGGTGGTGTCAGAAGGGGTGGACAACACAATGTTATGCAGAGTGTTCACCAATTTACAGCCATATCTGATGACGCCATGTGATTCCCGTCTTTATGGAGCGTATGTCGCTAGCATTAGGCACTCACAAATGCGATGCCTTGACAGAAAGGCACTTGAGAGGAGGGCATTCATGTTGGAAGACCAGGGTGGAATCAGAATTGTCGTGTCTATCCTTCATACTTTGTAGGCTGCTGCAAGATGTACATAGTTATTTATTAGTTTAATTTAAAGACACAGAGCATTACAACCAAATCATCAAATATGTCACAAGACTCGAGCCTTTCTGTAGAAGAACATTTTAACTACAAAAATGAAATGAGAATGTCTAGAACTTAAGAAAACAAGGAGGATGAACAATAACAACAAATGGATCCGATACATAACAGCCATAATCATAATTTATTCACGAGGTTAGAGCATGTCCTATGGATCTATTAATAGCTAATTATAAAAATTTCAACAATTTATATTTTAACTTTTCTATTTTATACAGGATTATTTGCGCTATGTTGTGCTTCATTTCATTAAGCACAATGAAGTTGAGGTGGCTCCATCCAGCTGGTTGGAGTTAAATAATGAGGTAAGACTAAGTGTCCATATATGTAAACATGAATGTTAAATATTAAACAGGTTTATTGTAAATGTCCAAATGAAAACAAATACATCTATGTCTGAAAGGTATTGTATTGCTACTGGCCTCACGTGAACGCTGGTATTATGGTAAAAAAATGTGCCATACCAGATAAGAAGCTATGGTCCAAACATCAAGTCAGAATATTTTCTGACACAGGTAAAGTATGCAAAATAATACCATACAAACTTTTTAATCAAGACAAAAAAAATCAAATATTTCTATAAGTTATGCTGCTTTGTGAGCAGATAATTATGATCTGGCAAGATTTCGGTCAAGAAAGGCCCAAGAAACATCGCATGTTGAGGACTCGGGGAGAATACGGGGGAATACGGGGAGAAAAGTCATTCCCCCAAGACGATTTAGAGGTATTTAGATATGTTATAATAAATAGGTTAAAGATCTTCCCTAATTTATTATGAAAGGTAATATTTAAAATTTGTTTTTTGCAGAGGAAGAAGTCTTGCCCAGCCAGCCCAGATGGGCAAAACAGACTCAAAGCTGTAAGCATATAAACCATAACTGAAATGAGAATGATTATGAAAAGCCAAAATTTGTGTTCTCTATTAATGTTTAATAAAATTTTGTTTTGCAGTTCATGAGAATGGTGGGTCATCTCCAGGTGAATTCACTGTGGTGTGCTCATACCAAAAAAATGGGTTTTAAATATCAGTGAGGATTTTTAAAAGGAGAATATATTTAACTATATAACCTAATTCTTTATTTTCATTATTCCATTTGGTCTGGAAGATGACATTACCAGCTTACAAGCAAAGAAAAAGAAAAAATCAAAAAATAGATCAACATTAGCAGAAACTACACTTGAGTGTAAGTAGAAAATGAATGTCACTTAAAAAATATATATATGAAGAGAAGTCAATATTGCCTACATGATTGCTGTCACTGTTTTTTTGTTTGTTTGTTTGTTTTTTGTTTTCTTCAGCTGTGGAGACTGATGAAGGTAAGACCACTGTTATTTAGTTTTTATAGGTTTAAACAATGTTATGTCTTTTTTACTCAAGTTCTTTTTTTTTTACCTTAGATGAGGAGCTGCAGCCAAAAAGAAAAAAACAAAAACAATCTGGTTTGATGTTGCCCAATGCTCCTTCCTGTGAGTACATTTTGAGTTTTAATTTTTCAGTAACTGAGTAGTTATAGAAAGAAGTTTAAGGTTGGGGCTTTTTTAAAACTAAATTAAATAAAACAGCAACACAACTCTTTACAGCATTCATAATAATAAATGCTTCTTGAGCAGCAAATCAGCATATTAATGATTTCTGAAGGATCATGAAGACTATACTAATTCAGCTTTGCCATCACATAAATTAATTACATTTAGTAATTTACATTTACAGTACAAAAAATGTAGTAATAATTCACATTATAACGGTTTCAACTTTCATATTGATCAAATAAATGCACTTTTTGATTGATGTGGTTACAGTTCCATCAGCTTCAACACTCCAGCCACAGTCCAGTTCTACAAGCCAGCAGATTCAAGGTATGAAGAAAGACTTTATACACATATATACAGATGACCTGGATAGATATGTACAAGCATTGTGATTCTAACAGTCACACTTTATTTAATTTTAATCAGCTCTATTCAATTTGACTTTTTGCCATTTGCTAATATATATATATATATATATATATATATATATATATATATATATATATATATATATATATATATATGAGTATATTTGCCTTCATATAATAATATAATAATAATAATATTTTGAAGGGCGTAGGCCTTTTTTGTATAGGCCTTTTTTGTGACATTGATTACAATAGTGTTATTTGAAGATGGTTTATTAAATAAATGTTAAAATTGATAGATTTTAATTATACTGTAATGCTGAATGGCTATAATTACTAAAATTGAGAAAAAAATCAGAGAGAGAGAGAGAATGTATTCACAATGTTTTCACAGATATCTCTCAGCTATTTGATGGTTTGGAGAGGAGAATACTGCTGAAACTTGACCAAATCCATGCCGATATTAAAACAGCAATTGGACTGCAGTCTGTGAGCCAGCCAAGCACCTCTGCCTTGGACCTATTCGAGGTGCTAGAGGAGCCATGCAAGTCAGTGGAGGAATTGGAAGAGCTGTGCGAAAAGCTGAAAGCTGTTGAGTTTCGCAAGAAGATTGTATGTGCTGAAACAAATGCTGTTTTATGTTATGCTGCAATTTCTTGGCACTGTTCTTTGATAACTGATTGTTGTTGTTTGTAGATTCGATATCTTTGTCTTCAGAGTGCAGGCAGTTTGGGGGATGGCACTAGAAGAATGCTAAAAAAAATCGGAGAGAATTCCCTTTGGGCTGAATACAGCTACAAAGGGAGAAAAGGAAAACGGGCATTTCAGCAACTGCTGATCAATGATGTGATCATACGTAAGTTCAAAACATTACTCAAGAGATCCTGTCTCCAAGGTTGCAAAAAGCGCAAGTGGAATGTGATAGATTCATTCTCTTTGATTGAAATATTCCTTCAAACTTTGCATATAAATATTAGTAGTAATGGTCTGTTATGAGAACATGATGGATTTTTAATACTATCGAGAATAATACTTTCTACATGTGTCTGTGATCTATTTATAATTACTGTGAACTATTACTTGAAGGTGCCTGCAGTAAGGTGTATCCACACCACAAGACCCAGAGTGTGGAAGATATGATAGCCGTGAACCTTAAGCATGCTCCACATCGTGAGAAAGCAAAGAAAAATGTTCAGGTAAGAGGATTTTGACCAAAAACTCACAATATAAGTAGGCCTAATTTTAAAAGAGTATCAAAACTCGAGAGCACGTAGATGTGAATTTGAGAACTTGTACAATAAATATTCATACTTGTACGTGAACATTTACACTCACAGCTCCAATGTGAAAACCTGTAAAATTAAAATCTGAAGTTGAATGTTGAAATTTGCACTCGCAGACAAAAGTCACAAACCTGTATTCTGAATTTGAAGCTGCAGACAAATAGTCACAAATGTGTAAAATGCCATTCACAGAAATACAATGACACGCACAAACTTGTAATATATATTTGCCTTTAATCGCAGTACAACCTCAATTAGGCACTTGCAACTTCTCAAATCCGTCACTGCAATTTCAAATTTCGGGCCTTGAATTTTGCTACTCTTTTCAGCTAACTGCCTGCTACCCAGCTTATCTGACACGTCTCAGGTTGTCAGACTGTCAGTGTAAACGTTTGTAAACTTTTATTTTTGATATAATTATGTAACAGACTAACATGACATCAACACCAGTTTACTTTTATAATGTACTTACTAAATTATACTTGTATAATGCACTTACCAATTAGCAAAGACGGTGCAGCCTGCAGTCTTTTACTCTTGTAAGCGGGTTTATGCAGGGCTTTAATTCAGCATTTTGAAGGAATCTTTTGTATGAATGACTCAATGACTCACTAATTAAGACGGTCACTTGCCGCCACCTATTGGCGGTTTAGTTTCATGTTTAAGTATTGCATTTTTTTTATTTGTATATTCAAACATTTATTTAAAACATCAATCTCATAACATTATTTATTGCAGTTGTAATTTTGCAGTGCGAATTATTTAATTTGATGTAACAGCCCAGTGTCTACTTATTATAACTGAATTTATTGATCAAATGTAAGAATTTGACATGAAAGATGATACATACATTTAATAAGGTAATAAAAGTTCTCTTTATAAAAATAAATAACACACTGGGGTAAACATCACAAATACGAAGATTTAAGTATGTAAAATCTGAAAATATTGCTTCAGAATAAATATATTTACACCACCAAAAAAAAAAAAAAACCTCCCGTACAGTAGGCTACATACAATTATTTATTTGTATTGTATTTGTATCCGTGCCGCGAGATGTTTTAAAAAGTGGTGGGGACAATATCAACCCTGGCAAAAAGTGTATTTTACTAAAAACATACTCAAGTACATTTTTAATACATTTATATACGTCTTTTTCACCTGGGTGCTCCAAAAGTGTTTGAGCAAGATGATTCTGTGAATTGCGATGTGTCTAATCAAATATAATGTTTGCCTATATATTCATGCATGTCTTGCAACTTGACAAATATAGACCTGTTGTCCTTGTTAATATGATATATAAAAAAATAAGGTAAAATTGTATGATCTTTAAGCATTTTTGAAGATGACTTATTTTGCAAACTAATTTATAGTTGAGTGTGTATATGCTAAAAAAGTGCGTAGGCTATACTAAAAAAGTTGTGTATCGGCAAGTAAAAGGTAATTTATGTGTGTAAAGAGCACGCAAAATGAAAGCATGAATTTGTACTCAGTACCAGGAGACTCTCAGAATTCATAAATCTCTATGATGCTGGGCTTGTGTCGTGTGTGTATGCAAACAGACAGTGGGTACGATGCGGTAACACTTTATTTTACAGTGTCCTTGTTACATGTACTTACAATAGTATTAACAGTTAATTATGCATAGCCTAATTACATGCAACTAACCCTCAACCAAACCCTAATCCTACCCTAACACTATAGTAAGTACATGTACTTAATTAATATTACTTAAATATATAATTACACTGTCAATGACACCGTAAAACAAAGTAGGCTATAACAGCACAATGTGTTCGTGAATAAAATCACTTCTAGCCTAGGGCACAATGATCCCCTGTAGCCCATTTAAAATATTTAAATTATGTAAAAATAGCTGTATTTAAAATAAAACCTAAATGTTTAAATTTTGTTAATTTGTTTTAGGTTCCAAGCTTACGGGTGGAATCAGATGTGGAGGAGTAACGCGTTTCAGCTGGAAACCTGGCAACTGGACACGCAAACACACACACGCACTTTTTTTGTTTATGAAAATAAAAGTATTTTTGTTTCCTGATATTCCTTGTTGTGTGTTTCCTTGGTTGTTCAATTTTGTGTTATCAGACTAATGCTACACTATAAAAGGGTGTTAAGATGTTAAAAGGACTTCTAGTGAACGTTCCGTAAAGGTCCCCGAAAGTTTTCTAAACGTCCCGCGAAGGTCCCTCGGGACGTCCCGTGAACGTCCCCCGCGAAGTCCTGCGAACGTCCCGCGAACGTCCCCCGCGACGTCCCGTCGTGGGGGACGTTCAGGGGACGTTCTGGGGACGTTTTTTTGTTAGCTGGGTCTCTCTCTCTCTCTCTCTCTCTCTCTCTCTGTCTCTCTCTCTCTCTCTCTCTCTCTCTCTCCTTCTCTCTCTGCGTGTGCGCATGCGCATGTGCGGGCGTCTGAGGAGCGGCTGAGCGAGTTGCGGCGTGTTTGAGTGAGTTGTTAGTTTTTTTCCCTTTTCTCTTTATTTTGTTTAGATATTTTGGTTTAGTGTTCATTTAATTGTCGCCGGTTTTTTCACCTAAGGGTGGAAAATGGGAACAAATTCAGATGGTTGTGTTACTTTAACCACTCAACATGGGTGCAAATGTCTACCTGATGAGTCCATAACAGTTGAGGATTCTCTAGTTGTGATTAGCAGCGAAATTGGTGTGTCCGCATCAAGGATGAACAAGGCTGTTGTTGTCTTTTTGAAAGAAGTCTCTTTGGTTCAGCATCTAGTCGAATATGGTTTATCCGTTAGAGATACTTTTCTATCAGTTCTGCTGTTGTCGAGTCCTTCCAAGAAGGTTATCCTTTCGAATGTCCCCCCATTCATTTCTAAAGATTCACTCGAGGGTTTGTTAGGACGCTATGGTAAACTAGTGGGGCCGATTAAAATGATCCCTTTAGGATTAAAAAATCCAGAACTCAAACATGTGATGTCATTTAGACGTCAGACTTTCATGATTCTGAATTTAAATCCTTGAATACGTCAGCTAAAACCACTGTGCTAGGTAAAGATTATACCATTTATATCAGTACTGAATCAATGAGGTGTTCTACTTGTGGGAAGTACGGTCATACAAAACTGGTATGTTCAATGAATGATGAGGCTAACACTAATGTGAATGAGCTTAATCATTCTACGGAACATTTGCCTTCTGCTCCAGTAAATAATGAAGGTGCTAGCAGTGACAGAATTGATAAGGTAATTGAAGCGCCTTCTCTCTCTGAAGATGGAGAAAGTGCTAACGAGCCTATAACGAACGAGCATGTTGACGATTTGACACATTCTTCCGTGAATACCGTTGTAAGTGTAAATGACAGCACAGTGCGGGCTGAAGTAGAGCGCGCTGACGCAGATCTCGCCGGCGAAATCGGTGAACCGGAGCGGCCAGTAGAGCGGGCTGAGGTTGTGATGCCTGGCGGAGAGTTGGTCGATTCGCAGGCATCAGGATTTAGCCTGTCTCAGGGTGATGCTGGTGTATTGATAGAAGGAAGTGAGATGGATTCTGAAGGTGACACTTCTGATATAGCAGAAAATCTTACTATTGCAAATTCTCACGGAGGGTCTGCAGAGAATGGTCACATTTTTAAATTAAAGCATCCTTATTATAATGTTAGTCAAATTAATAATTTTTTGGACAATACCTTTAACCAGCGAAAACCAAAACTTGAGAAATACTTCCCAGATTTACAGCTCTTCGTTGATTCATGTACAATGGCAATAAGAAAGGCAACACTGGAGGAGCTTGATCAGCCTAAACGCTACAGGCTCAAAAAATACCTGAGCACTGTTAAAAAAAAGATTAAAAGCTCGGTTCAAAGACTATAGGGGTCATGATTGTCAGTTTATTATTTTGGGTTTCTGGATACCTTAACATTATCTTATCCATGGCACCCATAAATATTGGATCTTTTAACATCAATGGATGTCGGGACACAACAAAGAGACTTGCTCTGTTTAATTATTTGCAACTTAAAAAGGCAGAAATTATTATGCTTCAAGAGGCTCATTCTGACTTACAGAATCAGACACAGTGGAATTGTGATTGGAAGGGAAATATTTTAATGAGCCACGGGACTAATCTTAGTGCTGGTGTTGCTATACTTTTTTCTCCATGTGTCTTTAATCAACCAGTTATGTTTGAGATAATACCTGGTCGACTTTTAAGAGCAGATATTATGGTTGGACAAATAGGGTTTTCTTTTTTTAATGTATATGCTCCAAATGTTGGACAAGAGCGTAAGATATTTTTTGAAAAGTTGTCAGGTGCCTTGTCACAGTGGCCACAGGATAATGTTGTGGTAGTTGGAGGTGATTTTAACTGCACTATAAACCCTGATTTAGATAGGAATCACGATGAACCTCACCCAAGTTCTGCAGAAGTTTTAAAAAATGTTATTGGTTATCATGATCTTGTTGATATATGGAGAGATAGTTTTCCTGGGGTTAAACAGTATACCTGGTTAAAAGTTAACTCAAATTCTTTGTCTGGAGCGAGACTTGACCGATTTTACGTTGCAAAGAGTAATAGTGGTAGGTTTTATAACAGCCTAATAGTACCATCTTTTCTATCTGACCATCATTATATCTCCGTGGCTGTTTCTGTCCTGTCTTCTAAAACTCACAAATCACACTGGCCCTTTAACAACAGATTATTACAGGATCACTCTTTTACTCACTCTTTTGGCTTTTTTTGGCAATCTTGGAGAGAGGAGAGATGTAGTTTTCCTTTATTAAGTCAGTGGTGGGACATAGGCAAAGTGCATATTAAGTTGTTTTGCCAACAATATACTGCCCATAACACCAGAACTCTCAGAGAAAAAATGAGATCTCTTGAAGAAGACATTCTGAGACAAAGTGACCATGGTGACTGTTGATTCCATTGAGAGGAATAAATTCCTTCTAAAGACTTTGTTGGAGGAGCAAGGAAAAGCAGCTCTCTTAAGGACCAGATATTCTCAATTAAATGAAATGGACACTCCCTCTGCATGCTTCTTTGGTCTGGAAAAAAAACCAAGAGAACATTAGTACTTCCATAAACTGAATTTACCACAGGCTGGTGTGACAACTGACCAGCAAGATATCCGCACTCATGCACTTTCCTTTTATGAGGACCTCTACTGTGCTGAACTATGTGATAGATCAGCAGCAGAACAACTTCTGTGTGATTTACCACAGTTATCAGAGGAAGATCAACATATCCTTGAGAACCCTATATCCTTTTCTGAACTTTCTCGTGCCGTCCAGGAGCTGAGCCCTGGGAAGTCGCATGGTCTGGACGGTCTTTCATCGGAATTCTATCGTGCCTGCTGGGATTTGATTGGAGAGGACTTGTATGCAGTCTTCCTGGAAAGCTTTAATCGAGGGAAACTTCCATTGAGTTGTCGGAGGGCAATCATAACATTGATCCCAAAAAAAGGAGATCTTGGGTTCCTTAAAAACTGGCGACCAGTGTCACTGATCTGTGTTGATTTAAAAATTTTATCAAAACACTAACTAATAGACTTAAAAAATATATGTCCAATGTAATCCATGAAGATCAGTCATTTTGTGTCCCTAAACGTACAATTTTCGATAATCTTTTTCTCGTAAGAGACATTATTTCAGTTGCACAAAGGCACAAATTGGACATTGGCTTCCTCTCCTTGGATCAGGAAAAAGCTTTCGACAGGGTGGACCATCTTTATTTGTTCAAGACCCTTGAAGCTTTTGGTTTTGGTGCCAATTTCATTTCTCTTGTCAAGCTACTGTACAGTCACATTTACAGTATGTTACAAATTAATGGGTCTTTAACTAGACCTTTCTCTGTGACTAGGGGAATAAGACAAGGATGTCCTCTGTCTGGTCTTCTGTACTCTATCTCCATTGAACCTCTGCTAGTTATGCTGAGGAAACAGTTGTGTGGTATTGGTGTCCCAGGTTTCCCAGAAGTAGCCCCGGTGAAACTTACAGCGTACGCAGATGATGTGACAGTAATAATCAAGAGCACTGATGATGTTACTAAACTTATTTCTAGTTTGAACAAGTTTCAGAATGCTACATCTGCTCGTATTAACTGGGATAAATGTGCATCCTTTTTGTCGGGAGACTGGGTGGATATAGGACCACCTCACTTGCCACAACAGTGTAAATGGGTTCAAGATGGATTTAAAGTACTTGGTGTTTTTTTGGGGACAGCCCAATACACTGAAAAGAATTGGGAGGGATTAGCAAATCGGGTGATCGATAGATTACAGAAATGGCGATGGCTTCTCCCACAGCTCTCTTTCAGAGGGAGGAGCTTGATTATCAATAATCTGGCTGCCTCAATGCTATGGCACAGAGTAACTGTTTTAAATCCTCCGAAATCCTCGAGTTGCTTATTACCATTCAAAAAGCTTTTGTGGATTTTTTTTGGAACGGTTACCATTGGCTTATTCCTGGTATACTTAGAGCTGTCACGATAACTACTTTTTGTTATGCGATATATTGCACCAAAATTAATTGCGCTAAACGATATTATTGTAATTTTCAGACCATTTTATGCCACTGATTACATAATGACAATATAATAGCATAATAATGCAAGTACACTGTTTCAAAGAACAAAGAACATTTTATTCTTATTCTATTCAATATTTAGACATTGTGAAATGTGAAAAAAATATATCCCAAATAAATAAAACAAGTAAATAAATACACTTTCATTAACAAAAAAGTGCAAGGTATCAAGAACTAGATAAAAAAAAAAGTAATATGTCGATTTAAACTTTTAAAGTGTTTCACACAAAGGCACAGATCCATCAACAGGACATTTCTGCTGCCAAATTGTTTTTTAATTGTTTAGCAGATTCCGAGAAAGGAACACCAACATGTTTACCTTGTGGGGCTTAAGGCAGGATCTTACAGGGGTAACAATGTTACCAGCTGTGCTAAACAGTCTTTCTGAGCTGGTGCTTGTTGCACAAATGCACATGTATTTTTGTGCTAACTTGGCTACTAGGGGAAATCTTCTGTGGTTATCACGCCACCACATTAAGGGATCAGATGATGCATGAACTGGTTCTTCCTGGAGGAACCTGGTCAGCTCCACATCAGCCTGCACTCTTTTTGGAACCGATGCCTGAGTCTGGTGACTTGCAAGTAGGTTTCTTCTGTGCTGGAGAAGGTCACACAGCCTCTTCTTCTTGCTTGCTGGAGGTCCAGATTCAGATCCTTCATTTCCCCCTGCAGTTTCAACACAGTTCTCACCACTGGCACATTCTCCTTTTCCTTCTTCCTCGTTCATGTCTAGTAGTTCTTGCAATAGCTTTTCTTTTACATCATCCAAGACCTCCGCATCCTCCATGGTACCACGATACCTTGGATCCAAGATGGTGGCCTTTGTCAGAAGGTTTTGGATTTCAGGTGGGCTGTATTTCTCTTTCAACACCCTGCACATGTTTGCCTTTATGTTTGCTGTCAGTGCAGTGTCATTGGGGTCTGGTGATAAAAGTTCACCTTTAAGAAGTTCCAACACAGGCTTTACTGAGGACACAGTGACATATTTTTCCCCTGAGAGGACATCCGTGAAATCAGCCACTGGCTTCATTGCTGCATTAATGGATTCCAACACAGAAACATCCTGCCAGGTTGGGTTGAGGTGGCCATGTTTTCGATCTTCAACTAGGACGCGTCTTATGGCTGGGAGTTGCTCTAGCACCCTCTCGATCATTTTGTGCTTGGTACCCCATCGTGTGGCGACATCCTGTGGAAAATATAACATTTTTTTTTTGTGTATTTTTGTCTAACATTATTTAACAAATGCTACTTTTACTACACTGTAAAAAAAAATGTAATCACAATTTTTTTTCTTTTATCAAATCAACTTAGATAATTTATGGGGTTCAGATAACATAATAGTTTGAGTTTCTGATGGTTAAATCAATCTGCCTCATTGTATTAACTAAATTTTTCAATTTCAATGAACTTAAATTTTTTTAAGGCAACCAGGTTACTTATTTATTTAAGTTAAACCAACAATATTTTTATAGTGTTAGTAGTACTTCTCAAATAAGTACTACTATATAGTGGTAGTTAACAAATAATAATATGGTTATTATAATGTAACCAATTATTTAATACATACAAACAGGCCCCAAAGTAAGTAATAAATAATAAAAACCCTTTAAATTAAGTTTATATAAACCCTAAATATTTTGTGTTGTATAACAAGTTACCGGTATCATCACTCACCAGAACTAGATTGTGTTGGGGGACATTGGTTTCAGTCTGTGCCTTCCTCAGGTCTCTCTTCTTTAGCCAGCTCAGGTTGAAGGTGTTGACAAGATTCCTACAAAGTCCCATGGCACGTGTTGTGCGATCCTTGTCACTGTCCAGTCCATGGGAAACGGCCAAATGGAGGTTGTGTCCAAAGCAATTGAGCCATGGCCAGCCAAGATTACGTATTGCAGCCACAATGTTAGCACCGTTGTCTGTAGTTATACAGGCCATTTTGCGCTCATCCAATTCCCAGTCTGCTAAAGCAAACTGAAGGGCTTCAGCAAGCACATTCGCAGTGTGGTTCTGGGGTATGTATCTGGTCTCTAAACACTTTGACTGCAGAGTCCAGTCAGCAGTTATGTAGTGTATGGTCAAGCTCATATAAGGTGTCATATTTGAGCTTGACCACATATCTGTAGTGGCAGAGTAAAAGAAGATGTCTTTTATCTCCTTCAGAATATCGTCTTTTACTTTATTGTACAAGGATGGAATGGCAGTTTGGGAGATGTACGTTTTCTTTGGCAATTCGTACTGTTTGTCAAAAGTTTCGAGCATATTTTTAAATGCTGGTTTTTCGACCGTGTATAATGGCTGCATCTCTTTGGCTATATAACGAGTTACGCTATCCGTGAGTGTACGCCATTTCGCGCTGTCACGTTTATATTTGCACTGTCGGGAAAAGGCATCTGCAACAGATAACTGTCTGGAAGAAGGCCCCTCTCCAACTCCAGCTGCAGTTGTTGTTCCCAGGTTGAAAAACTGGGTGGGATGGTTATGTTTTAGGTGCGATTTTAAGTTTGTTGTGTTGCCTCTTTTCGTTGCTACTGTTTTAAAACACAGTCGACATACCGGCTCGTTCACGTTAATTAGCTCTCCTCTCTCGTTTGGCTTAAAGCCAAAATGTTCCCACACCGGAGCTGAAGATTGCGCCTTTGAAATCAATTCCATGTTGGACTCGTTCTTCCTGACTGGCTCGCTGCAGATGTCACGAAACAGAACACTTTAAAATGCAGTTGATTCACGCCTTCTCTTCACCTGATGGTGTCCACTCTCTCTCTCTGTGTGTGTGTGTGGACACGCTGCCTGAGCCCCGCCTCCGACACAGAGTGCAGACAAGATGACAGAGGCAGCGCGAGCATCTAAAATGTTGGTGACATTCATTTTAATGTAAAAATGAATCTAATTATTATTTTTAATAATAAAACAAATAATCAGTTGCAATCTATCGCGGCACCAAAAATGATCGCGTTCATTTCCATATATCGTGCGATAAGTCGATATATTGACTATCGCGACAGCTCTAGGTATACTTTACCTTCCTGTGGCTGAGGGAGGTCAAGGACTAATACATATAGAGTCAAAAATACTAGCAATGAGATTACAAACTTTACAGAGGCTTTTGTATTGTTCTGCTCCTTTACGATGGGTTACATTTGGGTTGTCTATATTGAAAGATTTAGGTGGGATAGGCCTAGATAAACAGTTGTTTTTAATGGAAAAGCCCTTTGAGGAAAAAGCACACGTTTTCTTCCCTAATTTTTACATGTTAGTAATTAAATCGTGGAAATATTTAAATTTTTTAAGAACAGATGATGTGCACTATGGGCTTTCTGAGCCTTTGTTTTTTAATCCTCTTATAAAGCTACCATCTAATGTGTCTTGTTTTGTTCCACACTTTTTAAATGCTGGAGTCAGTAAAGTTATGGATTTAATTGATTTGACACAATGTCAGTGGCGAACTGTTTTGTCACTTGCTGCACAGGTTAAATTAAAATCTCTGAGAACTGTGGATAGGATAATTAAGTGTATCAGGGATGCGTTGCCCCCTGCATTAATGTCCTGTATAAACAGCCCTGGTAGATGGGTTTTCACCTCAGAACTTCCCTGAGCTGAAGGTGATCCCTAAAGATGGAGGAGTTGGGGGTAATTTAAACCAGACTACATTGTTGAAGGGATATGGGGATTTGGTTTTTCATAATGTGGCAAAGAAAAATCTTTATTATATTTGTGTTAAATCTGTGCATGTTGGACATTTGCAAGGAAAAACAGATACTAAATGGAGGGATAAGATCTCTATTTGTGATGCAGTTCATCCATCATGGAGAGTATTGTATAAACCTCCTATCTCCAAGCGTTGTGGAGATATTCAGTGGAGAGTACTCCATTGTGCTATAGCCTCAAATAGTTTGGTATCAAAGTTTAATAAGATTGTTCTGTTATGTCCCTTCTGTAATGCTCATGATGCTGTTTTTCTTATGTTTTTTGAATGTCCAAGACTTCGTCCTTTATTATTAATACTTGAAAAGTTGATCACAAAATTAGGGTTTTCATATAACAATACCTTGTTTATATTAGGATATAAATATAGAAGGTCATGGCAACAACAATGTGTTCTTGCCAATTTTTTAATTGGTCAAGCTAAGTTAGCCATTTTGAAATCCCACCAGTGTAAAAATACAGGAAAAGAAGTTGATATGGAAGCTATGTTCAGGTCTTTAATAGAATCTCGAGTGACCATTGAGTATACATATTACAAACACACTGATAATGTTGCTTTGTTTGAATGGAGATGGGGTGTGAGAGAGGCACTGGTGACTGTGAGTGCGTATGGAAGTTTAGTTTTTAATTGGTAAAATTAAAAACTCTCTCTCTCTCTCTCTCTCTCTCTTCTTTCTTTCTCTCTTTCTTCCTTTTTTCTTTCGTTCTATCTTTTTCTTTCTTCCTTTTTTCTTTCCATCTTTTTCTTTCTTTCTTTCTTTCTCTCTTTCTTCCTTTTTCTTTCTTTCTTTTTCTCTCTTTCTTTCTTTCTCTCTTTCTTCCTTTTTTCTTTCTTTCTATCTTTTACTCTCTCTCTTTCTTTCTTTCTTTCTTTTTTCTTTCTATCTTTTTCTTTCTTTCTTCATTTTCTCTCTCTTTTTCTTTCTTTCTTTCTTTCTTTCTTTCTTTCTTTCTTTCTTTCTTTCTTTCTTTCTTTCTCTCTTTCTTCCTTTTTATTTTTCTTTCTTTCTCTTTCTTCCCCTTCTTTCTTTCCATCCTTTTCTCTCTTTCTTCTTTCTTTCTTTCTTTCTTTCTTTCTTTCTTTCTTTCTTTCTTTCTTTCTTTCTTTCTTTCTTTCTCTCTTTCTTTCTTTCTTTCTTTCTTTCATGTTAGTTGCACATATTTGTGAGAGACAATGTATCGAAGTTGCTTTCTTTTTTCTCTCTTTTTATAGTTCACATCTCAATAAATAGTTTTATGTAAATGTTTACAGCACAAGAAGACAAAATAAAGTATTCACTCTTTCTAAATACATTTACTGCATATGGTTTACTGTTCTCTTGTATTCAATGTGCCATACAGTATACAAACCCCATGCGAAACACGTAGAAAAAAATTACAATCTGGTTTAATACAGGACGTCCCATACAGTTTACACACCTCATATCAATCCATTTTACTGTAGCATTTTGGAGATATGCCACTTTAATTGACTTCAGAGGTGTATAAAGACCTCATTTCTAATAAGTAGAAAAAATAACGGTCAGGTTTAATACGGGACGTCCCATACCGTACACACACCTCATATCAAACCATTTTACTGTAGCATTTTGGAGATATGCCACTTTAATTGACTTCAGAGGTGTATAAAGACCTCATTTCTAATAAGTAGAAAAAAATAATGGTCAGGTTTAATACAGGACGTCCCATACAGTACACACACCTCATATCAAACCATTTTACTGTAGCATTTTGGAGATATGTGTCATTATTCTACTTTAAACACCTATAAAAACCTAATTTCTAATAAGTAGAAAAAATAACGGTCAGGTTTAATACGGGACGTCCCATACCGTACACACACCTCATATCAAACCATTTTACTGTAGCATTTTGGAGATATGCCACTTTAATTGACTTCAGAGGTGTATAAAGACCTCATTTCTAATAAGTAGAAAAAAATAATGGTCAGGTTTAATACAGGACGTCCCATACAGTACACACACCTCATATCAAACCATTTTACTGTAGCATTTTGGAGATATGTGTCATTATTCTACTTTAAACACCTATAAAAACCTAATTTCTAATAAGTAGAAAAAAAATGGTCAGTTTCTATACAGGACGTCCCATACAGTGTGCACACCTCATATCTAACCATTTTACTGCAGCATTTTGGAGATACATCACATCAATTGACTTCAGGGGTGTATAAAGACCTTGTTTCAAATAAGTAGAAATTCAGAATTTGTGGAGTGGGTGCTGGAGTTTTGTGGATCGCCGCTCACAGTCGGAACTGAAGACAACAACGTCAGTCCCACTCACAACCCAGTTCCCAGCCAAGACCACCCAGACTGTGAGGATTAATTGCATGAGCCCACCGCAAGCAGCGAGAGTGAATCAGCTGGTCCCGCCCAACCTCCCTCTCCCCATCTGTCTGTCTCTGCAGTCCCAAGACACTCCTGCCACCCAGTCATCTCTTCCTCCCATGAGTCCCGCAGTGCAACTCAGCCTCCTCTCAGTGGCACGGCTACATCTTGTGCCTGCTGGGAGCCATCTCCTCCTGCGAGTGTGGAGACTGTGGCTCCGCCTCCAGCCTCTGAGTGCTCCGCCTCCGCTCCACCTCTACCTGACGCTCTGGCACCTGTGCTCTTACCACCCTCGACTCCAGCGTGGACCATCGGCCACCTTCGCCATGGACTTGCGGCCCATTCGCTGCCCTGCGGCCCTCCACTTCTTCGGCTTTGGCTAGCTCCACCCCTTCCACCTCCACCTATGGTCGCTCCAGCTCAGCCACTAACCTCAGGATCCCTACTTCAACCTCAGGGGTTCGACGCTGCGGCCCAGTCGCGGTCGCCTAGGTCTTCGTGTCTCAGTGCCTCATCGCTTCTCTGGCTACGCGGTGTGCTCCACCTCCATCACCGTCGTCACCTCCGTTAGTCCCCATGGTGGTGTCGGGTCTATTTACTCCATGGCTTCTCCCTCGTGCACCACCGCCGTGGGAGGCAGTCCTGGCTGTGGCCTGGGTCTCCGTCTGCTCTTCCCTGTTCAAGGCCATCCCCTGGCTGTCAGCACCATCTGCAACACCCTGGACGGTTTTGTATGGCTCTCTCCGGCTTCATTGTCCTCCAGCTAAGCCGCCTCTATCCATCTACTGGTGCGAGGTTGCGCCTTCCAGGAGGTAGCGCCTTTGCCTTCATCATCGTGTGCATCTCCGTTCCACAACACAATCTGTGAAATGCATATAGTATGGGACGTCGAAGTAGTAAAATATAAAATATCTTTAAAATGCTGCAGTAAAATTGTCTGATATGAGGTGTGCATACTGCATGGGACGTCCCCTATAAAAACTGACCATTCGTTTTTTTCTACTTATTGAAAATTAGGTCTTTATAGGCCTCTGAAGTAGAACAAAATGACATATATCTCCAAAACGCTGCAGTAAAATGGTTTGATAAGAGTTGTACACACTCTATGGGATGTCCCCTAAAATACTGACCATTAGTTTTTTCTGCTTATTAGAAATGACGTCTCTATAGGTATATAAATAGGAATAATGTGACATATCTCCAAAAAAATACAGTAAAATGGTTTGATATGAGGTGTGTGTACTGTATGGGACGTCCCCTATATAAACTGGCCGTTAGTTTTTTCTACTTATTATAAATTAGATCTTTATAGGCCTCTGAAGTAGAAAAATATGACATATCTCGAAAATGCTGCAGTAAAATGGTTAGATATGAGGTGTGCACACTGTATGGGACGTCCCCATAGAAACTGACCATTGCTTTTTTCTACTTATTATAAATTAGTTTTTTATAGGTGTATATATATATATATGAATAAAGTGACATATATCTCAAAAACGCTGCAGTAAAATGGTTAGATATGAGGTGTGTGTACTGTATGGGACGTCCGGTATAGAAATTGACCATTGTTTTTTCTACTTATTAAAATGAGGTTTTTATAGGCCTCTGAAGTCAATTAAAGTGTCATATCTCCAAAATGCTACAGTAAAATGGATTGATATGAGGTGTGAAAACTGTATGGGACGTCCTGTATTAAACCTGACTGTTATTTTTTTCTACTTATTAGAAATGAGTTATTTATACACCTCTGAAGTCAATTAAAGTGGCATATCTCAAAAATGCTACAGTAAAATGGTTTGATATGAGGTGTGTGTACTGTATGGGACGTCCTGTATGAAACCTGACTGTTATTTTTTTCTACTTATTAGAAATGAGGTCTTTATACACCTCTGAAGTCAATTAAAGTGACATATCTCCAAAATGCTACAGTAAAATGGATTAATATGAGGTGTGTAAACTGTATGGGACGTCCCGTATTAAACCTGATCGTTATTTTTTTCTACTTATTAGAAATGTGGTATTTATACACCACTGAAGTCAATTAAAGTGACATATCTCCAAAATGCTACAGTAAAATTGTTTGATATGAGGTGTGTGTACTGTATGGGACGTCCCGTATTAAACCTGACTGTTATTTTTTTCTACTTATTAGAAATGTGGTATTTATACACCTCTGAAGTCAAAAAAGTGACTTATCTCCAAAATGCTACAGTAAAATGGTTTGATATGAGATGTGTGTACTGTATGGAACGTCCCGTATAGAAACTGACCGTTATTTTTTTCTACTTATTAGAAATGTGGTTTTTATGCACCTCTGAAGTCAATTAAAGTGGCATATCTCCAAAATGCTTCAGTAAAATGGTTTGATATGAGGTGTGTGTACTGTATGGGACGTCCCGTATAGAAACTGACCGTTATTTTTTTCTACTTATTAGAAATGTGTTTTTTATACATCTCTGAAGTCAATTAAAGTGGCATATCTCCAAAATGCTACAGTAAAATGGTTTGATATGAGGTGTGTGTACTGTATGGGACGTCCTGTATTAAACCTGACTGCTATTTTTTCTACTTATTAGAAATGTGGTCTTTATACACCACTGAAGTCAATTAAAGTGGCATGTCTCCAAAATGCTACAGTAAAATGGATTGATATGAGGTGTGTGTACTGTATGGGACGTCCCGTATTAAACCTGACTGTTATTTTTTTCTACTTATTAGAAATGTGGTCTTTATACACCACTGAAGTCAATTAAAGTGACATATCTCCAAAATGCTACAGTAAAATGGTTTGATATGAGGTGTGTAAACTGTATGGGACGTCCCGTATTAAACCTGATCGTTATTTTTTTTCTACTTATTTGAAATGTGGTATTTATACACCTCTGAAGTCAATTAAAGTGGCATATCTTCAAAATGCTAAAGTAAAATGGTTTGATATGAGGTGTGTGTACTGTATGGGACGTCCCGTATTTTTTTTTTTTTAATTATTATTCCTTTATTTTAACCAGGAGAATCACATTGAGATATTGCTATCTCTTCTTCCAGAGAGACCTGGTCAAGACGGCGGCACAAGAAAAAAAAAAGTTCATACACAAGAATCATTGAAAAGAAATATCACAATTTACACATTCACAGACAACATTGATAAAAATGAGTCAAGGAAAACAGTTACAATTTTCCTTTAAAACATTGAGTAAAAGACGTTTCAAAGAGGTCAGGGCTGGAAGTGCATCTAGCTTCAATACATTTTGTAGTTCATTCCAAGTCCAAGGAGCGTAAAAAGAAAAAGCACTTTTACCAAATTCTGACAATACCCTTGGGACTTTTAGCCGGAGGCGAGAGCTAGACCTAGTTTGATAGGTATTTGTATAATAGATTAAAAGATTTGAGATATAAGAAGGTAGCTTACCTAAAAGAGCTTTTGCAATGAATAAGTACATATGTAGTTTTCTCCTTTGATGTAGAGATGACCAAGCTAAGGAATCATAAAGAATACAATGATGTGTCCGTGACTCTGCAGCAGAAACAAAGCGTAAAGCAGCGTGATACACGCAATCTAATTTTCTGAGTAGAGTAGTAGCTGCATGCATATATAAGAGATCACCATAATCAATGATGGATAAAAAAGCACTCTCTACTAATTTCTTTCGGGCCTCAAATGGAAAACAATTTTTTGAGCGAAAAAAGAAGCCTAATTTTGGCCTAAGCTTCTTCAGCAACATATCAATATGTACATCGAATGCTAATCTTTCATCAAGCCAGATTCCTAAGTATTTATAGGAACTGACTCTTTCTAGAGAAATACCATTAGAGGTTGAGATTGAAATATCAGCTACCTTGTAACGGCCACGACTAAAAATCATATATTTTGTCTTTTTTGTATTTAAAACCAATTTTAACTGAGACAATGAATGCTGCAAAACTTGAAATGCATTCTGTAAATGGTTCAGAGCTTGATTTAAAGTAGGTGCTGTTGTATGAATGATTGTATCGTCTGCATGCAAATGCAGTTTCGCTGACTCTATTCCATTGCCTAAATCATTAATGAAGATAGAAAATAAAAGAGGGGCTAAAACGGATCCTTGGGGAACCCCGATATTGACTTGAAGGAAAGGTGAGTTATAGTTTTCCACAGACACACATTGGGTGCGTTCTGAAAGGTAATTATCAAACCAGCTTAAGGCTGCTTCACTGAGGCCTATAGACCTAAGTCTCTGTAACAATAATTTGTGATCTACGGAGTCGAAAGCTTTTGATAAATCGACGAATAATGCGGCGCATGACTTTTTACTATCTAAAGAGGATATAATATCATTCGAGACTAGCATAGCTGCAGTAATGGTGCTATGCCCTGTTCTGAATCCTGACTGGTAATCATGAAGAATATTGTCAGCCGATAGAAATTGTTTTAATTGATTATTTATCAGTGATTCAAAAACTTTCGCTAAAACTGGCAATCTGGAGATAGGACGGTAATTAGTTGGATCTAAGGGGTCTCCCCCTTTAAATAGTGGGGTAACCATTGCCGATTTCCACGATTTAGGTATAACATTTCAAACGAGACTTAAATTAAATATAGAGGCTATAGGTTCTGATACGAGATTAGCTGCCACTTTTAGAAAATAAGGCTCGATTTGATCGAATCCTGCCTTTTTTTTAATGTCTAAATTCGTTAGGGCATTGTGAACCTGCGCAATGGTTATGGGTGCACAATTAAAAGATTCTGACGGGCAGTATTGAATAGGATCAGCATTTAAGATATTAACATCCGTAATAGTGGCATCGGACGTGGAGCCTACTGAAGTAAAATGATTATTAAAAGTATCTGCTATAACTTCTCTGCCCTTGACTACAGTATGATTAACATTTAAATGCTCTGGAAATTTAAATAGTTGATTTGGTACTGAAGTTGACTTAATTAATTTCCAGAACTTTGTGGGATTATTTATATTTTCATTTATGGTAGACAAATAATAATCACGTTTTGCACTTTTGATTAATTTTGTGCATTTATTTCGTAAAGCTCTGTAGGTGATCCAGTCTAGGGGATTGTTAGATTTCTTGGCCTTAACCCAAGCAGCATTTCTCTGTTTTATGGAGGTGGAAACGGTGTCTTTAAACCAAGGGTTATTTTTTCCACTTATCCTAAATCTTTTGACTGGAGAATGTTTATCACAAATTGATGAAAATATCAATTTAAAATAATCCCAAGCCAATGTAACATCAGGCATACTGGAAACTGCACCCAGATCACTATGATAGAGATTGCGTAGAAAAGCTTGTTCATTAAAATGCTTAAAAAATCTTTTAAAAATATAACGTGGTGGAGTTCTAGGAATTTTGCAATTTCTCACACAGACAACTGCACAGTGATCACTAATGTCATTGCAAAAGACTCCAGATGCTGAATATCTGTGGGGAGCATTAGTTAAAATTAAGTCCAATAAGGTAGATCTGTCCAAATCCTTATGATTCATCCGGGTTTTTGAATTAATCAGCTGTAACAAACAATGAGAGTCACAGGTCTCCTTGAAGAGATCAGAAGATGGCGACAGCCAATCCCAGTTGAAGTCGCCAAGAATAATCAATTCATATTTAGTCCAATCATGAAAAAAGTCCGCAAGTAAAGTACATACCTCGCTTGAAGACGATGAAGGCGGGCGATAACAACCAACCACAATAATATCGGAGCCGGCAACGAGATTTAATTTGAGTGCTAGAAGTTCGAGACCATTCGGTTTGCTGGTTGTCTGTATGCAGGAAGAGTTTAAAGTGGATCTCACATAAATCACAATTCCTCCTCCTTTTTTTACACGATCAGATCTGAAGACTGTATATGAATCGATATTGATCATATCATTTGTGACTGAGGCATTTAGCCATGTCTCAGTTATGACCATTATGTCTGCACCAGTCGTGTTGGCCCAAACTCGTAGAGAGTCCATTTTATTAATCAGACTACGCACATTCAAATGAAAGAAACGTAATCCATGAGAAGATTTGAGATCGTTGGGCATTTGTAATTGGGATAATGTTGGACCAGGGTTGGGGTGAACATTACCCGATAATAGAAGCAAGATGAAAAATAGCCATGATCTCCTTGCTTGGCCATCTGTGGTCGAATCTTTACAGCAGGTAGGCGTTGCTCTGGCTGAATATCTCCCGTTCTCGTGCAGCCACAAGCAGCGTAATCCACGCGGGACATCACCGAAAGCGAGTACCGAATCACGAGAAAGGTCTCTCCAAGATATCCGAAGCATCGGGCCATGCTCATTAGGCGATACCGGAGCAGTCCCGGCATACAAAAGATACCATTGCGGCCATAGACAGAGCGCAGTCACCTCAGGCTCACTCTGGCCACTTTCAGCGGTGTCCTCAACGCCAAAAGGTGCATCGATCTCCGATTTCCTCGAGGTCATGCAGCAGCACAGAAGAAGCACAAAGAGGGGTAAACTCATATTTAAGCGTTGTCTGGCCGCGTGCATCAAGAAAAATAGAAAAATAAATAAAATAAATGAATATATATTCAAATAAGTAGCCTATGACTCTTTGATTAAACAGTGGAGGACAAAGGAAGAGAGCAAACACACACGTCATAAACACATGCCGCCATCTTAACTGACTGTTATTTTTTTCTACTTATTAGAAATGTGGTCTTTATACACATCTGAAGTCAATTAAAGTGAAATATCTCCAAAATGCTACAGTAAAATGTTTTGATATGAGGTGTGTGTACTGTATGGGACGTCCTGTATAGAAACTGACCGTTACTTTTTTCTACTTATTAGAAATGTGTTCCCTTTCGTTGTCACTCCGAGTTACGTCGGATGACGACGAATGGGGTTTCGCTTAGAACACCTATCGACTTCGAGTATTACAAAACGAGCCAATGGCAAAGAAATGCCATGGGTCTGCGGAATTTGCATAGCGTATCTCCGCCTTACCTCGTGGGTATAAAAGGAGGACGCCGGCAACAGGCAGATATGTTTTCGCTTCGGAGCCAAGAGCATTTCTTCACTCCACAGTCATCTCTGACTTCGCTCTACGAGACGAGCTTCTCTCTCCGGTGTTGGTGTGACGGCGATCTGCAGCGAGCTCACAGTGCCTGCTGATCTGTGCAGTAATCTGCCAGTGTGTGTGTGTCTCCCTGTGCGCTTCAACATCGCAGAGTTTTTTCTCTCCTCTCATAAAAGAGCTCGCACGCGGCACGTCTTTTTAAAGACGGCTCGCCCGTGCATTTCTGGTTGCAGCGGACTGGTATCGGACTCTGATGGGCACGAGCGCTGTCTAGTGTGTTTGATCATGCTTGAACAGCGCTCGTGGGTGACTCATGTTCTCGCAAGGGAACGTGATCATCGCGTCATAAATAGGTCGAGACTCGGTGAACTCGCAAGAGTGAGAGTCCCCTCATCCACCCCCCGATCTTCGGCGGGTGGCCAGGGTGACCTGAGGGTTACGGTCTGGAACAAGGCGCCGACTATGTGTCCGTGACCCCAGCCCCCCTCTTCAATGACGGTGCCCGCTAGTGAACTGCTGATTCCCGCGAGTCTACCTCTGGTGGCCCGCGTGTTTCAGTTGAAGCTACAGAGGAAGATGCCATGTCTGTTGCAGCATCACTAGGTGGGCTTGAGTCTTCTGGAAGTGAGGGCTCGTCACAGCTGCCACCTTCCGGTGTGCATACGGCTGTGCCTGAGTCTGATCCGGAGATGACGCCCATGCTTTCCTGGGACGATTGGTTTTGGGTAAGGCCGCCGACCCTCGTCCGTGGCAAACCCCAATACCTCTCTTCCCGGACGTGCATGATGAGATCTCGAAGTCCTAGAAGACCCCCTTGTCTTCTCAGGATCGCTCGCTGATCTCATCCGCCTTTCCTCCCCTCGATGGGGCCGCTGCCCTTGGGTACACTGGGGTTCCCCCGGCTGAACGCTCTGTTGCGATGCTATGTGTCCTCAGAGTGCTTCTTCTCGGCGCAATCCTAAGCACCCGCCCGTGGCCTGTAGTTTTTCGTCTACGCTTGTGGCGAGATCCTATAGCGCCACGGGACTGGCAGCCGCCTCACTGCATGCCATGGTCATTCTGCTGGTCCACCTGACCCAGATGCTCATGGACCTGCACGAGGGCGGGACTGACCCAGGGCTCTTCACTGAGCTGCGCGCCGCCACCGACCTTGCTCTCTGAGCGACGAAAGTGGCCGTACGCTCCCTGGGTCAGGTGATGCTCACCAGTCTGTGGCTGAACCTGTCTGATGTGCTGGATGTCGCGCGGACCCGTCTGTCCGACATTCCCATATCCCAGGTCGGCCTCTTCGGCGGTGCGGTTGAGGGCTTGCCCAACAGCTCTCAGCCGCCCATGAGCAGAGTGAGGTTGATTCTGTCCCGACGGCCCCGCCGTCCGCTCAGATCCCTCGTCTGCCCACCGCCGAAGGCGCCCTCCCGCGGCTCCCACCCCGCCCGTTCACGGGCCGGCTCTGGGGGCCGCGGGCGGACGCCACAGCCCTCTCCAGCCCCGCCCCCCGCTACACGCCGGGTTAAGCGGCGCTCGTGAGACGGGCACCTCGGCGATGGAGCAGACTGAGGTTGATTCTGTCTCGACGGCCCCCCCGTCCGCTCAGATCCCTCGGTCTGCCCACTGCCGAGGGCGCCCCCCCGCGGCTCCCACCCCGCCCGTTCACCCGGGTCGGCTCTGGAGGCCGCGGCCGGACGCCACAGTCCTCTCCAGCCCCGCACCCCGCTACACGCCGGGTTAAGCGGCGCTCTTGAGTTGGGCTCCTCAGAGATGGGACTCAGTTCTTTCCAGGAGTTGGTAGCAGGACCACTCCTTTCCCCGGGGAGGGCCGGGGAAGAATCCTTATTCTCCAAAGAGCTGATTCTCCCGTCTCTGAGCACAGAGTTCTCGGACGTCACAGAGCGCCGCCCACAAGCCGTGCTCTCCTCGTCCCCCTCTGTCCCAGAGGTGGTTGACATGGTGTGCCGTCCACGGACCGCTTCGCCCCTGTCCCCCTCTGTCGCCAGACCCCTGGCAGAGCAGGCCCCCGCGGAACGACCAGCCTGGTCCTCCCCTGGCCCCTCTGCCAGGGCGCGGTTGCTAACTGTGCCCCCACATGGGGCCGCTATGCCGTCCACGTCTGGGCCAGTTACTCCGCTTCGCTGCCCCTCCGGGGGGACGCCTGTGGTCGCATGATCCCGCTGGTTCAGTTCCTGGGAGCCTGGTTAGAGCTTCCCCGTCTGGCCCGCTGGGTCGCGCGGACCATCAGGCTCGGCTATGCGATTCAGTTCGCACGGTCTCCTCCCCACTTGGGGAGTCCGCTCCACTTTTGTCAGTGGCTATGCCCCCATCAGGAGAGCAGAGATTGCCACCCTGCTGGCGAAGGGCGCAATCGAGACTGTCCCTCCAGCCGAGATGAGGTCCAGCCGGCTTCTCAGCCCCTACTTCATTGTCCCCAATAAAACCGGTGGGTTACGGCCAATCCTGGACTTGCGCGTGCTGAACCGCTCCCTTCACAGGATGCCGTTCAAGATGCTCAAACGCGTTTTCGAATGCATACGGCCCAGGATCGGTTTGCAGCGATCGACCTGAAGGACGCCTACTTCATGTCTCTATTCTCCTTGACACAGACCATTCCTTCGGTTTTCTTTCAGGGGCAGGCATCCAGTACGCGGTTTTCCCTTTCGGGCTAGCCCTGTCTCCTCGCATCTTCACGAAGGTCGTCGAGGCTGCCCTTGTTCCCCTTCGGGAACACGGGGTTCGCATCCTGAGTTATATCGACGACTGGCTGATCATAGCTCACTCTCGAGTTCAGGTTGCGAACACAGGGACCTAGTGCTTCGGCACCTAGCTCGTCTGGGCCTTCGGGTCAACTGGGAGAAGAGCAAACTTTGCCCTGTGCAGAGGATCTCTTTTCTCGGTATGGATATCGACTCGGTCGCCATGTCCGCGCAGCTTACGAGCTAGCGCGCGCGCAGTCACTGCTGACTTGCCTGAGACAGTTCGAGGGCTTTTTCAGAGGCTCCTGGGCATATGGCTTCTGCAGCCGCGGCAACGCCGCTCGGATTGCTTCATATGAGACCGCTTCAGCTTTGGCTTCGCGACCGAGTCCCGAGGTGGGCATGGCAACACGGCAC
Organism: Siphateles boraxobius; assembly: GCF_051911475.1. Lineage (NCBI taxonomy): Eukaryota > Metazoa > Chordata > Actinopteri > Cypriniformes > Leuciscidae > Siphateles > Siphateles boraxobius. The sequence continues at coordinate 1,512,253 of NW_027508920.1, read as the reverse complement.
CCTCCGAGTAACAGTTACTCCGACCTGTCGTCAGACCTTCACCCCGTGGTCGAACCTCAGTTTTCTACGGGCCGGAGTGCCCCTGGAACGAGCTTCGCGGCATGTTGTTGTAACGACAGATGCCTCCTCCACGGGCTGGGGTGCCATGTGCAATGGACGTGCTGCCGCGGGCTCCTGGACAGGACCCCGCCGCCTCTGGCACATCAATTGCCTCGAGTTGCTGGCCGTACGTCTTGCTCTGCGCCGCTTCCGGGCCGTGCTCAAGAACCAACACGTACTAGTCCGTTAAGACAATACCGCCACTGTAGCGTACATCAACCATCAAGGTGGTCTACGCTCCCGCCGTATGTCGCAACTCGCCCGCCACCTCCTCATATGGAGTCAGAAGCATCTGAGGTCGCTTCATGCCATTTACATCCCCGGAGCCCTGAACTGTGCAGCGCACGGCTTCAGCCCCTCCCGGGAGATTGGCGACTCCATCCCCAGTCGGTTCAGCTGATTTGGGACCAGTTCGGGGACGCACAGATAGATCTGTTTGCCTCTCACGACTCGACCCATTGCGCCCTGTATTATTCCCTGACCGAGGGCACGCTCGGCACGGATGCACTGGCGCACAGCTGGCCGCGGGGCCGCAAATATGCGTTTCCCCCAGTGAGCCTTCTTGCGCAGACCCTGCGCAAGGTCAGGGAGGACGAGGAGCAGGTCATTCTGGTCGCGCCATACTGGCCCGCCCGGACCTGGTTCTCCGAACTAGTACTCCTCGCGACAGCACCTCCCTGGCCGATTCCCCTGTGCAAGGACCTCCTTTCTCAGGGACGAGGCACCCTATGGCACCCTCGTCCCGATCTTTGGAACCTCCACGTGTGGCTCCTGGACGGGACGAAGCAGGTTGAGTACCCTTCCACCTACGGTGGCGGCTACCATCACTTCCGCTAGAGCGTCGTCCACGAGACATGTCTACGCGTTGAAGTGGAACCTCTTCGTCAACTGGTGCTCTTCTCTTCAAGAAGACCCCCGGAGATGTTCGATTAGTGTCGTGCTTTCCTTCCTTCAAGATAGGCCAGAGCGAAGGCTGTCTCCCTCCACCCTGAAAGTCTATGTTGCCGCTATTGCCGCACACCATGACCCAGTCGAAGGTAAGTCTGTTGGAAGGCACGACCTGATCATCAGGTTCCTGAGAGGAGCGAGGAGACTGAATCCTCCTCGCCCTCCTCTCGTTCCCTCTTGGGACCTCTCAGTGGTTCTAACTGCCCTGCGGAGTGCTCCCTTTGAGCCTTTGCAACCAGTGGAGCTTAAGTTCCTGTCTATGAAGACAGCGCTCCTGGTTGCATTGGCCTCCATCAAGAGGGTGGGGGACTTGCATGCATTCTCCGTTGACGAAGCGTGCCTGGAATTTGGGCCGGCTTACTCTCACGTGATCCTGAGACCCCGGCTTGGATATGTGCCCAAGGTTCCTACCACTCCCTTCCGGGACCAGGTGGTGAACCTGCAAGCGCTGCCCCCGGAGGAGGCAGACCCAGCCTTGGCACTGCTCTGTCCAGTACGCGCCCTCCGCGCCTATGTAGACAGGACGCAGTGTTTCAGGACCTCAGACCAGCTCTTTGTCTGTTATGGTGGGAAGCTGAAGGGAAAAGCTCTCTCCAAGCAAAGGTTGTCTCACTGGATAGTGGAAGCCATTGCCTTGGCATACCAGCAGCAAGGTCGACCGTGCCCCCTTGGTGTGACTGCCCACTCCACCCGGAGTGTGGCATCCTCTTGGGCTCTAGCGCATGGCGCCTCGCTAACAGACATCTGCAGAGCTGCAGGCTGGGCGACACCTAACACATTCGCCAGATTCTACAATCTCCGAGTGGAGCCAGTGTCCTCTCATGTACTCGCTTCAACCAGCTAGTACTGGACCCGCTCAGGTGTCTTCGCTTGCTCGCCATTCCACTCCACGGACTGGATACGTGCGATATTCTCCTCAGGTGAGCTTCCCCGAAAAGCCCTGAGTTCCTCCAGCACTCCTGACGTTGGCGCCAGTGTCTATTGCCTGTGCGTCGGCTAGGTGCCTCCCGTGTGCATGGTCCCTCCCCTGAGCGACCCCCACATGTGTATTTCCACTGTAAGCCTCCCGAGCATGTGTCTTTCCCTTGGCAAGCCACCTTGCCACCCCTGGGGTTGAAATATTCCACCTGCGGCTGGACACCCCAGTGTTCTCCATGTCTCCTTCGGGTCACATGTGTATTCTCTAAGTCCCCCCCTCTGGGTTGGCAGTAATTGCATATTTTCCCTGAACTTGGGATATGCTCCCCAGTGTACCTTGGTATTCCTGTGCTAAATAGGAGTCCTTCGTCCGTGCCAGTCTCACGACAGGGATCTCAGATTTACGCAGGGCACTGGAAGACAGCTGAGAAGGTGGCGTGATTAGACTGGTAACCCCATTCGTCGTCATCCGACGTAACTCGGAGTGAAAACGAAAGGGAACGTCTCGGTTACGTATGTAACCCTCGTTCCCTGAGTAGGGAACGGAGACGTTACGTCTTCCTGCCACTTTCCGCTGTACCGCGGGGATCGCCTGAGCTCAGTCTTGGCTCCTCAGCGAAGAAACATATCTGCCTGTTGCCGGCGTCCTCCTTTTATACCCACGAGGTAAGGCGGAGATACGCTATGCAAATTCCGCAGACCCATGGCATTTCTTTGCCATTGGCTCGTTTTGTAATACTCGAAGTCGATAGGTGTTCTAAGCGAAACCCCATTCGTCGTCATCCGACGTAACGTCTCCGTTCCCTACTCAGGGAACGAGGGTTACATACGTAACCGAGACGTTTTTTATACAGCTCTGAAGTCAATTAAAGTGGCATATCTCCAAAATGCTACAGTAAAATGGTGTGATATGAGGTGTGTGTACTGTATGGGACGTCCTGTGTTAAACCTGACTGTTATTTTTTTCTACTTATTAGAAATGTGGTCTTTATACACCTCTGAAGTCAATTAAAGTGGCATATCTCCACAATGCTACAGTAAAATGGTTTGATATGAGGTGTGTAAACTGTATGGGACGTCCCGTATTAAACCTGATCGTTATTTTTTTCTACTTATTAGAAATGTGGTATTTATACACCTCTGAAGTCAATTAAAGTGGCATATCTTCAAAATGCTACAGTAAAATGGTTTGATATGAGGTGTGTGTACTGTATGGGACGTCCCGTATTAAACCTGACTGTTATTTTTTTCTACTTATTAGAAATGTGGTATTTATACACCTCTGAAGTCAATTAAAGTGAAATATCTCCAAAATGCTACAGTAAAATGGTTTGATATGAGGTGTGTGTACTGTATGGGACGTCCCGTATTAAACCTGACCGTTATTTTTTTCTACTTATTAGAAATGTGGCATTTATACACCTCTGAATTCAATTAAAGTGACATATCTTCAAAATGCTACAGTAAAATGGTTTGATATGAGATGTGTGTACTGTATGGGACGTCCCGTATTAAACCTGACCGTTATTTTTTTCTACTTATTAGAAATGTGGCATTTATACACCTCTGAATTCAATTAAAGTGACATATCTCCAAAATGATACAGTAAAATGGTTTGATATGAGGTGTGTGTACTGTATGGGACGTCCTGTATGAAACCTGACTGTTATTTTTTTCTACTTATTAGAAATGAGGTCTTTATACAGCTCTGAAGTCAATTAAAGTGACATATCTCCAAAATGCTACAGTAAAATGGATTAATATGAGGTGTGTGTACTGTATGGGACGTCCCGTATTAAACCTGACCGTTATTTTTTTCTACTTATTAGAAATGTGACATTTATACACCTCTGAAGTCAATTAAAGTGACATATCTCCAAAATTCTACAGTAAAACGGTTTGATATGAGGTGTGTGTACTGTATGGGACGTCCTGTATTAAACCTGACCGTTATTTTTTTCTACTTATTAGAAATGAGGTCTTTATACACCTCTGAAGTCAACTAAAGTGGCATATCTCCAAAATGCTACAGTAAAATGGTTTGATATGAGGTTTGTGTACTGTATGGGACGTCCTGTATTAAACCTGACTGTTATTTTTTTCTACTTATTAGAAATGAGGTCTTTATACACCTCTGAAGTCAGTTAAAGTGGCATATCTCCAAAATGCTACAGTAAAATGGTTTGATATGAGGTGTGTGTACAGTATGGGACGTCCCGTATAGAAACTGACCGTTATTTTTTTCTACTTATTAGAAATGTGGTCTTTATACACCACTGAAGTCAATTAAAGTGACATATCTCCAAAATGCTACAGTAAAATGGTTTGATATGAGGTGTGTTTACTGTATGGGACGTCCTGTATTAAACCTGACCGTTATTTTTTTCTACTTATTAGAAATGAGGTCTTTAAGGGCCTCTGAAGTCGAAAATGTCCATTGTGTTTCGCATGGGTTTTTTTATACTGTATGGCACATTGAATACAAGAGAGCAGTAAACCATATGCAGTATATTTAGAAAGAGTGAATACTTTATTTTGTCTTCTTGTGCTGTAAACATTTACATAAAACTATTTCTTGAGATGTGAACTATAAAAAGAGAGAAAAAAGAAAGCATCATGTTACATTTTGTCTCACAAATATGTGCAACTAACACGAAAGAAAGAAAGAAAGAAAGAAGAAAGAGAGAAAAAGATAGAAAGAAAGAAAAGGAAGAAAGAGAAAAAAGGAAGAAAGAGAGAAAATGAAGAAAGAGAAAGATAGGAAGAAAGAAAGAAAAAGATAGAAAGAAAAAAGGAAGAAAGAGAGAGAGAGAAAGAAATAGAGTAAAAGATAGAAAGAAAGAAAAAAGGAAGAAAGAGAGAAAGAAAGAGAAAAAGAAAGACAGAAAGAAAGAGAGAGAGAGAAAAAGATAGAAAGAAAGAAAAAAGGAAGAAAGAGAGAAAGAAAAAGAAAGAAAGAAAAAAGAGAAAGAAATAGAGAAAAAGATATAGAAAGAAAGAAAGAGAGAAAGAAAGAGAGAGAGAAAAAGATAGAAAGAAAGAAAAAAGGAAGAAAGAGAGAAAAAAGAAAGAAAATGGAAGAAAGAGAGAAAGAAAGAAAGAAAAAGATAGAAAGAAAGAAAAAAGGAAGAAAGAAAGAGAGAAAAAGATGGAAAGAAAAAAGGAATGAGAGAAAGAAATAGAGAAAAGGTAGAAAGAAAGAAAAAATTAAGAAAGAGAAAAAAATAGAGAAAAAGATATAGAAAGAAAGAAAGAAAAAAGGAAGAAATAGAAAGAAAGAAAAAGGGAGAGAGAGAGAGAGAGAGACTTTTGAAACCCTTTTAATTTACCAGAACATTACAGAGCTAATATACAAAACACACACACATAAAAATAAAAAAGTTTAATTGGTAATCTTACCAATTAAAAAACAAATTTCCAAACTCACTAATTGTCACTAAAGCATCTCTAACGCCCCACCTCATTGTAAAAAAGGTACATTATCAATTTGTTTGTAATATGCAAATTCAATAGCAACCCTAAATTCCACCAATGATTTAAAAAGAACCAACAAATCAACATCTTGAGCAGCATTTTTACATTGATGTGTTTTCAGGATTGCTAACTTGGCTTGGCCCATTAAAAAATTGGCAAGCACACACTGTTCGCGCCATGCCTGTTTATACTTGCAACCAAAAACAAAAAGGGTGTTTGTAAAAGAAAACCCCAATTTCATAATTAGTTTTTCCAAAAGTACAAAAAGTGGAACCAGCCTTGAACACTCACAAAATAAATGAAAAACATTATCGGAAGCCTTACAGAAAGGACATTCAGGTAAAACCACTTCATTAAATTTAGAAACAAAGTTGTTTGTAGCCAACACACAGTGAAGGATTCTCCACTCTAGATCTCCATACTTTTTGGGAATCGGAGGCTTGTACAACAGCCTCCATGAGGGATTCACATCTCTGGGCACTGAAAGGTACATCTTCCATTTAGTATCTACCCTTTCCTTCAACTGTCCAAAGTGTGCCGATTTAGCACAAACATAATAAACTGTTTTTTTCCCCATACTTTGGAAATCCAAAAGTTCAAACCCCTTTAACAAAAGAGCCTTAGTGTTCTCTTCAATTTCCAAATTTTTAGGGACAACTTTTAATGCCGGAAAAGTCTTTGATAACAAGCCATTATTTAATGCAGAATCTACAAGTGATGTGAAATCTGGGGGGAAACAAGCCTTAAAGCTCTTAACTACTCCTTCCACTATTCTCACTGACCTCAACCCGACCTGGTCAGCAAGTGACTGAGCCGTTCGCCACTGACCTCTCGTTGTATCAAGCAGATCTATAACTCTAGATATTCCAGCATTCAGAAACATTTCAATTACAGAACTTGATAATGGAGGCTGTAGCTTAAAAAAAGGGTTAAAAAAAAAAGGTTCTGCACATCCATAATTTTCATCACCCACTCTTGAAAATTTTAACAAACTCCATGATTGAAAAATTGATTCATAGAACTTGAAAAAAGAACCATACACATTTTTAACACAAGGCTTCTCAATTAAGAACAGCTCTTTGTCAAGATCTGTTCCTCCAAGTTCTTTAAGAATATACAAGCAATAATTAATCCATGGCATACCATCAGAGCAGTACAGCAGATTTTGCAGTGTTTGTAGTCTCATTGCTGCAATTTTGGATTCAACGTGTATAAGGCCTTGACCTCCCTCTGCAACGGGAAGATACAGCACTCCAGGAGGAAGCCAATGATGGTCATTCCAAAAGAAATCAACAAATGCCTTTTGAATCGTTAAAAGCAGTTCTTTCGGGGGATCTAACACTGTAACCTTATGCCACAGCATTGAAGCGGCCAGATTATTAATCACCAGGCATCTCCCTCTATATGAAAGCTGTGGGAGAATCCACTTCCACTTTTGTATTTTACCAATTACCCTGTCAACCACTCCTTCCCAGTTCTTCTCCATGTACTGGTCAGTTCCAAAATAAATGCCAAGAACTTTTAAACCTTCCTGTGCCCATTTACAATGATTTGGCAAATTAGGAGGTCCTGAACTATGCCAATCTCCCATTAACCAAGAAGCACATTTTTCCCAATTTATGCGTGCAGAGGTAGCTTTCGGAAAAATATTCAAACATGAAATAATATTTTCAATATCATTTGAGTTGGTAATTATCAGAGTTACATCGTCTGCATATGCTAAAAGTTTTACTTGGGGTACTTTGGGTTAACCAGGAACACCAATACCACATAATCTTTTTCTCAACAGACTTAAAAAAGGCTCAATAGAAATAGCATAGAGTAGACCTGATAGAGGACAGCCTTGTCTTATTCCTCTTGTCACTGAAAAAGGTCTAGTTAATGTTCCATTTACTCTTAACATGCTATAAATATCACTGTACATGAGCTTAATAAAAGACACAAAATGATGACCAAAGCCAAAAGCCTCAAGAGTCTTAAATAAATAAGAGTGGTCCACTCTATCAAAGGCTTTTTCTTGGTCCAAAGAAAGTAGACCAATGTCCAAGTTATGCCTTTTTGCCACTGAAATGATATCTCTAACCAAAAAAAGATTGTCAAATATTGTTTGGTTAGGAATACAGTAAGACTGATCGTTGTGAATAACAGTTTCTATGCAGTTCTTCAATCTGTTGGTTAAGGCTTTTGAAAAGATTTTTAGATCAACGCACAGCAGGGAGATGGGGCGCCAGTTCTTTAAGCAACCAAGGTCTCCTTTTTTGGGGATCAAAGTTAAAACTGCTCTCCGACAGCTTAGAGGAAGGGTCTCTCTTTCAATGCTTTCCGTCAAAACATCATACACATCCTGGCCAATTAAGTTCCAGAAAGCTTTATGAAACTCGGATGAAAGACCATCCAAACCAGGCGACTTTCCAGGATTCAACTCCTGGACAGCTCTCGAAAGTTCAGCCATTGTCAAAGGGCTCTCAAGATCCATCTTGTCCCTGTTTGATAATTGAGGCAAGTCACTCAGAAGAACATCAGCTTCTACTCCATTACATGGCTCTGAACGGTATAAATCTTCATAAAAGGAAATAGCAAAAGCATTCATTTCTGTTTGTGTTGTTAATATTTTTCCATCTGGAAGCTTCAGTTGATGAAGATGCTTATGCGCCCTTGGCAAGAATCCCAAAAGAGGTGAAAAGAGTGGACAAAGCAGTGATCCTGAAGTAAACCATTATCAAAGTACCAAAGTGATTTATAGGATTTAGTGGTCTCAACAGAAATAACCATACTCATATAATGATGGTCTGAGAGAAAAGTGGGCGAAATAGAATTCCTAAAAAACCTTCCCCTATTACATAATTCAGTATAAAAACGATCAAGTCTAGCTCCAGACATATTATTTGAGTTGACTTTCATCCAAGTGTACTGTCTAAGCCCAGGAAATGCATCTCTCCACAAATCGACAAAATTATAATAATCAATTACACTTTTCAGAATCTTGGCTGAAGGAGGATGTGGTTCATTATGATTCCGATCAAATTTCTGATTTAAAGTGCAATTAAAATCACCCCCCAGTATAACAATATTATCCCGGGGACAGAGCGATAGTGCATCTGATAATTTTTCAAAAAAAGTGATACGCTCCCGGCCATCATTTGGAGCATAGACGTTAAACAGAGAAAAAACTGTCACCTAAAGTAACATCTACTCGTAATATTCTTCCTGGTACTATATCAAAACTCTTTAAAATGCCACCAACCCGGGGTGAAAACAAAATCGCTACCCCTGCACTCACATTTGTGCCATGGCTGAGAAGAACATTACCCTTCCAATCACTAAACCTCTGTGACTGGTTCTGCAAATCTGTGTAGGTTTCCTGAAGTAAGATCACATCAGCCTTTTTAAGAATTAAATAATTGAAAAGATCATTTCTTTTTACTGTACTACGACAACCATTAATATTTAGAGACCCAATATTAAAAAAAGTCATGACAAAAATAATAAAGGGGTATAAAACAACCCACCACATCTGCCTTTTAACACTTTTCATAAGATCAATGTTTTTTCAGACGCGAATTTAGACTTTTTCTAACCGTGCTAACAAGTTTTTTAAGCCTGTAGCGTTTTGGTTGATCTAATTCCTCCAAGGTCGCCTTTCGCATAGCAATAGCACCAGACTCCACGAAAAGTTCTAAGTCAGGAAAGTGTTTATCCAATTTGGGTTTTCTCTGATTTTTAGTAGCGTCTAGGAAATTGCTCAACTCTTGAACTGTGTAAAAAGGAGGTTTTAAATGGGGAGTAAGAAAAATCCCCACAGAATTTCCGTGTGAATAGGCATCGTGTTCTTCTCCAGTATCTGGACATTCGCTTTCAGAATCATTCTCAGATAAGTCATCAGTTCTCTGTGACAACAGATCTATATCACCCTGTAACAGGCTGCTGCTTTGGACAGGAGAGTATTCAAGCTCACTTTGCTTTTCTGGGTATTTTGCATCACTAACTACCTCTGAAGCAATGAGCTCCTCAACAACTAGAGCATTGTCACCTTCATTTGTACTAATGACGGAGGTTCTGTCTGTATCTTCAGTGGGACAATCTTGTGCAAGCACACCAGAACCCTCTACACTATTAGATAAAACTGCAGTTTCATCTAGCTGTACATTATCCGTAGACGTACTTTCTGCAATGTTATTATTATCCGCAGCGGTATTCACCTGTTCCGTTACAGAATTACTCTCCTTCTCAGCCTCCATATTTAAAGGACACGACTGTCTTACGTGGCCCTGTTTCCCGCATGAAAAACATTTCATTGAATCAACAGAGATAAATATCGTATAATTTTTCCCATTCAACATCAGTTTTACAGCAACTTCCAGATTTTGAAATTCAGCATTTAAAATCATGTACGTGTGACGTCTAAATGACATGATGTGCTTTAATTCCGGGTTTTTTAAACCAAGCGGAATCATTTTGATCGGTCCCATTAATTTGCCGTAACGCGCCAGAATGCGCTCAAGTGTATCATTTGCTGTGTCAGGTTTTAAAATATCAGAAATTGAATTATAGACGATGACGTCACCAGCCCCCCACATGCTCCAAATTCACCCAAAATAGTCTCGTTCGTTTGTGCTCCGTTTGTGCTGGTTTGTGCTGTAAAAGGTTTCGTTTGAGCTGCTTCAGTTTTTTAGATATTAAAATAATATTAGGTGGTCATTCTGAGGTCACTAAGCCCCCAAGAGGCCAAGAGAACAGCAAAACTATCCTCGAGGTGAGCACACTTTTAAAGTAGAATTGACGAAGACGTTCTGTCATTGCATAATTTGTTCAATAAACAATTATCTTCTCTTAAGTCTCTTCTGATTGTATTTTATTTTTACGAGTCTCATCTGCTACACTTCACTGCCACCACTAGGGGCAAGTGACACTTCTGTTCAAGAATGCTCTTGTGTAAAATGCTGTAGAGTTGGTGGAGAAAAGGTCGATATAAATCAAACTACAAAAGTCGTTACTAATCCAAATTTCTGGCCAATGTAAGTATACATTGTTTTAAAACTGTCAGTTACAATATTAGTAGCTTCAAGAATAATTGTACAACATTCAAGAGAGCTTGTTACTTGTTATTGAACAGAAACCTCATTAATAACACTTATGTTACTAATTTAGCTATGAAATGCTGATTACAGTTGCAGACATTTGCCTTTTAGTATTAAAAAACGACCATGGGTCACATGTGCAACTGTATTTAACATTTCATAGCTAAATTAGTGATATTAGTGTTAGCAATGAGTTTTCGGTTCAATACTGACAATCTAGGTGTCAACATTACCATATTGGTCCTAATATAAGATATATTATCCATCTACATTATCCTTACTATATTATATTATCCCATTATTCTTATATTCAGACCAATACAGTAATATATTAAACCAAATTTATGCTGTACATGATATCTTTTGGAGTCAGGATAATTGAGGGTAATTATGTTGTGCTTATGCCAGATGCCCAAGAAACCAGCAGTCCACAGGGATTCCATTTTCACAGTCCTGTGTTCATCAAAAGAGGCCATAGTCCAAAATGGCAACATAGATACTCCTAATCAGAGCATCTGGACAGAGCTTAGTAAACAGCTAGACAACAAGATCACTGCAAAGGCACTACACACTTTTTTTTAAATTAAACAGACACAATATCTGGACTGCTTTAGGGTTTACTCATGAAAGTGATCATGAAACAAGTGGCAGTAGTGATGACACTGATTTTGAGCCTGGGCCCTTTCCTCCAGTCCAAAAGATTGCTGACCTTTTGATTTTGAAGTTCCATTTCAGAAATGGATTGATTTATGCCTGAAACAGTAACATACAAAAACAAGTTCTCTAAAACAAAAACAAAAGGAATACACAATTTTGAAGCCTGGTATCTGGACGCATGTGATAAATCATCACATTTGGCAAGAAGTGAAATACCCCTGCACATTTGCTTTTAAAAGAGCCAAGGTCTATCCATCAGCCACAGACAAATATATTGTAATCAGAGGCAACTGTAAGGAGTGTCGTGGCCACATTCACATAAAATGTGACAAAAAGCCTGAAATAAACAGCAAAATGAAGTTCAGGTGTTCACTTAAAAACACTGATGACTCCCTGCACACTGGCTGTTCCAAACGTGCGATGTCTGGTAACTTGCGTGTGCAGATATCCAAAGAACTGTGTGAGGGTAGAAAGGAACCCCATGTATGGAGGGCATCAGAGGCAACAAAGCTGATGGATTTTGGAGATCCTGAGCCAAGTCATCTGCCTAACTTGGCCAGCCTGCGCAAAGCAAAGCAAGAGAGAAATGATTTAGAATTAGGCGACAAGGATCCTATTCTGTCATTGCAGATGCTAAAATACAGTGCACCTCACAGTGGTAGCATTAAAGACATTGGACTAGACAAGTTTTTCTGTCACTATTGGAGTCAAACACAAATGTATATGTACAAGGCATTATCAAAGACATCTACTAACCCCACTGTGAGTTTTGATGCAACTGGCTCAGTGGTGAGGAAACTACAGAGACCAAATGGCAAGTCTGGCCATATATTCCTATATCAGGGTGTTGTGGCAGGGGGTGAGAGCTCAAGTGTCCCAGTGGTGCAAATGCTGTCAGAGAGACATGATGTTAATGCCATAACACATTGGCTGACAGAATGGATACGCGCAGGTGCACCTACTCCAAAAGAGGTTGTGAGTGACTTTTCTCTGGCTTTGCTCTGAGCTTTGGTCAAGGCTTTTACTTCTCATCCTGATCTTAAGACCTACATCAATGAGTGTTGTGGTGTCTTACTCGGTAGACAGTCAGCAAAAGTCCCACCTTGTTTCGTGCGGGTTGATGTTGCACACTGCATCAAGATGATCTGCCGGTGGGACTGCTTGAAAAAAAAAAACACATCGCATTAAAGATTTCTTTGTTAGGTCAATAGCTCAGCTTCTCATGTCACAATCCATGGACGATGCAAGAGAGCTACTAAGATGCATTACTATTGTGGCTCTCAGCGAAACAGAGGGTAGTGACAGCTCTGGAGCCCCCCTCATTTCAGAAAGGTGCAAGAAATACCTAAAAGCCCGAATTGCAGAAGAGCGTGTCATCATTCCAGATGTAGAGGGTGCGGACCTGGAAGAAGTGGATCCATGTGACCAAACACAGACAGACCTGCGGCAGTGGGTAACAGACATATGTGAGGAGAGCAGGTCACTTGCCACATCTAATGGTGATCATGACAATATGCACTTCCTCCCTGAGATTATTCCAATATAATCTGGCTTGCAAATTACTTACCTCTCTGGACAGGGCTAATGATCCCTCACTTCCGGAGCTCCAACATCACCGCAAGTTCAGCCAATGTCGAAGCCGAGTTTAAAAACATCAAACGCGGCCTTTTCAAGCATGAACACTTGCCTATTCGAGTGGATCGATTCATTGCTCGACATCTGTCCTTCATTGAAGGCAACATGCGTATTTTTTCTGCAAAACAAAAGAGTGTGGAAAAAGGTGAAGAGGATGAGGCTGTTGCGACAGTGATCGACACAGGAGTCAATCCACTACCCACCGCAACCTGCAGGATAGATGGAAGGCCAGAGATGGATGCTTCCTGCTATGGGAAGTCTGACACCTTCACAAACATCCATCCAACAGATGAAGAAGCTGTTGAAAACTGGAGAGGCTTAGCGGTTCCACCCAAAAAGAGGAAGAGGAGTTCATACCTCTCTCCTTGTCCTGAATGGCTCCATGCAGAACCATCTGTGAGAGGGAAAGACTAAAAGTGGACCTGTTGAAAAACGGAAACAATCAACAGCCTGTTAAACTCAGGAAATCAAGAATCTCTGTGCTTAACACATGTGCATTTGTTGCTTTTTGTCAATGCTTATGTTGTGCTTACTGTGATAGTGTCACTTTTGAAAATATTGTTTGCAATGAGGATTCCAACAACCTCCTCCAGCTAGTGAAATCCATCACCACAAAGGGTCTGAATGTACAGGCCTACATACAGAGGGCAGAACTGCTGAGCGAAATATTCAAAGCTGTCTGACTGAAGTCTGGTGCTCTCCAAATCGATGCACAATGCCACATCTCCACTATCATTGAAAAGTCAATGACAAAACGCACTTGTGTTTCATTAACAAAACAGTGCTCTTCACAGTATTGTGGTCTCAGCAAACAAGTGACAAGGGAAATTGCAAAGGAAATTGTTTGTACTTCTGTTGCTGTACTGCTGGCTTCTGGCATGGCTCATCTTCAGACCGCAGTGGAAGAAGGCATGACCTTCCGGAGTCCCCCTGCCTCAGGCCGATCCAAAGGGTGTCACAGTGTCCCTCTGCAATCAAGACAGATACCTCAGAAAAAGTGCTCTGTGCAGGGAAAGTTTCTCACAGTTACAGTCTGGGAGAACTTATGTGGATTGACACTGACCTGGGAAGCAACTCCACAGAATTTCCTTTGAGTTAATTTCCCTCCAATCTGATGCTCCAGGGAAAGAGATTTACTTCACGGGCAGTCATTGCTTTTAGAGGAGGCTTAACCCAGGATGCTCTTGGGCATTGTGTGGCCTACTGCAGGAGGTCTCCATGTGTCTGGGAGATGTATGATGACCTGAGAAGTGGAGTGACAGCAGCGTCAGATAAAAACAAAATATGCCCACATGCTGTATTATACACAAAAGACTGATTGCACTATTTATATTTAATTTCGCAAGTTAAATTATTTTGGTTGAACTTTTTGTATGCCACATACCCTTGTTTTCCTACTCCTGTTAGGAGAAGGAAGTAGTGTTCTATTTTATGGAAGTTTGCACTCAAGTCTATTATTTTGTGTGGTATCTTTGGTTTGAAGACAGATTTAAACTTGTCAGTATTAAGTGTTTTTAAGTTTAAGTTTTTAAAGTTTTTTTTGTTTTTTTTGTTAATGGATGTTCGATAGTACATAATTAAATTTCAAAAGTTAAATCATTTTGACTTAATTGAGTCATGAGTTTCCTCATACATAATAATAATAATAATAGTAGTAATTAAATGATATACACAGACACATAAATACACAGACAATAGCCTACCAGTCAAAAGATTTAAAAGGTTTATTTTTTAATGTTTCTCAAAGTTTAATGTTCCCTTATGCTCACTAAGGCTATATTTATTTTATCAAAAATACAGTAATATTGTGAAATATTATTCCAATGTAATACTGCAGTTTTATATGTGAATATATAGTAAAGTGTAATTTATTCCTGTAATCAAGGCTGAATTTTAGCATCATTAGTTCAGTGTCACATGATCCTTCAGAAAACATTCTAATAAATCTACGGATGTTATGAATGTGATGCTCAAGAAACATTATCAATGTTGAAAACAGTTGTGCTGCTTATTGTTGTTCTTTACTTATTCTGAAAACCAATATATACAACAATTCAAAGATTTTGGTTAAGTGATATAAAATATAATACTTTTATATAGCAAGGAAGTAATAAATTAATAAAAAGTTGATCAACATTGATCAAAATTAAGAACCTTTCTTAACTGAGCACGAATAATAATTGAGCATACAATCAACATTTTACCATGATTTCTAAAGAATCATGTGATATCGAAAACTGGAGTAGGTCTATACATAAAATAAAGCTTTTACATCAGTCTAAATGACATTGTAATTAAATTTAAACCGAAAATAGCTACTTTAAATTGTAATAATATATATGTTTCATCAAAAAAGTGAGCTTAACAGACATAAAAAAAGAAGAATCCAAACTTTTGACGCCATAGCCAATAAGCCTTTACACACATAAACACAGCAAACAGATTATGGTGCGTGTATTTGTGACAATTTTCATATATGTTATAAACAAAACACAACATACAGTAAGTAAAAACACTAACCTTGAAGTTTGTGTTGCATCCACATCCTGTATCCGCAGTGTTCGTTAAAAGTTGAAAACGCACAGGATAACATAACCTAAGTGAATATTGTGATTTGGTTTGCCGATTCTTTAGGTCTTACCTTGTTACTTTAACTAGCCTACTGTTAAAAAAAGTGGGCTGGTGCACTGTCTATAATTCTCTCTCATTCAGTGTCTCGCCCATTCAGTTAGTTGTGCATAACGGAGCACAAACGAACGAGACTATTTTGGGTGAATTTGGAGCATGTGGGGGTGCTGGTGACGTCATCAACAATAATTGAATGTGTAATATTTTAAAACCCGACACAGCACAAACGAAAATTTTACCGGCACAAACCAGCACAAACGAAGCACAAACGAAGCACAAACGAACGAGCCAATTTGGGGTGAATTTGGAGCATGTGGGGGGCTGAGTGACCTCAAAATGACTACCTAATATTATTTTAATATCTAAAAAACTGAAGCAGCTCAAACAAAACCTTTTACAGCACAAACCAGCACAAACGGAGCACAAACGAACAAGACTATTTTGGGTGAATTTGGAGCATGTGGGGGGGCTGGTGACGTCATCGTCTATAATTCAATTTCCGATATTTTAAAACCCAACGCAGCACAAACGAAAATTGTACCGGCACAAACCAGCACAAACGAAGCACAAACGAACGAGCCAATTTGGGGTGAATTTGGAGCATGTGGGGGGCTGAGTGACCTCAAAATGACCACCTAATATTATTTAAAGATCTAAAAAACTGAAGCAGCTCAAACAAAACCTTTTACAGCACAAACGGAACACAAACGAACAATACTATTTTGGGTGAATTTGGAGCATGTGGGGGGGCTGGTGACGTCATCGTCTATAATTCAATTTCCGATATTTTAAAACCCAACGCAGCACAAACGAAAATTGTACCGGCACAAACCAGCACAAACGAAGCACAAACGAACGAGGCTATTTTGGGTGAATTTGGAGCATGTGGGGGTGCTGAGTGACCTCAGAATGACCTAAAAATATTCTTTTAATATCTAAAAAACCGAAACAGCACAAACGAAACTTTCTACAGCACAAACCAGCACAAACGGAGCACAAACGATTGAGCATAGTTTGACGACGTTTTGCATTGGGTGGGGGGCCAACTTCACGCAGGTAAATCGGTCCAATCTTGCCATAGAAATAATTCTATCACGCACATGAGTCCAAGTATACTGTTTTTGTATGCTCATTAATCTCCAAACATCACACAGTTCATGCATCTTAACAAATTGAATCAATCGATTTCTAGAAGGTATATGAGGTTCTAAATGATTCCTGTCTAGATTAGATTCAGTGCAGTTGAAATCACCTCACAAAAACAAAAACTCTTCTTGATTACATTTTTGTAATACAGAACACAATATATTTAAAAACACCATTCTCTCTATTGCAGAGAGAGGACAGTACACACAAATAAAATCAATAACATTCTTGTCATAGTTTGCTCTTACTTTTAAAAGTCTACCTTTTACTATTTCTTCTACTTGAAAAGAATGTGGATTAAAATTCTCGCAAAAAGAATGGCTACTCCACCACTAAGTGAAGTATTATGACTTAAAAACGAAAGACCATCCCACTCTCTAGCCCAATCAGAAGCATTTTTTAGATCACTATGAGTTTCTTGCAGCATCACCACATCTAACTTATTTTGTTTCACAAATTCATAAATTCCCATTATTTTCTTAATATCTCTTGCTCCATTAATATTCAAGGAAGCAATATTAACTTCATTCATTTTTAAAAGAAAAGAAGAAAATAAAAAACAAGCAAAAGCTGATAAAAACAGAACTAGAAACCCATGTGTCACGTTTGGCTTTTTAGCTATTATCGTTTACAAGATCAGGGTTTAAAATTCTTACAATTTTCTTTAACCGATAGATTTCCTTGTTTGTAAATAAGCTTTCCGCCATGAACATTTTGGTTTTGTCAACAAATTGTTTGATGTCTGGAAAATATTCACAGACACGTACTCCTCTCTTATTTTTCGTTGCTTTGAGGAATATTTTAATGTCTTCTACCTCATAATCACAACTGGATGAAGCTCTTTGAGAAAAACTGAAATTTGAATCCGAAGACTCATTGCCACTTTCCATCCCTTCTTGTTCATCATCATCAACTACATTTGTTTTTTTCTGTTTAACACTTTCAACTTCACTTGAACTTTTCCTTTTACCTGGAATTTTAAACTCAGTTGTATCTGATTCTAGATCAACATCTTCACACAGTTCGATTGATTGAACCTTCACATTGCTTTTATCCTTTGTCAAAACTGACTCTGTAATGACATCGCTGACTCCTACACTCACAGTAGCATTCAACTCACCTTCCTGCAAAGACACTACTGGTTCAGTGATATCATCAGAAACGTCCTGGTTGCGTATGCAACCCACCGTTCCCTGAAGGAGGGAACGGAGGACGTAGTCGACGCGACTGAAATGGGATCACGCTAGGGAGCCTATCATCTTCGATTACTATTGAACGAGCCAATGGAATTTGGCGTGCGTGATTTGCATCACACACTCCGCCCCCGCGGCGCGGGTATAAATACGGAAGTGGATGCACGCACTAGTTGCTTTTCGCTGAGGAGCCGAGAGTAACCCGGGGTCAGCGGTGGTCCAGCGGTAGTGGCAAGGGGACTACGTCCTCCGTTCCCTCCTTCAGGGAACGGTGGGTTGCATACGCAACCAGGACGTTCCCTTTCAGTCGATAACGTCGGACGTAGTCGACGCGACTGAAATGGGATCAACCATTGAACACGCCACTGACGCTGCCACCTTCCAGTGCCTAAACCAAAGCCTCCTGATGCCCCCGCAAACTTAAGGCGGGGAAGGACAGGGCTTAGGCCAGGGAAGTCACTGCTGTTCCTACAGGACCACTGGGAAAGCGTTCCCCGTATGTTGGAAGGAAGGGACGCTGCGGAAGCCACATCCAACCCGAGGGAGGTAACGTGGAGAATACACATATGAACTGGGCGGAAACCGGGCAGTCTAACATATGGAATGTCACTGGGGTGGCTCCAGCCTAAGACGGGGGGAGACTCGGACAGTGACGGCAGAGAGACTCTGCCGAGGGAAGACACGGGCTCACCGCAGGGAGCCGTATCGTGGAAGAATACACATATGGGGTCACAGAAGGGACCGCAACATATGGACCCAGCCTAACACAGGTTCCACACTGCTTACGAGTGGTAGGCCTAACACCAGACGTTCCGCACGTCCGACGTCTGAGGGGTGTGGAGGAACTCAACAGGGTTCAATTTTAAGGGAACTCAACTGGAGTAGAAAGGCGCACGTATCCAGTCCATAGGAGGGGAATGGCGCAGCAAGCCGACACTTGAACCGGGCTCACGGTGAAACTGGCTTCATGAGAAGGGAGCCCACGGGAAGCAGCGGTTCAACTAGGTGTCGTCCAGCCCCCAACTCTAGAATCTGTTTAGCAAAGTATATCGTCAACGCCCAGGCGGAGCACTTTACACTCATCATAGAGGAGCTCAACACCTAAGTGGACATGTTGCATCTCGGATCTTTGCCGAAATGAAGGCAAGCACTAAGTGCAACTTCGCATGGAAACAGCCTTCCCTCTCTGCTGAATTCCAACAGATACTTGAAGAGCTGGTCTGAGGTCTATGACTTGCATTCTGTACACGTCCAAGCGAACGGACAGAGAAGCCAGGGCTGGATCTGCCTCCTCCAGGGCAGCGCTTGCAGGCTCACCACCTGCTCCTATTACGGGAGAGGTAGGAACCTTGGGCACAATCCGAGCCGGGGTCTCAGCTTGTGAGAGTTAGCCGGCCCAGACTCCAGGCACAATACGTTGACCGAAAGCGAGCAAGTCCCTACCCTCTAGTAGAGACCACGCGAGCAGGAGAACTGATATAACAGAATTTTTAACTCACTGCCTGCAGTGGCTCAGGGGCGGTCTCTGCAGTGCAGTCGCACCAGGGACAAGGCCCAAGAGGATAAAGAGGGACACAAGGATTTACAAGACCTTGCTCCTCAGGAACCTGACGATCAGAACGTGCTTCTGCATACTTCTGCAACACGATGAGCGTCGTTTTAACACCGAGGCAACATCATTTTGAGGGTGAAGGAAAACAGCCTACTGCAACCCATTTTGCAGGAAAGAGAGCACTGAAGTGATCGAAAGCTTTCAGGATCTCCTCTGGAGAGAAGACGCACTCAACGACTAGGTTCCACTTCTAAAGGCGTAAGCACGCTACCCCATTCTAGGGGGTGCTCGCAGAAGTGATGGTAACTATCACACATTCTTGTGATAGCCACCTGAACCTCCGCGTTCCGATGTAAGACCACCCGGAATCCCCGGGGGAAGAACGCGTGTGCCCTCGTGCCCCGCCCCTGAAGAGTTTTCCGGGGAAGTCAGGAAGGCTGTTGATGGGAGCCAGGTCTAGTTGGGCCAATAAGGGGCAACTATGAAGACCTGTTCCTCTCCTGACTTGGCACGTAGGTGCAAGTGACGGGCGCAAAAGACAGGAGCATTGCTCAACACAACATGTGAAGATCACTGGGCTTCAGGAGCATTTTCTGCTCAGCACTTGGGTGTGACAAGTTCACTGAGCTTCAGGAGCATTCCTGCTCAACACCTGAGTGTGATAAACTCACCGAGCTTCAGGAGCATTTCTGCTCAACACTTGAGCACGAAGAACCTCACTGAGCGACAGGAGCATTTCTGCTCAGCACTTGAGTGTGACAAGTTCACTGAACTTCAGGAGCATTCCCTCACTGAGCTTCGGGAGCATTTCTGCTCAACACTTGAGTGCGAAGAATTTCACTGAACGACAGGAGCATTTCTGCTCAGCACTTGAGTGTGACAAGTTCACTGAGCTTCAGGAGCATTACTGCTCAACACCTGAGTGTGATAAACTCACTGAGCTTCAGGAGCATTACTGCTCAACACTTGAGTGCGAGGAACTTCACTGAGCACCAGGAGCATTTCTGCTCAGCACTGCGTGTGATGAATTCACTGCGCTACCTGTGATGGACTCACTGAGCTACAGGAGCATTGCTGCTCAACACCTGAGTGCGATGAACTTCACTGAGTTTCAGGAGCAACTGTGCTCAACATGAAGTGTGATGATCTCACTGACTTGAGCAGCGCAAGGCGACCCTGAGTCGCCGTCACTTCTTAGAAGGCTCACTGGGGTTAAACGTATTCTGCGGGCCCCTGGGACAGCTGGGACCCAGTGTTTGTCCAAGGGTAGTCCGCTCGGTTTACTCAAACACTGGCGGAAAAATAAAACCGGGGGGGGCAATTGAGCGGCCCCGGAATGGTCAAGACCCAGCGGACCCAGGGGATGGAGTCTCCACTTGCCCTGGCTATAACTGTCGTGAGGCTCGATGGCGGCACGATTGAGTAAGCGGGAGGGGTGGAACAAGGCGCCCTCAGAAGCGTCTGACTCCAAGGAGGAGGTGACGGGAGAGTTTGTGACACCCGCAATGTCTAACAACTCGAGGCACGAATGCCCGTGTAGTCGGGGGTCGCCCAGGCCCCCGTTAAAACACGCCCTTTGTACATGGCCCCTCTGCTGAGGAGGGTTTGGCAGCAGACCGGGATGAACTATAGTCACACAGGGTGAGCTGTTCTGCCATGGTCACCTCGGGACTCGATCGTAAAGCTAGCGCTGAAGCGGTCACATACGGAGGAAGCCAACTTAGGCTGTCGCTATCGTATACCCCAGGAGCCTCTGAATCTTTTCAGTGGGACCCTTTCTCACTTCAACACCAGCTGAACACATTCTCACTGGAGAGACGTGTTGGACCGAGTACCTCTCCAAAAATGAAAAAGAGATACTCAGCCCGTGGGCGAGATTACTCTCTTCCAGTTGACCTGAAGACCCAACGGGCTCTGGAGCACTCGAGGGGAAGGACACCACGTGTCCTTCAGGCCAAAGCTGCAGACCAATCTTGGGCCAAGATGGTCACAACCCACCACCTAGTAGCACGAAGAACGAGTTTACAACTGGCCTTCGTACCGGCTGGAGGAGCGGCTATATCAAATCCTTCGCCAGCAGGATAAGATAAGCACGCACAAGTCAGGAGCACTGCTCAACACTTGGTGTGAAGAATATCACTGAATTTTCAGGAGCACGTCTGCTCAACACCTAATGTGATGTTACTATCACTGACCTGAGCGGGGTAGCCGAGCCTGAGGTGGGGCAGCAAAGTAGAGATAGTGGTGTTAGTGTGCAGTGCAACACTTACCTGTCTCCACTAGCGGCAAGGGACGTGAGAAGGCGGATGACCGGGTCCTCGAACGCCCCAAGCTGCCTGTTGGCGACCAAGGGAAGCTGGGGGATGTAAGGCTATTATACAGGGTCACATCCGCCATACTGGCCCACTTGGGACTCAGGAATAGAAAAATTGCTCTTTTTCTGAATATGTGGGTACCGCTGACCCCGTTTTTATAGGGGCCAGCGGCGGAACAGACACACACATAACAAAAAACTCCAGCCGGCCCTCCAACCAGCCAGAGGGAGTGGATCGGCGATCACTCCACAAGCAACTCCTCCATCCCTGAGAGCCCGTCCAGGTTCAGCGTTTTCTTTTGCGCTGGAACTTACCACCTGGCTTGGCAGCGCCTGGAGCGGGCTGGGCGCCCCATGCGCGGCCGGCTCCGCGCCGGAACCTGGGTGAAGGCTGCTGCGGTGGTTCGGCGGGAGCTGAGGCGGCTGCAGGCGGACGCCCTCGGCGTCGAGCAGGCGGAGGATCTGACCTCGGGGGGCGGGTGAAGGCAGCAGCGTCCCTCCGAGGCAGGATGTGCCGGATGGCCTCCGTCTGCTTCTGAGCTGTAGAGAACTGTTGGGCAAAGTTCTCCACAGCGTCGCCGAATAACCCAACCTGGGAAATGGGAGAGTCCAGGAACCGAACCTTGTCCGCATCTCTCATATCGGCCAGGTTGAGCCAGAGATGGCGCTCCTGGACCACTAGTGTGGACATCGCCGAACCCACCGCGCGAGCTGCAACCTTCGCCGCCCGGAGGGCGAGGTCAGTTGCAGTGCGGAGCTCACCCATGAGCTCAGGGTCCGAACTACCCTCGTGCATGTTCATGAGTGCCTGGGCCTGGTGGACCTGGAGCAACGCCATGGCATGCAAGGAGGAAGCGGCTTGCCCACAAGCTTTGTAAGCCTTGCCCGTAAGAGCGGACGAGAACTTACAGGCTCTAGAGGGGTGACGAGGATCACCTCTCCAGGAAGCGGCCGCCGTTGGGCATAACTGCATCGCAACTGCCCGCTCCACCGGAGGGATAGCCTCGTAACCCTTCACCGCTCCCCCATCAAGGGTAGTGAGAGGGGAGGAGCTACTCAGGCGGTTTCTGGCAGAGAAAGGTGCCATCCATGCCCTCGTAAGCTCCTCATGCACTTCAGGAAAGAAAGGAACCGGGGCGGCGGACTGAGAACCAGTACGGCCCGCCCCGATATACCAATCATCCAACCGAGACGGCTCGGGACACGGTGGAGGGTTCCACACGAGCCCTACCGCCTCGGCGGCCTTTTTCAGCATAGCTGACATCTCTGGATCTGGCTCGGGCAACACTGGTCTCCCGGAGGGAGGCAGTGCAGCCGAGTCATCATCTCCAGAGTTCAGCTCCCCCTCCGATGCTGCGATTGACAACGTATCCCCTGGAGGGGCCCCAAATGACACGGCTGGCCCGTCCATTACAGAGGGACCAGCGGGATCAATGGGAGCTCCACCGGTTGCGGTGTGAAAGAGGAGTGAGGGACCCACGGGGCGTGGCCGGGCGGATTACCCCTCACTGTGATCCTCAGATCACCCAGCTTGGACGGCACCCCAGTCCTCCTCTGGGAAGGTAACCCAGAGGAAGAACAGGGGCGGGGCCCAGAGGTGGGGACTGCGCCAACGCTTTTAACGAAGGCGAGTCTAGATCTCAACACCGAGATGGACATGTTCCCGCAGTGAGAACATGCCTCATCCACGAAAGCTGCCTCAGCATGCTGTAAGCCCAAACATGCGACACAACTTTCGTGACCGTCAGAAGGGGATAGTGCCAGACCGCACCCAGAAATGCACGGATGGAATGGCATCTTGAAAAAGACGCACTCACACCCGTGTTGCTCTTTTAGGAAATGGGACCGTCACCAGTGCCGGAGCACACAGGGAATGACCGCGGCAAACACTGAATAGTCTTTCAACTAACAGTGAAGCACTCACTTCTCGCCCTCTAACCAACCGTCAACACACAAACAAACAGTAGAAATTTGATGCTGTTAAAACAGCAGTTGAGAGCTGAGAAGCTCGCGATCACCGCTGCACCACGCTGTAGAACACCAACACTGGAGAGGTCTTCCCGCAAGAACACCGACACACTCGCTTGTTGAACACAACAGCACTCTTCAGAGACATCAAAGACGAACGGCTCCGAAGCGAAAGGCAACTAGTGCGTGCATCCACTTCCGTATTTATACCCGCGCCGCGGGGGCGGAGTGTGTGATGCAAATCACGCACGCCAAATTCCATTGGCTCGTTCAATAGTAATCGAAGATGATAGGCTCCCTAGCGTGATCCCATTTCAGTCGCGTCGACTACGTCCGACGTTATCGACTGAAAGGGAACTACATTCTGTGCCTCAGAAACACCATTATTCTCTACAACAGTCACATTTTTCACACTCAGAATTGGAGCATTAGAAGGCCCTGCTTCAACCCTTTCCTCAACATCACTAGCCATGTTTCCATCCTCTTGTCAACCGAATTATCTGAAGTTCGGTAAAAAAAAACTCATGCGAATAAAGCTGGTGAAAGTGTTTCCATCCAACGGCTTTAAAGCGAATAAAAACCTGTACGTAATGACGTCACATGCTGTTTTGCGATCAAATTGGTATATCGAATTGATTTGAGACATTTTAAGGTGTTTCCATTCATTTTCGCACTGAATCGAACAACATTCAAGCAAACTTTTGCGAACAAAGTTTTGCTAGACAAAACGGAGCCTAATAGTGCTTATGTGCCAGCTGATAGCGACATATGTAAGGGAAAATGTATATGCCAGGCGGTTGTTAGCCTGAAGGGGTTGTATTCGCTAACAACCGCCTCGCTATACATTATCCTGCTTATTACACGGCTACCTACCAAATAAATCAATATTTGACACAAAATATTAACTTAAAAAGGAGTTTATTGATTTAAAACGAGTAGTGCTTCTGCTAAAGAAAATAGTCTGTTCCGTCTCTGAACTGCGTCCATGGCAACGGTGTGTTATACTTAGCAGCTCCGCAGTCTGTTAACAAGAAATAACACACCGCATTCTACATTAGAATTCAACAAAGCCACGTAATAACAAGCAAACCTAACATAAGAAAACAACGACTCTATAAACACATTGCTATGATGATGCAGATGCACGTATATGCCCGACGACAACAGAGGCAGCCTGTGGTGTGGGAACGACAGCGCTCCATCAGTTCTGGGAGATCGTGGTTCAGAGACACTTCACGGAAACCCTTTGGTTGAAGCATTTTTTTGCTTTGTCCACTTACATCTGTCTTTGTTGTCATCCGCCATATGTGCGCAAACAGAGCGGGAATACTGGCCGGAAATGAACTCGTCTTCTTCTATGTTTTGTGGCGTGTTGCAACCATAAAAGGGCCTAAAACTTAATCGCAATTCATTATTTATTCGGCAAATAACGTTTCCATCAGCTTTTATCGCATTTGCCGTATATCGATCAAGATAAAATCCGATGAGACCGAACGTATTTCATTTGAGTCGATATTCATGAAATTTAATCGTATTTTACTGTTTCCATAAGGCATTTTTCATTCGATATCACTTAATTCGGATAAAAAGGTGTGGATGGAAACATGGCTACTATTTAGACTAGCCTCCATCATGCTTTGCACATCAGTCGTTGAATGATCTTTATTTCTTTTGGGGCAAGTCCGAATCAGATGGCCTACCCCACCACAGTTAAATCACTTCATCTTATCAGTTGTACCATAGAAAACATAATCAAAAGTGTCAACCTTAATGTTAAAAGTCAAATCCAGTTCTTCGCTGTCTTTCAAAATCATGTAGGCAAATCTTCTAAAAGAAACGTCTCGGTTACGTATGTAACCCTCGTTCCCTGAGTAGGGAACGGAGACGTTACGTCGGATGACGACGAATGGGGTTTCGCTTAGAACACCTATCGACTTTGAGTATTACAAAACGAGCCAATGGCAAAGAAATGCCATGGGTCTGCGGAATTTGCATAGCGTATCTCCGCCTTACCTCGTGGGTATAAAAGGAGGACGCCGGCAACAGGCAGATATGTTTCTTCGCTGAGGAGCCAAGACTGAGCTCAGGCGATCCCCGCGGTACAGCGGAAAGTGGCAGGAAGACGTAACGTCTCCGTTCCCTACTCAGGGAACGAGGGTTACATACGTAACCGAGACGTTCCCTTTCGTTGTCACTCCGAGTTACGTCGGATGACGACGAATGGGGTTACCAGTCTAATCACGCCACCTTCTCAGCTGTCTTCCAGTGCCCTGCGTAAATTTGAGATCCCTGTCGTGAGACTGGCACGGACGAAGGACTCCTATTTAGCACAGGAATACCAAGGTACACTGGGGAGCATATCCCAAAGTTTAGGGGAAATATGCAATTACTGCCAACCCAGAGGGGGGGGGACTTAGAGAATACACATATGACCCGAAGGAGACATATGGAGAACACTGGGGTGTCCAGCCGCAGGTGGAATATTTCAACCCCAGGGGTGGCAAGGTGGCTTGCCAAGGGAAAGACACATGCTCAAAGAGGCTTACAGTGGAAATACACATGTGGGGGTCGCTCAGAGGAGGGACCATGCACACGGGAGGCACCTAGCCGACACGCAGGCAATAGACACTGGCGCCGACGTCAGGAGTGCTGGAGGAGCTCAGGGCTTCCGGGGAAGCTCACCTGAGGAGAATATCGCACGTATCCAGTCCGTGGAGTGGAATGGCGAGCAAGCGAAGACACCTGAGCGGGTCCGGTACTAGCTGGTTGAAGCGAGTACACGAGAGGACACTGGCTCCACTCGGAGATTAAAGAATCTGGCGAATGTGTTAGGTGTCGCCCAGCATGCAGCTCTGCCGATGTCTGTTAGCGAGGCGCCATGCGCTAGAGCCCAAGAGGATGCCACACTCCGGGTGGAGTGGGCAGTCACACCAAGGGGGCATGGTCGACCTTGCTGCTGGTATGCCAAAGCAATGGCGTCCACTATCCAGTGAGACAACCTTTGCTTTGAGAGAGCCTTTCCCTTCAGCTTCCCACCATAACAGACAAAGAGCTGGTCTGAGGTCCTGAAACACTGCGTACTGTCTACATAGGCGCGGAGAGCGCGCACTGGACAGAGCAGTGCAAGGCTGGGTCTGCCTCCTCCAGGGGCAGCGCTTGCAGGTTCACCACCTGGTCCCGGAAGGGAGTGGTAGGAACCTTGGGCACGTATCCAGGCCGGGGTCTCAGGATCACGTGAGAGTAAGCCGGCCCGGACTCCAGGCACGCTTCGTCAACGGAGAATGCGTGCAGGTCCCCTACCCTCTTGATGGAGGCCAGTGCAACCAGGAGCGCTGTCTTCATAGACAGGAATTTAAGCTCGACTGATTGCAGGGGTTCAGATGGAGCACTCTTCAGGGCAGTTAGAACCACTGAGAGGTCCGAAGAGGGAACGAGAGGAGGGGGGCGGATTTAGTCTCCTCGCTCCTCTCAGGAACCTGATAACCAGGTCGTGCTTCCCCACCGACTTACCTTCGATGAGGTCATGGTGAGCGGCAATAGCGGCAACGTAGACCTTCAGGGTGGAGGGAGACAGCCTTCGCTCCAGCCCCTGTTGAAGGAAGGAAGGCACAACGCTGATCGAGCATCTCCGGGGGTCTTCTCGGTGAGAAGAGCACCAGCTGACGAAGAGGTTCCACTTCAACGCATAGACGTGTCACGTGGACGACGCCCTAGCGGAAGTGATGGTAGCCACCACCGCTGGTGGTAGGGTACTCAAACCTGCTTCGTCCCGTCCAGGAGCCACACGTGGAGGTTCCAAAGATCGGGACGAGGGTGCCATAGGGTGCCCCGTCCCTGAGAAAGGAGGTCCTTCCTCAGGGGAATCGGCCAGGGAGGTGCTGTCGCGAGGAGTACTAGTTCGGAGAACCAGGTCCGGGCGGGCCAGTATGGCGCGACCAGAATGACCTGCTCCTCGTCCTCCCTGACCTTGCGCAGGGTCTGCGCAAGAAGGCTCACTGGGGGAAACGCATATTTGCGGCCCCGCGGCCAGCTGTGCGCCAGTGCATCCGTGCCGAGCGTGCCCTCGGTCAGGGAATAATACAGGGCGCAATGGGTCGAGTCGTGAGAGGCAAACAGATCTATCTGTGCGTCCCCGAACTGGTCCCAAATCAGCTGAACCGACTGGGGATGGAGTCGCCAATCTCCCGGGAGGGGCTGAAGCCGTGAGAGCTCGTCGGCTGCACAGTTCAGGGCTCCGGGGATGTAAATGGCATGAAGCGACCTCAGATGCTTCTGACTCCATATGAGGAGGTGACGGGCGAGTTGCGACATACGGCGGGAGCGTAGACCACCTTGATGGTTGATGTACGCTACAGTGGCGGTATTGTCTGAACGGACTAGTACGTGTTGGTTCTTGAGCACGGCCCGGAAGCGGCGCAGAGCAAGACGTACGGCCAGCAACTCGAGGCAATTGATGTGCCAGAGGCGGCGGGGTCACTGTCCAGGAGCCCGCGGCAGCACGTCCATTGCACATGGCACCCCAGCCCGTGGAGGAGGCATCTGTCGTTACAACAACATGCCGCGAAGCTCGTTCCAGGGGCACTCCGGCCCGTAGAAAACTGAGGTCCGACCACGGGGTGAAGGTCTGACGGCAGGTCGGAGTAACTGGTACTCGGAGGGTGCCGTGTTGCCATGCCCACCTCGGGACTCGGTCGCGGAGCCAAAGCTGAAGCGGTCTCATATGAAGCAATCTGAGCGGCGAACCACGGCTGCAGATGCCATATGCCCCAGGAGCCTCTGAAGAAACTTCAGTGGAACCGCACTCTTGCGCTTGATAGTCTCAGGCAAGTCAGCAATGGCTGAGTGGAGAAGGCGACCAAGTCCATACCGAGAAAAGAGCTCCTCTGCACGGGGCAAAGTTTACTCCTTCCCCGGTTGACCCGAAGGCCCAGACGAGCTAGGTGCCGGAGCACTGGGTCCCTGTATTCGCAAACCTGGTCTCAGGAGTGAGCTTAAGACAGACAGTCACCGAGATAGTTCAGGATGCGAACCCCGTGTTCCCATGGAGGAACAAAGGCAGCCTCAACAACCTTGTGAAGGCGCGAAGAGACAGGGCTAGCCCGAATGGGAAAACAGCGTACTGATATGCGCGCGCCCTGACAGCAAACTGTAGGTATGGTCTGAGTCGAGGGAGAACGGAGACATAAAAGTAGGCGTCCTTCAGGTCGATCGCTGCAAACCAATCCTGTGGCCGCACACATCCAGAAATGCGTTTGGCCAGGAGCATCTTGAACGGCAGCCTGTGAAGGGAGCGGTTCGGACCAGGATTGGCCGTAACCCACCAGACTTCTCCGGGACAAGGAGGTAGGGGCTGTACCCCTGGACCTCCTTTCGGCTGGAGGGACAGTCTCAATCGCACCCTTCGCCAGTAGGGTAGCAACCTCCGCTCTCATGATAGGGCATAGCCATCGACCAAAGTGGAGCGGACTCCCCTGAAGTGGGGAGGAGACCGTGCGAACTGAATCGCATAGCCGAGCCGATGGTTCGCGCGGAACAGAAGGGAAGCTCTAGGCAGGCTCCCAACTGTGCCAGCGGCGTCGAGAACCACAGACGTCCCTCCGGTGGTGCAGCGAAGCGGAATGACCGGCCCAGACGTGGACGGCATAGCGGCCCGGTGTGGGGGCAAGGTCAAAACCGCACCCTGACAGAGGAGGCCAGGGAAGGACCAGCGTTCCGCAGGGGCCTGCTCTGTCAAGGGTCTGGCGACAGAGGGGGACAGGGGCGAAGCGGTCGTGGACGGCACGCCGTGTCAACCACCTCCGGGACAGAGGGGGACGAGGAGAGCACGGCATGTGGGCGACGCTCTGTGTCGGCCGAACTCTCTGTGCTCAGAGACGGGAGAGTCAGTTCTTTGGAGAATAAGGATTCTTACCCGGCCCTCACCCGGGGAAGGAGTGGTCCTGCTACCAGCTCCTGGAAAGAACTGAGTCCCATCTCTGAGGAGCCCATCCCAAGAGCGCCGCTTAACCCGGCGTGTAGCGGGGGGCGGGGCTGGAGAGGACTGTTTTGGCGTCCGACCGCGGCCTCCAGAGCCGGCCCGGCTGAGCGGGCGGGGTGGGAGCCGCGGGGGAGCGCCCACGGCGGTGGGCAGACCAAGGGACCTGAGCGGACGGCGGGGCCGTCGGGACAGAGTCAACCTCAGTCTGCTCCATCCCCGAGGAGCCCGTCTCAGGAGCGCCGCTTAACCCGGCGTGTAGTGGGGGGCGGGGCTGGAGAGGGGCTGTGGCGTCCGCCCGCGGCCCCCAGAGCCGGCCCGGGTGAACGGGCGGGGTGGGAGCCGCGGGGGGGCGCCTTTGGCGGTGGGCAGACCGAGGGACCTGGGCGGACGGCGGGGCCGTCGGGACAGAATCAACGTCAGTCTGCTCATGAGCGGCTGAGAGCTGTTGGTCAAGCCCTCAACCGCACCGCCGGAGAGGCCGACCTGGTATATGTGAATGTCGGACAGACGGGTCCGTGCGACATCCAGCACATCAGACAGGTTCAGCCACAGAATGGTGAGCATCACCTGACCCAGGGAGCGTACGGCCACTTTCGTCGCTCGGAGAGCAAGGTCAGTGACGGCGCGCAGCTCAGTGAAGAGCCCTGGGTCAGTCCCGCCCTCGTGCAGGTCCATGAGCATCTGGGTCAGGTGGACCAGCAGAATGACCATGGCATGCAGAGAGGCGGCTGCCAGTCCCGTGGCACTATAGGATCTCGCCACAAGCGTAGACGAAAAACTACAGGCCACGGGCGGGTGCTTAGGATTGCGCCGAGAAGAAGCACTCTGAGGACACATAGCATCGCAACAGAGCGTTCAGCCGGGGGAACCCCAGTGTACCCAAGGGCAGCGGCCCCATCGAGGGGAGGAAAGGCGGATGAGATCAGCGAGCGGTCCTGAGAAGACAAGGGGGTCTTCTAGGACTTCGAGATCTCATCATGCACGTCCGGGAAGAGAGGTATTGGGGTTTGCCGCGGACGAGGGTCGGTGGCCTTACCCAAAACCAATCGTCCCAGGAAAGCATGGCCGTCATCTCCGGATCAGACTCAGGCACAGCCGTTTGCACACCGGAAGGTGGCAGCTGTGACGAGCCCTCACTTCCAGAAGACTCAAGCCCACCTAGTGATGCTGCAACAGACATGGCATCTTCCTCTGTAGCTTCAACTGAAACACGCGGGCCACCAGAGGGGAGACTCGCGGAAATCAGCAGTTCACTAGCGGGCACCGTCATTGAAGAGGGGGGCTGGGGTCACGGACACGTAGTCGGCGCCTTGTTCCAGACCGTAACCCTCAGGTCACCCTGGCCACCAGCCGAAGATCGGGGGGTGGATGAGGGGACTCTCACTCTTGCGAGTTCACCGAGTCTCGACCTATATATGACGCGATGATCACGTTCCCTTGCGAGAACATGAGTCACCCACGAGCGCTGTTCAAGCATGATCAAACACACTAGACAGCGCTCGTGCCCATCAGAGTCCGATACCAGTCCGCTGCAACCAGAAATGCACGGGCGAGCCGTCTTTAAAAAGACGTGCCGCGTGCGAGCTCTTTTATGAGAGGAGAGAAAAAAAAAAAACTCCGCGATGTTGAAGCGCACAGGGAGACACACACACACTGGCAGATTACTGCACAGATCAGCAGGCACTGTGAGCTCGCTGCAGATCGCCGTCACACCAACACCGGAGAGAGAAGCTCGTCTCGTAGAGCGAAGTCAGAGATGACTGTGGAGTGAAGAAATACTCTTGGCTCCGAAGCGAAAACATATCTGCCTGTTGCCGGCGTCCTCCTTTTATACCCACGAGGTAAGGCGGAGATACGCTATGCAAATTCCGCAGACCCATGGCATTTCTTTGCCATTGGCTCGTTTTGTAATACTCGAAGTCGATAGGTGTTCTAAGCGAAACCCCATTCGTCATCATCCGACGTAACTCGGAGTGACAACGAAAGGGAACTACATGTTTTAGCAGTGGTGAAGCAGTGCCAATGAAGATTTTCTTAATCGGTGAAACCAGCTTTCCATAACGGGACAATATCTTGACCAAAGTATCATCAGAAACAAAAGGTGGAATATTAGACAATGTTACTTTTTTTGAGGGAGTTGAAAGAGGTAGAACAGGTGTGAAGAGATTATTTATAACAATTCCCTTTTCCACTAATTCGTTTGCCTTCTCAACCGACTTCAAAAAGACCACAACAGCACTATTCATTTTCGACGCCGACAAAATATTGTCATGGCCAACAACTTCTCAAATCGCCAAACAACAATCTTCAACACTCACCGCGGACGCCACTTTAACACTGTGACGCCGCGTGAGATTCTTTAGAACACCAATTCGTGAGTCCGCCATGGCCACGCAAGGGGAAAAACCCCACGCGACCCCAAAAAACAAACAAACTTAACCAATCCAAAATAAATAAAAAAGTGATAAATAAGAAAAAAAGAAAAGAGAAAGAGAAAGAGAAAGAGAGAAGAAAACTCACGACGCTCCACACTCACGACGCTCCAAACGCTCACGCTCACGCTCACACCGGAAACGAGAGAGAGAGAGAGAGAGAAATTTTGAAATTTTACAAATACTTTATTAAAACAGTTGTAAAAAACAACACTCAAATAAAATCACATTAAATCAACACATTCTTGAAAATTAGATTGTTCTCTACAACAGAGCTGAGCACATCCTTGTGACACCAAATATTGGAAAATTTTCCAAGATCATTCATCAAACTGTAATAATTAAAGTCTATTCTTACACGCGATTTCAACATTTTGACAAATACAAAAACAGCATCATCATCTGTAGATCCTTCAACCTTATTCCGCCTACTCATGTACACAGCCATCTTTGCTCTTCCCAAAATGAAATTAAAGAGCTGACACTGCTCCCTCTTTCTTTGGGAATACCTGTAACCTAAAATAAACAACTGCTTGGAAAAAACGACACCAAACAATTTAAAAAGATCTTCCAACATAGAAAACAGCGGCACAAGACGACAACAGTCCATAAAACAATGAAAAACTGTTTCACGCAGAGCACAAAAAGCACAGTCATGATTAATATCAGGGTTTAACACAGAGATAAAAGAATTAACAGCCACAGCTGTATGTAAAACTCTCCATTGCAGATCAGCAACCTTCTTCAACAATGGTGGTTTACAGTGTTGTGCAAGTTACTTCCAAACTGTAATACATTATATATTACTTGTTACTGTTATTTAAAAGTAATTCATTACCTTACAATATTACTGTCTCAGAATTGTAATGCGTTACATTACTCCTGTATTACGTTTGAGTTACTTTCACCAAAATAACTATACAGAAGTAGAACTTAACATTCTAAAATGACTAAGGCTGTAACCATATGCGATATGAAACCGAAATCGCGACACTCAGATCCAGGAACCTGCAGAATCGCAACACACCCCTTCCAACTCCCAGCGTTATCCATACCGTCAGATCCAATGCTACCACATCTTTAAATTACTATTAGTATTATTTGAAGTTAACTTAACATTATAAAATATGTAGACCTAAACCACAAAACTAGTTGAGGATAAATTATTTAAAATTTGGGAATTCCAGCGTTATGGACATGACATTTGCAGACTTGCAGTCAAAACTTATATAATTATATAAATTCTCAGAAAATGCATTAATACCAAAATATTGAAACGTCTGTTTATCCATAGGCTCCTCCCAGAAAGGAATCCAGACATTAGAAAAATATCAGTCTACACATTCGTTTTATATTGTGACAAAAAAATCTTTAACTTTTAGGAGGCAACGATTTTTTTGTTGTTGTAATTCTGTGAATTACACTGCGCAAATCTAATGAAGAAGGGTTGGCTCTCCACAGAACATAAAATATTCATTTTATTTTATTTTTCGTGTTCGCATTTATGAGGAAAAAACAATGTTACAGACGTGACAGTTCTCTGTTACGGACGCGACCGCTCTGAAGTGGCACTAAAAGACTGCTTTAAAACTTTCACAGACACCTTACACAGAGGACACGAAGCCTTTCTTTTTGTATTAATTGTACGGACCTGAAAAATATATCTATATTGAAATGTCTACTTGTAAACAGAACAATTCAAAACGAAAGAAAACAGACTGCTCTCTGCTTATGAAATTAAATGTGCATTTCTCTCTGGTGCATTCACTACTGCGAAGATCGCGAGGCAGCATCGTCAACTTCATCTTGACTTTATTAATAAACAATCAACATGTCTCCTTGCTATATTTGACATATTCATTATCATTGCTTTTGGCGGTTCTTTGTGACAGCTTTTAGGTGCTTTATCGGCAGCGCCGCCGCCCTTACATGAAAGCGTCACCACGGCATCAAAAACATGATTGCGTGAAGAAAACATGAAAAATACCACATAAACATAGCCTAACTGTTTAGAAAGAAAACACAGAATGAATAGCCTAATGCTCATACGTCCATCTCGCGAATGTAGTCTTCTTCATGCCATCTTCACCATTAGCCGCTTTTCCACTGGCCAGCGCGAGCACAGAGGCCGAAATCATACCTCACGGCACTCCTGTAAAAAACAAATCGCTATACAAATATATCAGACGCTGCCATTTAGTCTTTAATTACAGACTTGGACACCACACTATTGACTGACCACGAACAGGTAATTTAGCCTACTTGCATCTTTCATTCGTTAATGTCTGGCGGTCTTGCTGTTTTGTTTTTTGTTTGTTTGTTTTACAATTAAAACTAAAAGTCTGTTGTAACGCAAGCCTTACCGAACATGTACCGAGTAAAATATTACTGAAAATTGATTAGTAATGCCTTACACTACTGCGTTACAGCAAAACGTAATATGTTACTGTAATGCATTACTTTTGTAACGCGTTACTCCCAACACTGGTGGTTTATACAGCGCCCTCCATTCAGGTCCAACACCGTCTATCAGACCTAAGCGAGCTCTCCATGGAGTGTCAACTCTACAGTTTAATTTATCTTTGTTCAAAATTTTAACAATCAATCT
The DNA here is from genome assembly GCF_051911475.1 of Siphateles boraxobius. Taxonomy (NCBI): domain Eukaryota; kingdom Metazoa; phylum Chordata; class Actinopteri; order Cypriniformes; family Leuciscidae; genus Siphateles; species Siphateles boraxobius. The sequence goes on along the minus strand of NW_027508920.1, from coordinate 1,477,626 downwards.
GGATAGCAATTTCTTATCAACATTATGAATAGAAAGAAAGGGATTATTGGTTTCTAAAAAAACCCTGTACAGTCCTTAAAGTCTGGGAGAACCTTCACCAAAGGAAAAGTATCATCAACACTATATTGAACAGAACCATCACAATAAAAATGCAACAATGTACGTTCACCATCTGTTAAAGCATCTTTCCACTTTTTGAGCAACAACTCAATTATGCGAATAGAATGCACTTTTAAATGAGAAGCAAGGAGAAAAGCATTGTCCATGTTTGCACCTGTAAAGTGAATCACATGTCCCAAAGTCACAACATTAGACAAGCAGAACTGCTTAAGTAAACTGGGATCTATTTGGCAGGTTGCACCCAAACGGGTCCCATACACAACTGGCTCTTGGAGAAGCCAATACAGAGAACTGTGATGTTCTGTCCTCTCCGTTTTAAACAGATTCCAGACTTTTAACAGTCCACGGTAGAAACTTGGCAATCCACTGGTGTTGAGCTGCTTTAAGTCCATCAGAAACAATGTTCTGTTAAGGCCAAGTCCACCTAGCTGGTTCAGAATAGTACATGCCAACGGCCTCCACACGAGGTCTGCAGGACCACACAGAAGCCTCTGCACAAACTGAAAACGGAAAACTGCTCCTCTACTGTTAAAATGAATTAAGCCTTGTCCTCCATCTTTCGGCAAAAATAACACACTTTGAGGCGTCCAATGCAGACGATCCCAAAAGAAGTCGACAAGAAGCGCCTGGATCTTTGACAGCAAATCTGGAGGAGGATCTACACATGCTAGACGATGCCATAAAGTGGATGAAATCAGGTTGTTAATGACAAGAACTCGACCTCGATAAGACATTTTCGGTAAAATCCACTTCCATCTGGCAAAACAACCTTTAGTCTTTTCAAGAAAATTTTCCCAGTTTTTAAGGACAAGAGTTTCCTCACCCAGAAATACACCTAAGTACTTTAACCCCCCCTCTGTCTTCCGATTTAATCCCACCGGCATATTAAACTTTTTTTCCATCACTCCTATACAGAGAGCTTCACTTTTGCTCCAGTTTACTCTAGCTGAAGAAATGATACCATATTGAACTATAACATTTGTTAGCATATCAATAACTTGTTGACTATCAACCATAATGACTAAATCATCTGCATATGCAGATAACTTTAAAGGTATATTACACCCTGGTGAAATCACACCTTGTAAGACAGATCTAAGTCGACGTAATAGTGGTTCAAAAGCCAGAGGATATAACATGCCCGAGAGAGGAAAGCCCTGACTAATTCCGCGCTGGACCTGAAAAGGAGCGCTCAAAACACCATCGATTTTTATAACACTCTGAACATCACAATACAAAGTCTTAATCTTATTGATAAAACCAGAAGTAAACCCAAAAGCACACATTGTTTGCCATTAATATTCGTGTTCAACACGGTCAAACGCTTTCTCCTGATCAATATAAACAATCCCCATTTTAAGACCAAAAAGCTTAGAGATTTCTAACAAGTCTCGAATGAGAACGATGTTATCAGAAATCAGGCTGCCAGGGATACAGTAGGTCTGATCAGGCAAAACAACTTGTTCCATCACTTTACTAAGTCTGCTTGCCAAGACTTTGGAGAGTAGCTTATAGTCAGTACAAAGCAGGGACACAGGTCTCCAGTTCTTTATGAGCTGCAGATCACCTTTTTTTGGCAGCAGGGTAAGAACTGCCCTTCAGCAACTTAAGGGCAGACGTCCAGTGGCTAGACTATCCTTCAGCACTGCCAAAAGATCTTCCCCAATTATAAACCAAAAAAACTTATAAAAATCAACAGGTAGACCATCTAGTCCAGGAGTTTTCCTGCTCTGCATACTCTGCAAAGCTACATGCAGTTCACCCAGGGAAATATCTGCTTCCAGCACAACATTATTTTCTTGTTTAACCTGGGGAAGACTAGAATAAAAACTCTGAGCTAACATCTGATCCTCTTGGTGTTCACATTTGTACAAATCACAGTAAAAACTGACAGCATGCTTATGAATAGCAGTATGATCAGACAACACATGCCCAGAGTCAGACTTTAAACTGTGAATATATCGGTTTTGACCATTTTTTCGCTCCAAACCAAAAAAAAGTGTGATGGAACATCCATTTCTGCCACATTCTTAAACCGGGACCTAATAAGAGCCCCTTGTGCTGAGACCCCAAGAATGTTCGCTAACACAGACTTCTTGACCTCAAGAGCTTCAAGATAACATTGATCTTTTTTGGCTTCAGCCAAAACCTGGAGTTCTTCTACTTCAGACTCCAGAGCTTTCACAGACTGCAATAACACTTTGGTAACATTACAGTTTGTGCTGTTCTATATGAACATTCTGCATTTACTTGTTATAAAAGTTGTAGTAAAGTGACCCCTTCTGTTCAAAGTTGGGTATTGCATATAATATTGTTAAAGTCCTTATATTATGACATCACAAATGTGAGCCCAGCAGCAAAGAAGAGCATGCGGTCATGGCTACTATTGCTCCTTTATTTAAGCTGTTTTGAAGGCACTTTCGGTATGTAGATGTTGCTACATTATAATTCCTATGCTTATTTAATTGTTATATCTTATATCTCAGATGTAAATTTAGTTTTCTTTGTTTCGTGAATTGCACAATCTGTTTCTGATATAGTGGATGCTAACTATATGCAATGTAAAAGCCTTTGTTGTGCTTATGTGAACATGTAATTGACTGTACATTTAGAATTCTGTATTTTGTATTTTTACAGTTTTACGTTATTCCTTGGGCAACAGTAAACCTTGGAAACAACCCCTGCGTCTGTTGTCTTTGGGAGGCGTTATCTGACTGCATACTCAAGCAAGGCGTTTGAGATAAAGGGCAGAACAGTAAAACGAAAACCTCTTCGGTGATCAACTTCTAGTTTCTAACTCCACGGCGGGGAGCAAGCTAGCCCATAAGGTGAGATTCCTCCTACAATGTCTAAGGCAAGCTTCAAGTCTGGATCACGGAGGCAAGCATCTAATGTATCATGTTCGTCACGGCGCTCACGAGGCTCATCGGCCGTAACCACAGCTGCCGCAATGGCTAGAGCAGAGGCTGAAGCGGCTAAAGCAGAAATAGCGTTTGCAAAGAAAGAAAGTGAACTTAAAATACAACAAGCACAGCTTGAGGCATCACTAGAGACTTTAAGGCTGCAAAAAAAGGCTGCAGCCATACAAGCGAAGGCAGAGGCTTTAGAAACAGCTGCAGAGCAAGAAAGTAGAGGGAATGAGAGTGTAATAGACCTACCTATAGAGGATACAGCAGAACGCACACAGGCTTACTTATCGGAACAAGCGGATAGTGCCGTAGATTCACAAATGCCAGTGCTGGATGGGCCGTTTTACGATAATGGAGGCATAAATGTTTCAGAAGTGCAACAACCACAGACTACGGAATCCTACTTGCAACAGGAGGGCCAGCGTGGTTTTTATGCCATACCTCCCAAGTCTCAGCCTGTCGATGCAGAGTGTGTGCAGTACCCTACCATTTCGCAATCCAAGGATGTACAGTTTACACTCCGGGCTCAGCATGAGGCGTACTTCAGGTCACCTCAAGATGTTTATCACCCACGATCTACACCATTTCCATGCAGTGAGGAAAAGAGCGGAGACAGATGGGTGCCGCTCGACTATTATCAGACTCAGTCAGCTACACCTTTACAAGCTGGACAGTATCAAGGTAATCTATATGCAAATAATCAAATGTCTGATGTCGTCAAGTTTATCGCAAGACGTGAATTAGTGTCTACCGGCCTTACGCAGTTTAACAATCATCCCGAGACTTTTAGAGCATGGAGGGCATCCTTCATAAATGCCACTAAAGACCTTAACCTCTCACCTAGCGAGGAGATGGACTTGCTAGCAAAATGGCTGGGGCGTGAGTCAGCTGAGCATGCAAAACGGAAAGAGCTGTGCACATTAACCATCCGTTACAAGGGCTCCGTCTGATTTGGGACAGACTTTATGAGACATATGGCTCGCCGGAAATGGTAGAAAGTGCTCTATTCTCTAAACTGGAGAGCTTCCCCAAAATAGCCAACAGAGACAGTCACAGCCTGCGCGAGCTGGGAGATTTGCTCATGGAAATCCAGGCAGCTAAGCAGGACGGCGATCTAATGGGTCTTTCCTATCTAGACACACCACGGGGAGTAAATCCGATAATTCAGAAATTGCCATTCAGCTTACAAGAGAAGTGGCTCACGGTGGGATCTAAGTACAAAGAGGACTGCAGAGTTTCCTTTCCTCCCTTTAAGTTCTTAGTAGACTTTGTGTGTCCGCAAGCTAAAATGCGCAATGATCCACGTTTCTTTCTCACAGCTGTACAGGAAGAAACTCACAAACCAAACAGACAGTTAAACAAACCTGTTTTTCCCAGAGCTGTCATCACACACAAGACACAGGTCTCCTCCGAGAATTCATCAGCTGCCAGTGAATTAAAAAATAGAGTAAATCCAGCAAAACAGTGCTTTCTACACAATAAGCCTCACCCTCTGTCCAGATGTAGAGGATTCAGGATGAAACCTATGGAAGAGAGAAAGTCATTGCTCAAACAACAAGGCATATGCTTTAAATGTTGCAGCTCCATATTCCACATGGCAAAGAACTGTGGCCAGGATGTTAAGTGTTCAGAATGTGGCAGCATTACCCACATGGCAGCGCTACATCCAGGCCCAGCACCATGGATGAAAGAACCACAATTCCTGACATCGGAGGATCACACAGTAAGCGAGGACGTCCCTGTGGAATCTGAGGTTTCCTCAGCTTGTACAGAGGTATGTGGAGACAGTCAACTTCCACGCTCATGCTCCAAGGTATGTCTCGTGAAAATTTTTCCTGAAGGCCACCCAGAAAAGGCAGTCAAAACATATGTGATACTAGATGATCAAAGCAACAGATCGCTCGCAAGATCAGAATTCTTCGATCTGTTTGGCATTACAGAGTGTAACGTAGCCTACACTCTCAAAACATGCGCAGGCACAGTCGAAACAGAAGGCAGGCTAGCACGAGGCTTTCAAGTGGAATCCTTTGATGGAAGCTTAGTCTTACCTTTACCAGTGCTACTTGAGTGTAACGAAATCCCAGACAATCGCTCTGAAATCCCCACTCCAGAAGTAGTTAGTAACCACAGGCACCTAAAACATCTTGCAAGGTACATTCCAGAGCCCGATCATGATGTTCCCATTCTTCTCCTGTTAGGCAGAGATATGATCAGAGTCCACAAAGCTCATAAGCAAGTGAATGGGCCACCAAATGCCCCTTTTGCGCAAAAGTTGGACTTCGGGTGGGTAATCATTGGAGACATGTGCCTCGGGAAAGTTCATAAACCGACTTTCATCCAAACTTATCACACCAACATTATGGAGAACGGTCAGTCTACATACTTTCACCCATGTCCTAACAACTACACTGTGAAGGATAGATCCCAAAGCGACTCACTTACCAAGTCCCTTATGAAGGAGCGGACTCAAAGACTAGCAGAATGGGATGTATTTCAGAGAACAAAAGATGACGAAAGAACAGCTCCGTCTATTGAGGACAGACTCTTTCTGCAAATCATGGACAGAGAAGTCTATAAAGACAAGGAAAATTCATGGGTTGCCCCACTCCCATTCAAGCAGCCAAGGCAATATCTTCCAAACAATCGTCAACAAGCTGTGGAACGCTTCAATTCACTTCAACGATCTTTCAGGAAGAAGCCCGAGATGAAAAAAGACTTTGTAGCCTTTATGGAGAGGCTATTCCAAAATGATCATGCAGAAATAGCTCCTTCAGTTGGTCCCAATGAACAGTGTTGGTATCTACCTTCTTTTGCCGTGTACCATCCAAAAAAGCCATCCCAGATCCGGGTGGTATTCGACTCGAGCGCTCAATGCAAAGGTGCATCACTGAACAAGGTTCTCTTGACAGGTCCTGACCTCAACAACAGTCTCCTAGGTGTCCTCCTGCGGTTTCGCAAAGAGCCTGTCGCCTTCATGGTAGATATACAACAAATGTTCCACTGCTTTAAAGTTCGATCTGCAGATAGGAACCACCTCAGGTTCCTCTGGTTTCATGATAATAACCCAGAGAACGAGGTCACGGAATACCGTATGAAGGTACACGTATTTGGGAACAGTCCCTCTCCAGCAGTGGCCGTTTACTGTCTTCGTCGTGCAGCTCAAGAAGGACAAGAGGAATTCGGTCAAGACGCCCTACAGTTCGTGGAGCAAGACTTTTATATGGATGACGGATTGAAGTCCTTACCCTCCGCAGAGATGGCAATCGACCTGTTAAAAAGGACACAGGACATGCTGGCTGGATCTAATTTGAAGTTGCATAAACTGGCGTCAAACAGCAAGGAAGTTATGGGAGCATTCCCATCTGAGGATTACGCCAACTCAATGAAAGAACTGGATTTAGGCGTTAGCTCACTTCCTATGCAACGCAGTCTTGGTTTTGTCACAGTGTTGGGTTTGTGTTCCCCTGATGTCCACTAGATGTCCTCCTTTCCCACGGTGTCCTTCACTTATGAACTACATTTCCCACGATCCTTTGTCTCATCATTGCACTCAGCTGTTTCTTATCACTGATCATTGCACTCAGCCAATTCCCCATTATCATTGTCGATTCCCTGTGTATATAACCCTGTCTGTTTCAGTATGTGTCACGGAGTCCTTGTATTATGTCCCCACACTTCCGTTATTTGTATCATTCTGGTTCTCGTTTGTATTTTATGTTTTGGATTGCCTTATTGGACTTTTGACCCCTGCCTGGATGACTAAGAGTTTGGATTGCCCTTTATATTAAACTACTGCTTTTGGATTTTCTGCCTCCAGTGTGTGTTCCGTGACAGAAGGACTCCGTCACACAAGATCCAGCGGTATGTTTCTCAATATCTCTTCCCCAGCCACCGAGCGGGAGAGAAGGGAGTTTTTTAAGGGGACCCGATTAGTTAAGTTTCGTGGAACCCGTGGAGGTCGCAGTGGAGGAGGTGGTCGAGAGCCTGTTCACGTCCCGTCTGCCCAGTCAGAGACTGTTCACGTCCCGTCTACCCAGTCAGAGACTGTTCACGTCCCGTCTGCCCAGTCAGAGAATCTTCACGTTCCGTCTGCCCAGCGAGAGACTGTTCACGTTCCGTCTGCCCAGCGAGAGACTGTTCACGTTCCGTCTGCCCAGCGAGAGACTGTTCACGTTCCGTCTGCCCAGCGAGAGACTGTTCACGTCACGTCTGCCCAGCGAGAGACTGTTCACGTCACGTCTGCCCAGCGAGAGACTGTTCACGTCACGTCTGCCCAGCGAGAGACTGTTCACGTCACGTCTGCCCAGCGAGAGACTGTTCACGTCACGTCTGCCCAGCGAGAGACTGTTCACGTCACGTCTGCCCAGCGAGAGACTGTTCACGTTCCGTCCGCCTTCCTGGGCCGGGACTATCTGGAGCGTCTGGCTCGGATCCTGGACATGCCCGTGTCTGCTGTTCCAGAGCCGGAACCAGTGTCTGCTGTTCCAGAGCCGGAGCCGGAGGCAGAGCCAATGGCCGTTCCAGAGCCGGAGGCAGAGCCAGTGCCCATTCCAGAGCCGGAGGCAGAGCCATTGCCGGTTCCAGAGCCGGAGGCAGAGCCATTGCCGGTTCCAGAGCCGGAGGCAGAGCCAATGCCTGTTCCAGAGCCGGAGGCAGAGCCAGTATCCGTTCCAGAGCCGGAGGCAGAGCCAGTGCCGTCTGCCTTCTTGGATCTGGACTATCTGGAGCGTCTGGTTCGGATCCTGGACATGCCCATGTCTGCTGTTCCAGAGCCGGAGCTAGTGTCTGCTGTTCCAGAGCTGGAGGCAGAGCCATTGCCCGTTCCAGATCCGGAGGCAGAGCCAATGCTTGTTCCAGAGCCTATGCCTGTTCCAGAGCCGGAGGCTGAGCCAATGCCTGTTCCAGAGCCGGAGGCTGAGCCAATGCCTGTTCCAGAGCCGGAGGCTGAGCCAATGCCTGTTCCAGAGCCGGAGGCTGAGCCAATGCCTGTTCCAGAGCCAGTGTCTGTTCCAGAGCCAGTGTCTGTTCCAGAGCCAGTGTCTCTTCCAGAGCCAGTGTCTGTTCCAGAGCCAGTGTCTGTTCCAGAGCCAGTGTCTGTTCCAGAGCCAGTGTCTGTTCCAGAGCCAGTGTCTGTTCCAGAGCCAGTGTCTGTTCCAGAGCCAGTGTCTGTTCCAGAGCCAATGCCTGTTCCAGAGCCGGAGGCTGAGCCAATGCCTGTTCCAGAGCCGGAGGCTGAGCCAATGCCTGTTCCAGAGCCAGTGTCTGTTCCAGAGCCAGTGTCTGTTCCAGAGCCAGTGTCTGTTCCAGAGCCAGTGTCTGTTCCAGAGCCAGTGTCTGTTCCAGAGCCAGTGTCTGTTCCAGAGCCAGTGTCTGTTCCAGAGCCAGTGTCTGTTCCAGAGCCAGTGTCTGTTCCAGAGCCAGTGTCTGTTCCAGAGCCAGTGTCTGTTCCAGAGCCAGTGTCTGTTCCAGAGCCAGTGTCTGTTCCAGAGCCAGTGTCTGTTCCAGAGCCAGTGTCTGTTCCAGAGCCAGTGTCTGTTCCAGAGCCAGTGTCTGTTCCAGAGCCAGTGTCTGTTCCAGAGCCAGGGTCTGTTCCAGAGCCAGTGTCTGTTCCAGAGCCAGTGTCTGTTCCAGAGCCAGTGTCTGTTCCAGAGCCAGTGCTTGTTTCTGTGTTTGTGTCTGTTTTTGTGACTATTACAGTTCTTGTGGCTGTTCCTGAGCCGGTGTCTGCTGTTCCTGAGCCGGTGTCTGCTGTTCCTGAGCCGGTGTCTGCTGTTCCTGAGCCGGTGTCTGCTGTTCCTGAGCCGGTGTCTGCTGTTCCTGAGCCGGTGTCTGCTGTTCCTGAGCCGGTGTCTGCTGTTCCTGAGCCGGTGTCTGCTGTTCCTGAGCCGGTGTCTGCTGTTCCTGAGCCGGTGTCTGCTGTTCCTGAGCCGGTGTCTGCTGTTCCTGAGCCGGTGTCTGCTGTTCCTGAGCCGGTGTCTGCTGTTCCTGAGCCGGTGTCTGCTCCGCCCTGGCCGCCCGAGGGGTCTTCGCCGCCCTGGCCGCCCGAGGGGTCTTCGCCGCCCTGGCCGCCCGAGGGGTCTTCGCCGCCCTGGCCGCCCGAGGGGACTTCGCCGCCCTGGCCGCCCGAGGGGTCTTCGCCGCCCTGGCCTCCCGAGGGGTCTTCGCCGCCCTGGCCGCCCGAGGGGTCTTCGCCGCCCTGGCCGCCCGAGGGGTCTTCGCCGCCCTGGCCGCCCGAGGGGTCTTCGCCGCCCTGGCCGCCCGAGGGGTCTTCGCCGCCCTGGCCGCCCGAGGGGTCTTCGCCGCCCTGGCCGCCCGAGGGGTCTTCGCCGCCCTGGCCGCCCGAGGGGTCTTCGCCGCCCTGGCCGCCCGAGGGGTCTTCGCCGCCCTGGCCGCCCGAGGGGTCTTCGCCGCCCTGGCCGCCCGAGGGGTCTTCGCCGCCCTGGCCGCCCGAGGGGTCTTCGCCGCCCTGGCCGCCCGAGGGGTCTTCGCCGCCCTGGCCGCCCGAGGGGTCTTCGCCGCCCTGGCCGCCCGAGGGGCCGCCCTGGCCGCCCGAGGGGTCTTCGCCGCCCTGGCCGCCCGAGGGGTCTTCGCCGCCCTGGCCGCCCGAGGGGCCGCCCTGGCCGCCCGAGGGGTCTTCGCCGCCCTGGCCGCCCGAGGGGTCTTCGCCGCCCTGGCCGCCCGAGAGGTCTTCTTCGCCCTGGCCGCCCGATGGACTTTACGTCTCGCCCTGGCCGCCCGATGGACTTTGCGTCTCGCCCTGGCCTCCCGATGAACTGTGCGTTTCGCCCTGGCATCCCGATAGACTTTGTGTTTACCCCTGGATGCCCGATAGATTTTTTGTTTTGCCCCGGTCCCCGGTTAAACCCTCACTCCTTGTTCCTGTCTCCCTTCATGGACCTGGCCCACCTTCCCTCCCCCTGATCCTCCACCGTTCCACCTCCCTCCTGAACCTCTTGTATTATATTGTGTTGTGTTTTCTGTGTTTCTTGTTGTTGTCATGGAGCGTCTGGTAGCCGCTCCGTAGAGGGGGGGTTATGTCACAGTGTTGGGTTTGTGTTCCCCTGATGTCCACTAGATGTCCTCCTTTCCCACGGTGTCCTTCACTTATGAACTACATTTCCCACGATCCTTTGTCTCATCATTGCACTCAGCTGTTTCTTATCACTGATCATTGCACTCAGCCAATTCCCCATTATCATTGTCGATTCCCTGTGTATATAACCCTGTCTGTTTCAGTATGTGTCACGGAGTCCTTGTATTATGTCCCCACACTTCCGTTATTTGTATCATTCTGGTTCTCGTTTGTATTTTATGTTTTGGATTGCCTTATTGGACTTTTGACCCCTGCCTGGATGACTAAGAGTTTGGATTGCCCTTTATATTAAACTACTGCTTTTGGATTTTCTGCCTCCAGTGTGTGTTCCGTGACAGGTTTGCTTTGGAATCTGGACACAGACTGCTTCAACTTCCACGTCCAAAAGGACAGAAGGCCTTACACTAGGCGTGGACTGCTGTCTGTTATAAACAGTTTGTATGACCCACTAGGATTTGTGGCCCCCATCATAGTTCAAGGCAAAGTACTACTGAGGGAACTAACTGAGAATGCTGCTGACTGGGATGCATCCTTACCTGTGAACAAACAAAAGGTGTGGGAGGAGTGGAGAGATTCTCTGCAAGAACTGCAGCATGTACAAGTCCCAAGAAGCTATGGGCCCACATCGTTGTCAGGTGCCAAGTTCAAGGAGCTCTGCGTTTTTTCGGATGCTTCTGAGAGAGTAATCGCAGCAGTTGCTTACCTCAAAACAGTTGATCCAGATGGTAGATGTCATATGGGGTTCATCACAGGCAAAGCAAGGGTAGCGCCACTACCAGAGCACACTATACCTCGTCTGGAACTTTGTGCGGTTGTCTTGGCTGTGAACATGATGGAAACCATCATTGCTGAGATTGCTGTCAAATTCGACAAGATCACCTTCTACACAGATAGTAGAGTGGTCCTTGGCTATATCTACAACGAGAAACGTAGATTTCATGTCTATGTAAGCAATCGTGTACAGAGAATCCGGACAAGCTCTAATCCAGAACAATGGCATTATGTGAGCTCAGAGCATAATCCAGCTGATGTTGCAACAAGACCAATAGCTCCAACCAAATTGCAGGACACTATCTGGTTTAGTGGACCAGCATTCTTGCAACATCCAAGAACAGAGACTTTCCCCAGAGAACCCTTCACACTTGTTGATCCTGATCGAGATTCAGAAGTTCGTCCACAAGTAACAGTCTTGCATACCACTGTCTCAAATCGCTTTGAACGCTTTTCAGACTGGAGCCGTCTGATCCGAGCTGTTGGAAAACTGATTCATGTTGCACGCTCTTACAAGCAGGGTCAAAACGACACCCCTCAGGCATGCAAAGGATGGCACTGTTGCAAATTTCCTCTTAGTGCTGACACAATACTTCAGAGCATAGAAGTTGTCATACGAGCAGTACAACAGGAAACCTTTGCTGAGGAGTTGCAGTGCCTCAAACGGAACGAACCACTTCCCAAAATTAGCACACTTCGAAAACTAGATCCCTTCATTGATCAAAGCGGACTGTTGAGGGTCGGAGGTCGTCTGATCAAAGCAGATCTAGGTTCTGAAGAAAAGAGACCCCTCATCATACCGGGTAGGAACCATTTAGCGTTGCTTCTAACACGACACTTTCACGAGCAAACGCATCATCAGGGTCGTCACTTCACAGAGGGAGCGATAAGATCTGCCGGCTACTGGATAATAGGAGGCAAAAGACGTGTGAATGGTCTCATCCATTCCTGTGTTGTATGCCGCAGACTCCGGAGGGGCTGCGAGACTCAAAAGATGGCAGATCTGCCTGCTGACAGGCTCAGCATAGAGCCTCCCTTCACACATGTGGGGTTAGATGTGTTTGGCCCCTGGTCAGTATCTGCTCGTAGGACAAGAGGCTATGCAGAAAGCAAAAGATGGGCGGTGCTGTTCACATGTCTAAGTGTCAGAGCAATTCATATAGAAGTGATCGAGTCCCTAGATACCTCCAGTTTCATTAATGCTTTAAGGAGGTTTCTGGCAATTCGAGGTCCAGTAAAACGAATTCGCTCTGATAGAGGGACCAATTTCATTGGAGCTTGTAAAGACCTGCAAATTCCTTCCAACGTTGATGAAAAAGCAGTGAAAAATTTCCTGTCAGATCACGGCTGCATATGGACGTTCAACACTCCCCATTCGTCGCACATGGGCGGTGCATGGGAAAGGATGATTGGCATTGCTCGCAGGATTTTGGACTCTATGCTTCTTCAGATGGCATCCTCTAAACTCACGCATGAGGTACTCTCCACCTTCATGGCTGAAGTTACTGCCATTATAAACAACAGACCACTGATACCTGTGTCTACTGATCCAACAGATCCTTTCATCCTAACACCTGCCACATTACTTACCCAAAAGACTGGTACTAGCTCAGTTCCACCTGGGGACTTTGGAAAGCCTGACCTGTACAAACAACAGTGGCGTACTGTGCAAAGCCTCGCAAACACTTTCTGGGACAGATGGCGTAAACAGTACCTTTCAACCCTACAGCATCGACGGAAATGGCAACACCAACAGCCCAACGTTTCCAAAGGATGTATAGTTCTACTCAAGGACTGTCAGTCAAAACGGAACGATTGGCCCCTGGGCATCATAACGGAAACTTACCCCAGCCAAGACGGGCGAGTTCGAAAAGTACAAGTAAAAATCATTGGGAAAGATGGACCCAAACTGTTTCTGAGACCTATTAATGAGATAGTACTCCTCCTACATGAAGATTCAGAATAGACTGTTCAGGTTTAAAATCAAGTAAGAAGGTTTGGTATTCCCCGAATACCAGACGGGGAGTGTGCTGTTCTATATGAACATTCTGCATTTACTTGATATAAAAGTTGTAGTAAAGTGACCCCTTCTGTTCAAAGTTGGGTATTGCATATAATATTGTTAAAGTCCTTATATTATGACATCACAAATGTGAGCCCAGCAGCAAAGAAGAGCATGCGGTCATGGCTACTATTGCTCCTTTATTTAAGTTGTTTTGAAGGCACTATCGGTATGTAGATGTTGCTACATTATAATTCCTATGCTTATTTAATTGTTATATCTTATATCTCAGATGTAAATTTAGTTTTCTTTGTTTCGTGAATTGCACAATCTGTTTCTGATATAGTGGATGCTAACTATATGCAATGTAAAAGCCTTTGTTGTGCTTATGTGAACACGTAATTGACTGTACATTTAGAATTCTGTATTTTTACAGTTTTACGTTATTCCTTGGGCAACAGTAAACCTTGGAAACAACCCCTGCGTCTGTTGTCTTTGGGAGGCGTTATCTGACTGCATACTCAAGCAAGGCGTTTGAGATTAAGGGCAGAACACAGTTATATTGCTGACACAACTGTTTTGTTTTAACTTTTCCAAAGTCCCACCATTGTTGTAAAGACATAAAATCATTTTTTGTACTTTGATGATTTTTCCAAAAAGATACAAAAACTTCTTTAAAATTGTTATCTTCTAGTAAAGCTGTATTGAAATGCCAATAGGCACTACTAGGCTTTACACACTTCAGAAAAACACAAATCACAACGAGTGAGTGATCAGAAAACCCAACAGGACTAATAAAACAGTTTTTAACAACATTAGAATGATATTTAAAACAATAAATACGATCAAGTCTGGCCATAGACAATAAATTGTCTTTACAATGAGTCCAGGTGTACTGACTTTGATTATCATGCAACCCTCTCCACACATCATGTAACTCATGAGTCTCTACTAATTGAATCAGACGGGTTCGAGAGGCAGGGTGAGGCTCTACATGATTCCTGTCAAGTCTACTCTCTGTGCAATTCCAGTCTCCGCCTATAAATAAAAACTCTTTATCATTACAATCTCTAATAACATCATTTACATTTTCCAAAAAAGTCAATCTCGTTTTACCAAAAGCTGGAGCATATACAGTGATGAATACAAGTTGTACATTTTCATACATTACGCTGACTTTTAACAATCGACCTTTAATAAATTCTTCATATTCAACAGATTGAGGATTAAAACTTTTGGTAAAAAGAACACCCACTCCACAACTATTACTAGTTTTGTGACTTAAAACAACATCACCCTCCCATTCTCTCTTCCAATCAACTTCGTTATCAACAGTACTAGTGTGTCTCTTGTACAAAGATAACATCCATTTTTTTAAGGGAGCACAGTCTGAAAAATGAAGCTCTTTTTCTTTCATCTCTAGCTCCATTCAAATTTAGACTGCCAATTTTTAACTCACTCATAAAAAAGAAAAAAAGAAAACCAAAAGAGAGACAAAGAAAAAGCAAATTTGAAAAACTAAACATATTCGCCATCTTCTAGCTGTCTTTTAACCTTCAAAACAAGTTTCTTCAGACGATAAAATTCTTGATCAGTAAACACTTTCTCCCCTGCGCTTTCAGAACTTTTTTGAAAATTCCTAACTGAATCAATGAAAAGTTTCAGATCAGGAAACACACACATTTAAGCTTAACAATCCTAGCTCCTTTAGTTCTCTCAAGAAACTTCTTAATACTCAACATAGTGTAGCCACCTCCTTCCAGGGGCAAAGATTGCGAGGACACTATGGAGTCTACATCAGAGTCTGCCTCATCATCACTATAAGGAGTCTGGGAGCAACCATGAAGAGGAAAATTCCCCATTTTTCCAGAGGATTGAAAACCATCTTTACTTTTTCTTTTCTTTACATTATCTTGTCAGATTTGTCATCCACTAGCATCTCACTTTCTTCAGTCAAAGAACACTCTACCTCCTCTTCTTCTTTCTGAGCGCTATAACTGGCCACCTCTTCCATCTCAGAATGTTGACTGTTCTCAACTGGAGAGCGAGCCTGAAAAAAATCCTCATTTTTCTTTGTTGACCCTTTATTTTGTTCAAGCTTCTGAGCTTTGTGTGATTTTTTCGATTTTATTTCTTTTGACTCAATCCGTTTTTGTCCCTGAGAATGTTTAAGTTCACTCTGTTTTTGTCCCTGAATTTCATTTGATTCACTCTGTTTTTGTCCCTGAATTTCATTTGATTCACTTTGTTTTTGTCCCTGAGTTTCATCTGGTTCACCCTGTTTTTGTCCTTGTAATTTGTTTGTTTTGCCCAATTTTTGACCCTGAAGTTTAGGGCTGGGTGATATGGACCAAAAGTCATATCCCGATATATTTTGGCTGAATATCGATATACGATATATATCCCGATATTTTTTTCGTAAAGTGAGAGCAAATTTTCAGTCAAAGTCAAAGCCACATATAGTCTTCACTGTATAAATTATACATTGATTCAATATTAAAGCTACTATTAAAGTTCTCAGTCAAGAGCAGTGATTGATTTCCTCTGTGTTTTTGTTGTTTTATTAACATTAAATAGATAGTTCTCCCAAAAATTTTAATTGTCATCATTTACTCTCTCAAGTTGTTTTAAACCTGAATAAGTTTCTTTGTTCTGTTGAAGTTAATTGGAAGAATGTGGGTAACCAAACAGTTGATGTACCCCATTGATTTCCATAGTATATTTTCCCTATGGAAGTCAATGGGGACCCACATTCTTCAAAATATCTTATTTTGTGTTCAGCACAAGAAATAAATTAATACAGGTTTGGAACAACATTACAGTGAATAAATAATGACAGAATTTTTATTTTTGGGCGAACTATACCTTTAAGGACAAGCAGCTGCATGTTTACTACTAGGGCTACTGTCTCTTTAAGACCTGTACGCGACGCGTCTATACACGCATTTGGCAAGCAGATTTCTCTAAATTTTCTCGGTTTGCTTTCAGTTTAGACATAACCAACTTTCCTTATGTAAACTTATGTGTTTTTGAGAGTATTAGCAAAATAAGACTCGAAAGATAACTTAGTCCAGTAACCAGGCGCTGTTTGTTAGACAGGCTTTTAGTGCATGTGCGGGTGCATGTGGGTGTTCGCGCTCAGTAAAGCGCATGTTAGAACAGCGCATCAGCAGTGAATGACATGTTTAACCGGCAAGGCTTTAAAGCAAATGCAAATAATGAACTTTTGTGAACTCACTGAGCTGATGTGTCCCTGTTCCTCTGTGTTAATATTTGATGTGAGTATTGGTCACGTTGTACACTAATGCTGTTGAGACGGAGGCGCCAGAACTGCTACTGATAGAATGCACAATATACTATATATTTCTACAAAAGCATTCAGCAGCTTGCTTGGAGCAAGGATCATAGCGCAAATTTGAACTATATCGATAAATGCGATATGGTCTAATTCCATATCACATTTAAAAATATATCGATTTATTTTTTTTATATCGATATATCACCCAGCCCTACTGAAGTTTGTTTAATTCATTTTGTTTTTGTCTCGGAGATTTACTTGATTCACCCATTTCTATTGTCTTATTATTAATTTCAGCAGGGAATTTTTCTGGACACGATCGTATAAGGTGACCCTCCATTCCACATCCAAAACATTTCATTTTCTCTGACGTCACATAAACATTGTAATCATAATCATCCACTCTAAACTTGAACACTAAATTTAATTCTTCATTGTTGTTTTTTAAGAATCATAAAAACCTGCCTTCTAAAAGAAACAACATGTCTCAAATGCGGAGATTTACAGCCAAAGCCAATTGTTTTAATCGGAGACATTAGCTGTCCATGTCTCGAAAGTTCCCTCTCTAACATTTCATTACTAATAAACGGAGGGACTTGCGACAAAATAATCTTTTTTGCCAGATTAACAAGCAAATTAACGGTGCCGGCACCGCTTGAACCAAGATATCTTTGACCGTTACACCCTGTTCAACAATTGTACATAGCAACTTTGTCAAAGCTATCAACAAAAATCACAACTCCGTTGTTCATCCTAGACGCGGATTTAACGCTATTATATCCAACAATCACTCCGACTGCCAGAGCGCAATCCTCCACAGAACAGTCTATAGTTGGACAAAGTTTAAAAGCATCACGCGTGAGTGTTTCCAGCCCCACGCTTCCCACACCGCGAACCGGCATGACACCCGGTTGCCCCCGCCACCAACAAACTAACCCACTTAAAGCACACCACTAACGATAAACTAATATCTTAAATAAAAACTAAAACCACATAGAAAAAAAGAGAAAAAAAGATAGAAAAAAACACTCACACAAAGACCACGCTCCCAGTCTCGCATCCACTTACCCAACTTCCGCTCAAAGAGAGAGAGAGAGAGAGAGAGAGAGAGAGAGAGAGAGAGAGAGAGAGAGAGAGAGAGAGAGAGAGAGAGAGAGAGAGAGAGCGCCATAGGGTGCTTCTCAATATCCCTCCTCGTCTCCTCGCTCCTCTGTCCTCCATCCTATGACCCGGAAACCAATCAAGCACAGCCATCTTTGAAGGACATCTCAATTCTCTAATTGCACCGTGAGGAGGCGAGGATCGAGGAGTGAGGAGGCTTTTAGAGGAGTCATGAGCGAGGATACACAGGTGCATCCTATGCGGAAGTGTTTTATTGACTAAACGTGACGCACGTATACAATCTCCTCCCCCTTCACATCGGTGACAATAATTTGAATTTGTACTTTACCCTTTTATGTTTTTATAAACCACACATCTCACATATTTCAACAGGGTATCTTGCTTTATTATTATTCTTTATGAATTTCTTAAATAAACAAACTTCAACAACATAAGGGCAGATCCTTTGAGTGCTGCTGATGACGCTATGAAGTGACGCTCGAGTGATCAAGTATTCCAATGTATAAAAAAGCTTTTATTCGATTCCTCCATCCTCACTTTCTTTCCTTGCGTCCTTCCCTCACATCCTACAGGGGGAGGAGCTGAGGCGCTAGGAAAGGAAGCGAGGAAAGGAAACGAGGATGCACAAATAAGAAATGAGAAGCACCCATAGTGGAGAGAGCACGTTCCCTCTCTCGACTGTTACTGAAATTACCGTATTCATAGTAATAGGCGAACACACCTTTTTTTGGCGGCTGGCTTGACCGTGTATTTTCAAACCGCGGCTGGCTTGACCGCAGTTCTAAACTGCCAGTGGTGGAAAGTGTAAGGAACTCAGCTTTTTGGAAATATTAATAATCAATAATATCTTGTTATTATTAATTATAAATATTTGGGTCAGTTAATTGGATTAACTTGATGTGGCTGAATTAATATTACAATCAATTAATCATTTCTTCCAACGAACTCTTTTGATTATTAATTTATTCTAAGAAAAGGGTATCTTCCATGGCCACCGAAGAATAATTATTTCTTCGCCTGTACTTGTACTTTGAGCCAGTAGCAAAAACCGTGATCGTAAAGTGACTTGTATTGCAAGCAAAACAGAACCAAATACATATTATGTACAAGTTTTATTAACTAAATATAGATATTTATATGACTATAAATAAACTAAACAACATACACACATGAATACATAAATAGGTTAGTGATAGGATGAAATTGGAAACCGGAAGAGGGTCTATGAGAAGAACCATCAGAATTTCATTTTCACATTTCATTGAATTGAATACTTGCATTTGTAATGGGAACAATTCTTGAAGTTGTTGAAAATTGAAGTCGTTGATGGTTCCGGCAGTGTCAAGTGGAAGTTGGTTGAGCGTTCTCTTTCTCCAGGACCGCATGGCTGGTTTGGGCAAGGCCTGGGACTCTGTTGAGGCCACGCCGAGCACCCAGGAGAAGTGAGGAAGTCGGAAGGATGGGTGATTGGAGTCGTTGTTGGTTGGAGTCTTTGTTCCAAAACTCTTGAGATTGTCCTTGGTTCTTTGTGAGAGAGTCATCTCTCTTTTCCATGAGGCCGGATCTGGTTGGAATCGAGGCCTGCTGGGCCCTGGGGCCCCCGTAGAGGGGGAGGGGGCTCCCCAGTCTCACCAGAACAGTGTTGCGGCTGGATGAAAAAACTAAGAGAGGGCGGTCACTGTTGTCTGCCTCTGATATACCCTGAGAAAAGAACCAACCCCTAAGGTTTGAATGGACCTATGAGTAAGGTGACATGTCCGAGAGGGGAAGCTGCTCTTAGTTGATTTATGGTCTTTGTCCCCAGCATGCTTAGACTGTTCATTCAAGCTCAAATAGACATAACAAATTCACATTGCATTCTAAGAGAAGGTGATGTACATCAAAGTGTGTGTCATTAAATGAGGATTAATTTGCTAGGAAGCATGATACAGGTGAGGTTATATTGACCGTTGGGTGGTTGTTCAACCACATACACCCCAATCAAACATACCATGTTGTTATACCTAATAGTACACGAGACAGTAAATCATCACAGTTTCTGTGAGGCATGTTCCTTCATAGATCAGAGTAACACCGCAAAGTTTATTTAATTAAAGATGGTCTCTCTCTCTTAAGCATGTGGGGCATGTGGCCACATTCCTTTGAGGTCGTAAAGTCTGTTATCAGTCTTAAAGTGTTCTGTAACCGGACACCCGGCTGACAAAGTAACTTCATTTGTGAGGTTAGTTTTGGGGGAGAGTTTCATAGACCTTTATATTCATTAAATATAGTGAATATGAATAATTAGTGTGTGTCTGATTGGTCCAGACCCTACATCCCCCCCTTTCGACCGTTGTTGTCCCCCTCAAGGACAACCATGATCGAAGTTGAAAGTGCCGACAGATCAGACACACCTTTGTCATAGAAGGCTGGAAGGCCATGGTGGCCTCTGGTTGCTCGCGTCTTCTGGAGTGGTGGTCGTTCCACGGCGGTTGATGTGGACAGTAGCCCAGTACAGGTCTCTGCAGCAGGTGTTGGGGCAGAAGGTGCCTTGACTGGGTATCACCTGTCATTCTGGAGTTAGGGTGAAATTGTGGTTCTTGAAGAAGGATGAGGTTTCCAGCTTTGATTCAGGTTTGGCCTCAGCAGGGCAGCGTGTGTCTTGGATCAGAGACTGCAGACCAGCTGAGTTTGAGTAAAGTCATTCTGGAAGACAGTAAACAGCTGTTTCATGGAGTTCACTGTCTGGTTCAGCCGAACGCTGTGGGTGTTGAGAATTACCACAGTTCCCTTCGATGTCTTGCCGATGGACGGCAGGGAGGCACTCTGTGTTGTGAGTTGCCCTTTTAGCTGTGGGATTTCAGTTTGAATTTCAGCCACACGTTGTCTCACGGTGGCTAGGTTCAGTGCGTTGACACTGGACATGCCAATGTTATCAGAGTTCCGACGGCAGTGGCGGTTGTGTCCATCTGGCTCTGCTTGTGTGACATTTTTTTTTTCAAGTTGGTTGAGCATGTGTTCGACATTGGCCTCAGCGTGGGCGAGGGAGTGGAGTCGAACATACACTCTCTGGGTGTGGGTCCTGCAGTTGGTGATAAGGAGTCCCGGTTGTTCCTTCGGGACGCTGCCTGATACCGGACCTGGTGAGATGACCGACTGCGGCTGTCCTCTGGTTGGCTGGAGGCACAGGAAGACTAACCACAGCAGCATCCTGGAACAGACAAAGGGGAGAGGGAGAGAGAAAGGGAGGAAAGATCTCAGCGACTGTCGTCCTTTGTTGGCTAGGACAGTCTTTCCGCTTCGAGGACGCCGGTATGCCAATTGCTTCGGTGTTCTGGTGCTGCGGTGTGCAGCACATGCTGCGTCATGGGCATACACTGGCATGAACCCCCCTTTTGCACTGTGGCACCACAAGCTTTGGTGCAGCGATGTCATCAGGTGCATAACACAGAGTGTTGTCCTGTGCACGCAGCGTGTGCTTGTTGATTTCAGTTGTCTGGGGCACCGGTTGTCGGTGGGTGCAGACGGCGTTCGTGGGTGGTTGGAGGGGTTAGAGGTGGTTTCTCATAGTGTCCATTGGTTTGTCATAGTCTTTGGTAAGCTGGAAGGTTGGGGTCAGGTTAAGCAGAGGCTCTGTGACATTTTGGCACACTTGTGGTGAGAGACTAATTCATGACCCTAAAAGTTCAGAACCACTGTTTAATGGGTTCGCTAGATATGTAGCATAAAGTTAGGTGTTTCATGTGTATCTAGCTAGTGATGTGTCTCTTGTATCTTTATCATCTTAGCTGTGGATGTTAGGAGGCTAAGACTTGTGTGGTTCCTAGAGTATTTCCTGGAAAGGGCATAGCCGAGATGAAATAAATGACTTAAGATGGTTCTTATGACTAAATTATTTCTCTGGACTTAAATGGTGGTTCACTGCGGCTTGACGAAGTGAAGGATAGGAGGAAAAGGGACAGCTTTCCTATTCAAATTATGCTTATTATCAATCCTCAGGACTATAGTTATGCCCTAGTAATTGTTGAAATTACTTGTGTCGCAGGGTCACAAAAATGAGTGCACTTGTTGAAAATAAACACAATCACAAATAAAGGTGTCTCTGTTTCCTTTCTGGGCCCAATGGGAAATAGAACCACATTCGAACAAGAGAGGAAATGGAATTAAATCATATAGATGACCGAATAGACAAGGGAATAGCTGACTGCTATTATTATCAAAGTGGAAATAAAAGAATAAAATAAAAAAATAAAGTAAGTAATCAAAACAGCGGTAATGATCTGAAATTGAGAATAATCAATAGCACTAGTGACTAACCTTTAGATTTGCCTGGACCAACACTCCCTAGTGGGTCACAGCTGTTGCGTGTTTAAGACCACACCGTGTGTGTCCCTCCAAAGGTTTAGTCAATATGCTGATGAAAATTCTCATAACTATAATAATTCTTCTCTAGCTACACAGCTTACATGTAATTAAACTTGGGTTTAATTGCCAGGGCATCTGCAAATTTAGCCTACAGCGCTCAGCAAGGACTATGCCTAAACTAGTGAAGGTGAAATTCAGCTGAGAAGAATTGAAAGTAAGGAAAGAGAAAAATTAGAAACCCTAAATGGGGTTAAAGAAAGTATTTTAGAATACTTTGCGCTGTATACATAAAAGCTGTAATTAAGGCTTCAAGTAAATGATGCTAACCGCTAACTGTAGAAGTTATTATGTAGCTTAGCCTAAACTGGATGGATGCTAGGTTAGCTTAGCTTAGCCTAAGCTGGATGGACGCTAGGTTAAGTTAGCTTAGCCACCTAGGCTGGTTTGATTACAAAATGACGTCACGAGTTAGCACTTCCTGTGACAAGTCGTTGTCATGGGAACCAGTGCATGTCAGAACAATTCAACAGTACCTGAAGAATGTCTACACATTTTACTGAGTTATGCATGTTTAAACGGGTTAAAAGGGGGCGCCTATACTTTAAGTCTTTCAAGAACTTGATGTTACATTCAGTAAAATGCTAATGTGTTTTGGCATTTGCTAATTTTACTCATGACACTCTTCTCTTTACTTTACACAACTTATTCTATTCGTTTACAAAGTAAGGAAATAGATTTGCTGTAAGTCAAAGCTTGTCTAAGCCTATATAGTTACGTCCCTCTCATGCATAAATGCTGACTTTTCAGCGAGTGAACAGTTTTGATCGCTAGGTAGCTCTCTGCTTGTGGATGCAGCTAAAAATTTAGGTGAATTACATCAATCTAACAATAATTTGTAAGGCCTTTACATTGTAGAAAGGGGAGCATCACCCAGGTCTACGTATATATAACACTGTCCTGAGCTTTCTTTTTCAGAAATAGGTTTAGCAATACTGCAATTTGGATTTCTTTAACCAAAGCAGGATAGATATCGGTACAGTTTACAAGCTGCTGAGATGAGATTCCTTTGTCAAACAGACTTACGCTTTAATGCTGAACTTACTGATACCAGTTGGAAATCTAAGACTCTTTCACTTACAGTAGAGATGTCAATTCCCGCTATCGTTTTATCTGCATTTAGACAAGCCAGCAACCAGTGATCAAAATGCGTATCGCATGTTGTGTTCCAGTTGGACCGCAATGGTCAAATGCACGCCTGTAGGTTAACAGTAGTTTAAAACTCAGGTGGTTTTCCTACACTATGGCGTCAAGGTATGCCCTATTTGGAGCTAGTGTTTCCTGTAACCCTTCATTGTCATGGAAACTAATGTAGCAGTGCCAATTCAACCAGCATGTAGCAAATGTTTGTTTCAAAAGAGTTGTGCATAGTCTGTTGGCAGGTGAGGCTTACACGTCCATTCAAGATTTTCTTTATATCAGTAAAATTCTATTTTTACTAATGCAGAGTCTTGCTGCTCTTTGAGCACCCATTTTCATCTACTTTAAAAGTTTTATGTCCTATGCTGACCAGGGACTTTTTAGCAGAGTCTTGCATTGTGTTCATGCTGTGTGGCTTCTGGTTTTGCAGGTCAGGATCAATGGGGTCTTAGGAACCCTTTCTGGGGAGGCCTTCTGTGTTAGAGGCCTTCCGCATCAGGTCACACATCGTTGAGTGGGCATTGCGTGGGGGCAGGTGAAAATATGGTGACTAACTGGTTTTGGAGGAAAAGTTTCTTGAAGCTGGTGTCCTCCTCCGTCACAGGTTCGTTGTAAGTTCCACAGACAACTCGTTCGGAGTTGGTGGTGGTAGCACAGGGCCTTCTAGGTCTGTCCTGCTTGGTGTTTGGGCAGGGCCCAGCTGGGCTGGATGTGTCCAGATCAGATGGAGTCTGTCTCGGTGTGCCATACCGGTTGGAGACTGCAGGTGAAAATCAATGTCTCGTAGATTGGCAGGGATGTTTCTGACCTTTCACTTGAGATTGTTGAGTGTCACTTCATGTGCCATTTCAGGGTTTGTCTGATTTACCTTTTCCTCCTGCAGCTGCAGGGGCTCTCAGGGCACTGTCTAGTGAAGTGTTAAGCCGAGGGCTTTGGCTCCTCCCCCCCTTTGTGCAGGGCTGGGGAAGCTTACGCTGCTAATGTGTAAGGTCAGCAGGGTCCATCTTTCTTGTGTGGTCCATTTGCAGTGGGTTGGACTGTTGCAGCTCTCTTTGGACCACATGGAGTGCGTCAATAATGTTACAGCATCGCTAAGTCAGTGTTCGGACTTCCGCTGCACATTGATGGCTTTAGCTCTCTTTGAGTTCAACCATTTCTTTAAGTTCTTTGAGTGAAACAGTTCTTTACCCGTCGGTTTGCAGGTGCTCAGAGCTGTCGTCCGCCTGAAAACTGATGATCTCTTTCAGTTGCTCTGCTCTGTCAGGGTCCGTGCATCTGTCCTGTGCCTTCTCCCGTTGAGCAGGGTTCGTTCTCTGTGGAGTCCTGTGGCTGGCAGCGTTAGTTCATTTACCTCCTGTTTGAGGCCTGCGGGAGCATGGCCAAGGAGAAGATAATGCTGGTCAGCTCTTGGTGGCTCAGGCTGGGTGTCAGACGTCTGCTTTCATTGTTGCCTAACTGTTCCTTCCTCTGCCATGGCAGGTCGTTGCCTGCTTCAGGCTGAAGGATGTCCATGACACTGCTCTGCCGGGTCTTCAGGTGGTCCTGGTGGCAGGGCTGGGTGTCTGAGGCCTACTGGAACACTTGTGGGAACACGAGAGAGAAATGGCAAAGGCAAATGCAAGTTTCTACAGAGGTGGTGAGCTATCTGTGTGGGAGAATGGCTATGTGGAGCAGCTAAAATTTAGTGTTGGTGAGCACACACAACAAAAAAAAAAAGTTTTGAGTATCTTAGTTTACGTGCTTTAAGCAGCATCGACTGATGACTGGGCTCTTACATGTCATAACCTATTACTCAAAAATGCTGATGGTTCTTCTCACATGTTGTGCTACGAGAGTAACAGATAGAGCAAAACCAAAATAAAACAATGGGATGAAACCAGAAAAGAAGAGGAAGAAAGGAGTGTTTTACCTATTTAGGTTTAGCTAGGAGACATAGGTAAACAGGAGTCACTTATGGGTTATGCTGCTGTTAGACTAAGCTACCAGGGACACATCAGACATGTCAAGGTCCAAAAGAAGAAGAAGAAACAATGGGAAGTGTTTCCAGTTCTGTCTGGGGCCTACTGTGCGTTTGTGTTTAGCCGTACTTCATGTACTTAGCTTGGTGCTAAGGAGTGAGGATGGGTAAAACACAGACAGGAAGTAGGATATTAATGACCTGTGTAACTCGCTATGGAAACAACAGTTGCTAGATATTGTAATCCTATAGAGAGAGAGAAGATGAGGATAGTGACTAGTGATCTAAAATAAGGTAAAGGTAAAGTTAGAACGTCCTTATAGCTCTAAGAAAACTAAAAGGAAAGGGAAGCGTATCAAGTAATTTAATTAAATTTCAAATTTAGTTAAGCCCTTCTTTTTTTCTTTAGCTGAATATAAGAATTCAGGCTGAAACAAACGTAACTAACTAAATTGAAATAAAATAAAAAAAAATAAAAAAATGTGTGTAAACATTGTGTGTTCTCATAGCTCTGGTAACTAGAGGGGAACTTGACTAAGCAAATTGATTTAATTAAATTCCCAATTTAATTAAATTCAATTTAACTGAATAGGACGATTCAGGCTCAACAGGTGTAAATACACAAAATAAAATAGGGGTAGATTTAAGTAAAAATAAAAGAAACACAAATAAAAACCCAAAGTATCTGGGTTTCAATCTGAAAGTGAAACCAAGAGGAAGGGGTCGAGAGAGAGAAAGAGAGAGAGAAGAGGGTGGTTTCACCCTCTTATGAGACGTGCTCCGTGAAGCTCTGACACCAGGGTGAATCATTCGTCTCAAATCATTCGGAGTGCATCACTGCTAAGGTCACGTGATTTTATTAAACTGGGCTTCGTTACGCGTCATAGCTGTTTCGAAATTGTTTTAAATTTCAACGGTTCGTGAACCATTGTGTATCTGGTCTCTATGTGATCTCGTATCACTTTATAGATTCGTACACATTTAATGACGCATTTGATAAAGGGTCTGATTGACTTTCAAGTCAAGCTTTCATAAAACGAGCCCTACGGTTTACTAAGATATTATGCCTTGAAAGACACCTCATATTAAACGATATTAGGTAGCTCGCGGATTGCCATTACCTGATTACACCTTTTGATAAAACCTTTGCGATTGGTTTGTAAAAGGTGTTCCGTTGATTTGAGTTTCCGCTACACTTCCACTGTTTTGACCAGCAGGGGTCGCCAGCGAGGGCGCTTCAAACAAAGAGTCATTTGTGACTCAGTTGACTCCATTGATTCAAAGCCTCGAAGAGCTTTGACTCTCATTACTCATGTTCAAATCACTCAGTTCAAATCACGCAAAATCTATAGTCTTTGGTTTAAGGTTACACTTTACGCTCTAACGTGTCTAAGTTTTTAGGCGGTGCTAAAACTATCACTCGAGGTAGAGGGTTTTACTTGTAAGTCATGCGTGTAAGTTAGGATTGAGGGAGCTATTGGCTACAACCGTCGCTTGTTTACACGAGGGTCTGTGAGATTGGTGCTGTTGTCAGAAAAACTAGATAGGAACGCCTGCTCGCGTTCCGGACGCAATGCCAACCAACAACACAGATCGTTCGGAGCAGCGATCGAGCTGTGCTGACAGTTTGCACTGAGTCTCTCGCTTAGACACGACGTTGCGTGTGAGTGACTCTTTTTAACAAATCAAAACAGCACCGTTCTTTCACAGACAATGGCAAATTACTAGTTAGCTAAGCTAGAATTTATACCACTAATTCGACGCGATTGTTTCATATGAGCGCTTCAGCGGTTTAATATGAATACAATGACGTAACGCATAATAAGGCCTTAATCGGTGATTGAGGAACATCGCTCAGATCACATTCAAAAATGCTGAAAATGGAGATTTCTTCGTCCATATCAGGTTAATTAGTTCTGGTACCATTTATGCGCGCGGCTAATCTGAGATTTCTTCGTCAGAGAAGGCTTATGCTCGATTTATATCTGAAATTAGGCTTTCTTCGCTAATATCAGGAGTTTCTTATCGTACGATTTAAATATGCAT
This sequence comes from Siphateles boraxobius, assembly GCF_051911475.1. Classification (NCBI taxonomy): domain Eukaryota; kingdom Metazoa; phylum Chordata; class Actinopteri; order Cypriniformes; family Leuciscidae; genus Siphateles; species Siphateles boraxobius. The sequence continues at coordinate 1,450,767 of NW_027508920.1, read as the reverse complement.
TATAGCATTTGTGAACTTTCTGCCATTCGTAGGAAGGCATATTCAAGCTATAGTTTTGCTGATTTACTCAGAAACTTGTACGTGCATGTATGAGATGTTAATAAAACTTATGGGACAACATATGATTGATTACTGTCTGCTTGCATACAATGTTTAATACGATGCCTTAAAATTCTCCACCATTATGTAAGGAACTCAGCTTTTTGGAAATATTAATAATCAATAATATCTTGTTATTATTAATTATAAATATTTGGGTCAGTTAATTGGATTAACTTGATGTGGCTGAATTAATATTACAATCAATTAATCAGTTCTTCCAACGAACTCTTTTGATTATTAATTTATTCTAAGAAAAGGGTATCTTCCATGGCCACCGAAGAATAATTATTTCTTCGCCTGTACTTGTACTTTGAGCCAGTAGCAAAAACCGTGATCGTAAAGTGACTTGTATTGCAAGCAAAACAGAACCAAATACATATTATGTACAAGTTTTATTAACTAAATATAGATATTTATATGACTATAAATAAACTAAACAACATACACACATGAATACATAAATAGGTTAGTGATAGGATGAAATTGGAAACCGGAAGAGGGTCTATGAGAAGAACCATCAGAATTTCATTTTCACATTTCATTGAATTGAATACTTGCATTTGTAATGGGAACAATTCTTGAAGTTGTTGAAAATTGAAGTCGTTGATGGTTCCGGCAGTGTCAAGTGGAAGTTGGTTGAGCGTTCTCTTTCTCCAGGACCGCATGGCTGGTTTGGGCGAGGCCTGGGACTCTGTTGAGGCCACGCCGAGCACCCAGGAGAAGTGAGGAAGTCGGAAGGATGGGTGATTGGAGTCGTTGTTGGTTGGAGTCTTTGTTCCAAAACTCTTGAGATTGTCCTTGGTTCTTTGTGAGAGAGTCATCTCTCTTTTCCATGAGGCCGGATCTGGTTGGAATCGAGGCCTGCTGGGCCCTGGGGCCCCCGTGGAGGGGGAGGGGGCTCCCCAGTCTCACCAGAACAGTGTTGCGGCTGGATGAAAAAACTAAGAGAGGGCGGTCACTGTTGCCTGCCTCTGATATACCCTGAGAAAAGAACCAACCCCTAAGGTTTGAATGGACCTATGAGTAAGGTGACATGTCCGAGAGGGGAAGCGGCTCTTAGTTGATTTATGGTCTTTGTCCCCAGCATGCTTAGACTGTTCATTCAAGCTCAAATAGACATAACAAATTCACATTGCATTCTAAGAGAAGGTGATGTACCTCAAAGTGTGTGTCATTAAATGAGGATTAATTTGCTAGGAAGCATGATACAGGTGAGGTTATATTGACCGTTGGGTGGTTGTTCAACCACATACACCCCAATCAAACATACCATGTTGTTATACCTAATAGTACACGAGACAGTAAATCATCACAGTTTCTGTGAGGCATGTTCCTTCATAGATCAGAGTAACACCGCAAAGTTTATTTAATTAAAGATGGTCTCTCTCTCTTAAGCATGTGGCGCATGTGGCCACATTCCTTTGAGGTCGTAAAGTCTGTTATCAGTCTTAAAGTGTTCTGTAACCGGACACCCGGCTGACAAAGTAACTTCATTTGTGAGGTTAGTTTTGGGGGAGAGTTTCATAGACCTTTATATTCATTAAATATAGTGAATATGAATAATTAGTGTGTGTCTGATTGGTCCAGACCAGGGGTGTCAAACTCATTTTGGTCTGGGGGCCGCATACAGTTTAATCTGATCTCAAGGGGGCCAGACCAGACTCATAGCAAAATTTCATTGAACTAACAATTAGTCCTCTTTTTAGGTGCAAAGAAGAAGTAAATTATAAAAATCTTTATATTAAATTAATTGTCCTTCTACAAAATATATTATGAACAACCTAAGAGTTTTTAAGAAAAGTATGTGCAATTTCAACAACACTATTACTCAGTTTAACATTTATTAAAGTGCATTATGCATAAAAACTGATCACAGTGATTGTACAATGTCGCAAAACATTTAGTCACACTTTTGTGGAACTTAAAAACACTGTCCTGCATGTTAACATAAAATAAATCAAACAGATCAAAATATAGAAATTATTTTAAATCCATTTTCCAATTTTGGGAAGCAATTCTGAACACATGAATTGACTCCACACACTTAAAATCTTAAATGGCAGCTGTTTTAAACAGAAAATTGATCAAGTAAATGTGTCCCCTTCCTTGTTAATGCATAAAATGTTATAAAAAAAACTCACATACATATGGTATGCATAAGAAATCATATTTTACTCTACAAAACTCTTTTGTAGTAAATCTGTTGCTAAATAGCACTGACTTTCACAGAAATTACTACAGCAAATATTAATTTCACAGGCTCACAGCTGTTTATTTGCAGCATTCCAGGATTTAGTCTTGCTCTGTATTTGCCCCTGAAACTTGGCATCTTTTAGCCTGCACAAGTGCATCAATATCAGGCATTATGTCCTGAGTAGCAGCCAATTTTAGAATCTCATTTAAGTGCTTATGTGTGAGCTTTGAGCGCAGCTTCGTTTTATTAATGTTCATTACTGAGAAAACTTGCTCACACAGGTAGGTAGTCCCAAACATGCACAACATTTTTGCAGCCAGTGCTGTTAATTTAGGATAGTCTGGCAGGAGATACTGATAAAATGTGTCCAAGCCCACAGAGGCAAATTTGTCCTTCAATTCTACATTACACTGCAAATCAATTATTTCAAGTTGCATGTCAACGGGCACATCAGAAGCTCTGACTGTGAATGGTGACCGGAAAACTGCGAATTCTGTCTCAAGTTCGCTAAAGACCTGAAATCGTTTCTCAAACTCCCTCAGCAATCCTGAAATCTTGTCTTTGTACTGTCTCATGACAGGGTTAACGCTTGCTGCGCACACATCTCTCAGACAGGGGAAATGAGCAGGGTCACCGCTTGCCATCTGCGTCTCCCATAACGTGAGCTTTAACTTGAATGCACGTATGCTGTCATAATACTGTGTTACATTTTTTTTGCGTCCTTGCAACATTTTGTTCAGATTATTCAAGTGCTCTGTAATATCAACCATAAATGCAAGGTCCTGCAGCCATACTGGGCACTGTAATTCCTTAACAGGTTTACCTTTTTCCTCCATGAAATGTCCGATTTCCCCACGTAGATCAAAGAAGCGCTTCAGCACAGCACCTCTGCTTAACCATCTTACTTCAGTGTGGTATGGCAGACCATGGGTAATGTTACTGTCACTGAGAAGGCTGTCAAACTGACGATGATTGTGACCTCTGGCTCGGATGAAATTAACAGTTCGGACAACCACCTCCATGACGTGATCCATTTTTAACGACTTGCAGCATAATGCCTCCTGATGCAAAATGCAATGAAATGTCCAAAAATCACCCCCTCCATTTGCGGCTTGTACTTTCTCTCTGAACTTTGTCGCAGCACCTGCCTTTTTCCCTATCATTGACGGCGCACCATCTGTAGCCAGGCTTACGGCGCGGGACCAGTCCGCCCCGACTCTGTCCAGCGCTCCAACGACGGAGCGGAAAATGTCCTCAGCTGTTGTGGTGTCGTGCATAGGCACCAACTCAAGAAACTCCTCAGTGACAGTCAAAGTCTCGTCAACTCCACGAATGAATATGGCCAGTTGAGCGACATCCGTAATATCAGTACTTTCATCAATTGCAACAGAAAATGCCAGAAATGACTCCACTTTGCGTTTCAGTTGGCTGTCCAAATCTGCCGATAGTTCCGAAATCCTGTCTGCCACGGTATTTCTCGTCAAGCTAATATTGGCAAAAGCTTGTCGCTTCTCAGGACACACAATTTCAGCAGCCTTCAGCATGCAAGTTTTGACGAACTCCCCCTCACAGTACGGCTTTGATGCTAATGCAATTTTGCTAGCAATTAGGTAGCTGGCTTTCACGGCCGCATCACTGGCCTCTCGGCTCCGGGTGAAAACAGATTGCTGTTTCCTCAGACTCACCAACATTTCATTTACCTTCTGTCTTCTCAGTTCTCCGTGCAAGCTGTTGTATTTTTCGCCATGCTGAGTTTCATAGTGGCGCCGAATATTATATTCCTTAAGCACCGAAACTTGCTGCATGCACACTAGGCACACGGGTTTCCTATTCACCTCCGTGAACATATAGGACGAGGTCCATTTTTCTTGAAAAATCCGACACTCTGTGTCCACTTTTCTCTTTTTTGACAAAGACATTTCGCTGATGAAGGTGCCAGGGCCACCATAAACGCGGGTAAAACGATAGAACCAAACGCCACTTACAGACCGCTTACTGAAGCTCAGTGGTTTTTTTTATTTATTTTTTTATTTTTTATTGCAGATTACTCGATTTATCCCCCGGGCCGGACTGAGCCCCCTGGCGGGCCGGTTCCGGCCCGCGGGCCGTAAGTTTGACACCCCTGGTCCAGACCCTACAAAAGAGTACTGAAAAAACATACTCAAGTAAAAGTACTATTACATTCCAAAAAATGTAGTGTGAGTAGAGTCCAAAAAACTACTTGAGTAAGAGTAAAAAAGTAGCTTATTTAAAAGTACTCATGAGTAGTGAGTAGAGAGTACTGAGCTGCGGATTCTACCCCTTATAATAAACACTGTGCACTACAATTTATAAATTTAAAAAAATGGCACATAATGTAATTCACATTATATTTTGTTCTTTGTCAGAAGGATTGAAGAATATATATCATCCATCTTTTTAAAATGCATCAAATCAGTACACTCATCACCATTTAAATCATATTATTTGGGGGGGGAAAGCATTTCAAATTAGGCGAAAAGAAAATGGGCCTGAGCATGCTATTGTTGCACATAAAATATGTTACAATTTAAACGTAAATGCACATTGTTCTAGAAGGGTGGCATCAGAATCAGAATCAGAATCAGAATCAGAAAGAGCTTTATTGCCAAGTGTGCTTGCACACACAAGGAATTTGTTTTGGTACTGAGGCTTCCAGTGGACTATACAAATACAAATACAACATGAAACATGAAACATAATACTACAAATTATAAGAATAAAAAAAAAAATATATAAATATAAATATATGAGAATAAAACTATCACAGTTTGGTTTAGTCAGAATAGACATTTCAGATTTACAGATTATGAACCTATTTACAGTGTTTTGAATATTATAAATAAATAAATCTACATATAAGTATCACCTGAGTTGTAGGATATTGCACTAAACAGTGGGAGTATTGCACTTACAGGCATATGCCTTGGGAGGAGTGTTAACTGTTCAGGAGGGAAATGGCCTGTGGGAAGAAACTGTTCCTGTGCCGAGATGTTCTTGTGGCCAGTGATCTGAGTCTCCGTTTTGACGGTAACAGTTCAAACAGGTGGTGTCCAGGGTGAGTGGAGTCTGTGATGATTTTACCTGCTCTCTTCCTCACTCTGGAAGAGTACAGGTCCTGGAGGTTTGGCAGGGGGGCACCAATGATCCTCTCCGCAGTCCGGACTGTCCGTTGTAGTCTCCTGATGTCTGATTTGGTAGCTGAACCAAACCAGACAGTGATGAAAGCGCACAAGACAGACTCAATGACGGCTGAGTAGAACTGAATCAGCAGATCCTGTGGCAGGTTGAACTTCCTCAGCTGGCGAAGGAAGTACAGTCTCTGCTGGGCCTTTTTCACAGTGGAGTCAATGTGATTGTCCCACTTCAGGTCCTGAGAGATGATAGTGCCCAGGAACCTGAATGACTCCACTGCTTCCACAGTGCTCTTCATGATGGTGAGTGGGGGGAGTGCTGGGCTGTTCCTCCTGAAGTCCACGATCATCTCCACTGTTTTGAGCGTGTTCAGCTCAAGGTTGTTATAACTGCACCAGACAGCCAGCTGTTCAACCTCCAGTCTGTAAGCAGACTCGTCACCGTTTTGGATGAGACCGATGACAGTGGTGTCGTCTGCAAATTTCAGGAGCTTGACAGTGGGGTCTTTAGAAGTGCAGTCATTAGTGTACAGGGAGAAGAGCAGTGGGGAGAGAACGCACCCTTGGGGGGCTCCGGTGCTGATTGTGAGTGTCTTGGATGTGTGTTTCCCCAGTCTCACTCGCTGCTGCCGGTCCGTCAGGAAGCTGGTGATCCACTGACAGATCGAGGATGGTATGGAGAGCTGGGTCAGTTTGGCTGTGAGAAGACCAGGCATGATGGTATTGAAGGCCGAACTGAAGTCCACAAAGAGGATCCTTGCATAAGTCCCTGGTCTGTCGAGATGTTGCAGGATATAATGCAGTCCCATGTTGACTGCATCATCCACAGACCTATTTGCTCTGTAAGCAAACTGAAAGGGATCCAGCAAGGGTCCAGTGAGGTCCTTCAGGTGGGCCAGCACCAGTCTTTCAAACGACTTCATGACCACAGACGTGAGAGCGACAGGTCTGTAGTCATTAAGTCCAGTGATTTTGGGTTTTTTGGGGACAGGAATGATAGTGGAGCGTTTGAAGCAGCAGGGAACTTCACACTGCTCCAATGATCTGTTGAAGATCTGCGTGAAGACCGGGGCCAGTTGGTCAGCGCAGGCTTTTAAACAAGCAGATGAGATGCCGTCTGGGCCTGAGGCTTTCCTAGTCTTCTGTTTTTTGAAGACTCGGCTCACGTCCTCCACACAGACCTTAAGCTCAGGTTGGATGGCAGGAGGGGGGAGTGATAATTGGAGTGCAGGAGGTGATGCTGAAAGTGTGAAGTGCAGATCAGACCAGGTGTGTGGTGTTAATGAGGGCTTTTCAAACCGGCAGTAAAATGAATTTAAATCGTCAGCCAGGTGTTGATTGTCCACAGATCGAGGGGATGGTGACTTGTAGTTGGTGATGTTCCTCAGGCCATTCCAGACTGATGATGGGTCGTTGGATGAAAACTGGTTTTTCAGTTTATCAGAGTAGTTCCTTTTAGCAACTCTGATCTCCTTTGTCAATCTGTTTCTGGCCTGGTTATACAAGATTTTATCCCCACTTCTGTAAGCATCCTCTTTGGCATGACGAAGGTGTTTGAGTTTCCCAGTAAACCATGGTTTATCATTAGTGAATGATAAGAATGTCCTGGTAGGAATGCATGTATCCTCACAGAAACTTATATATGATGTTACAGTATCTGTGAGCTCATCCAGATCATTGGTAGCAGCTTCAAAAACAGTCCAATCAGTGCAATCAAAGCAGGCCTGTAGATTCTGCTCTGCTTCATTAGTCCATCTTTTTACAGTCCGTATTCCAGGTTTAGCTGATTTCAGTTTCTGCCTGTAGGTCGGTATGAGATGAACCAAACAGTGATCAGAGAGCCCCAAAGCTTCCCGTGGGACGGAGTGATACGCATTTCTTATTGTGGTGTAACAGTGGTCCAGTATATTACTGTCTCTGGTGGGACATGTAACGTGCTGTCTGTATTTTGGTAGTTCACGGGAAAGATTTGCTTTGTTAAAATCCCCAAGAATGATTAAAAGAGAGTCTGGGTACCTTTGTTCCGTTTCAGATATTTGTTCAGCCAGCTGTTGTAGCGCCGCGCTCACGCACGCGTCTGGAGGGATGTAAACATTCACGAGAATGAAAGAGGAAAATTCCCGAGGCGAGTAGAAGGGTTTACAGTTTATGAAATGTGCCTCTAAATTAGGAGAGGACATCTTCTTCAGTGTTGTTACATCTGAACACCAACTTTCGTTAATGTAGAAACACAATCCACCACCTCTCGTTTTCCCCGTTAGCTCCGCGATGCGATCCGCTCGGAACAGCTGGAAGCCCGGCAGATGTATTGCGTTGTCCGGTATGGCTTCACTCAGCCAGGTTTCAGTGAAGCACAAAGCAGCAGAGTTTAAAAAAATCCTTGTTAGTGTGGGTGAGGAGAAGAAGTTCATCCGTTTTGTTAGGAAGGGATCGGAGATTCGCGAGATGAATACTCGGGAGTGCAGTGCGCAGGCCGCGCTCGCGGAGTTTAACCAGCGCGCCGGCTCGCTTCCCGCGTTTGCGTCTGAACGCGCGTTTGAACAACAACGCTGCACCTCCGACGAGAATGTCCAGCAAAACGTCCGAATAATCAAAAACTGTAGAAAAGGTCTCTGGTGTGTGTTTGACTCGATGACGTCACGAGTTAGCACTTCCTGTGACAAGTCGTTGTCATGGGAACCAGTGCATGTCAGAACAATTCAACAGTCCATGAAGAATGTCTCCACATTTTAAATGAGTTATGCATGTTTAAACGGGTTAAAAGGGGGCGCCTATACTTTAAGTCTTTCAAGAACTTGATGTTACATTCAGTAAAATGCAAATGTGTGGCATTTGCAAATTTTACTCATGGAACTCTTCTCTTCACTGTACGCAACTTATTCTATTTGTTTACAGAGTAAGGAAATAGATTTGCTGTAAGTCAAAGCTTGTCTAAGCCTATATAGTTACGTCCATCTCGTGCATAAATACTGACTTTTCAGCGAGCAAAAAGTTTTGATCGCTAGGTAGCTCTCTGCTTGTAGATGCAGCCAAAATTTAGGTGAATTTACATCAACCTAACAATAATTTGTAAGGTCTTTACTTTGTAGAAAGGGGAGCATCACCCAAGTCTACGTGTATATAACACTGTACTGAGATTCCTTCGTCAGAAACAGATTAAGCAATACTGCAATTTGGATTCCTTCAACCAAAGCAGACTAATAAATACCGGTGCAGTTTGCATGCCGCTGAGATGAGATTCCTTTGTCAAACAGACTTACGCTTTAATGCTGAAATTACCGATACCAGTTTTTTTATTTTTTTATTATTATTATTTTAAGTAGAGATGTCAATTCCAGCTATCGTTTTATCTGCATTTAGACAAGCCAGCAGCTAGTGATCAAAATGTGTATCGCATATCATGTCCCGTTTGGATCGGAATGATCAAATAATAATCAAATAGTTTTCCCAGCTTAGGTGGTTTGTTTACTATCTGGCATTAGGGTGACGAATGCCCTATTTGGAGTTTGTATTTCCTGTAACAAGTCATTGTCATGGAAACTAATGTACAGCAGTGTATATTTCACCCAGCGGGTGGCACAATGTCTGTATGTTTCAAAAAGCAGTGCATAGTCTGTTGGCACGTGAGGCTTACACCTACATTCAAGATTTTCTTTAAATCAGTAAAATTCAAATTTTACTAATGCAAACTCTTGCTTCCTTTTGAGCACACATTTTCATCTACTTTAAAAGTTTTATGTCCTATGCTGACTAGGAACTTTGTAGCAGAGTCGTGCATTGTGGTCATGCCGTGTGTCTTCTGGGTTTTGAAGTTCAGAGTCAAAAGGTTCTTGAAGCTGGTGTCTTCCTCCATCACAGGTTTGTTGCACGCTCTGAGGTAGCTCGCTTGATGTCTGTGGTAGTAGCACAGGGACTTTCAGGGTTACCCTGGTTGGTGTCTGGGACCGCACCCAGTCTACATTCAGACTCTTAAGTTTGAGAATCCTGTTGTGATGGCTTGTTCCAGCTGCTGGTAGTTAGACTGGATGTTTTCTGGCTGCCGAGCCAGAAAGCGTCGCAACTCTGGGCTGGATGTGATCCAGATCCAGTCTAGCAAGCTCTGGTGTAAATGCAGGGATATGTCTGGCCATTCGGTTGAGGTCTTTGAGTGTCACTACAAGCGTCGTTTCAAGATTCTTCTGAATCAATCCTTTTCCTTCCACGGCTGCAGAAGCTTTAAGGAAATTGTCTGATGACATGTTAAGCAGAGGGGTTTGTCTCTCAATATAGAGCAACAAAAGAAAGAAAGAAACAACCCCCCCCCCCCCCCCCCCTTTTGTGCAGGGCTGGGGAAGCCTACGCTGCTGATGCGAAGTTCAGCAGGGTACATCTTTCTCGTGGGGTCCATTTGCAGTTGGTTGGACTGTTTCAGTTCTATTTGGACCACATCGAGCTGGTCTATAATGTTGCAGCATTGCTGAGTCAGTGTTGGGACTTCAGCTCTGGCTGCAAGCCGATGGCTTCAGCGTCTCTCTCTTTGAGTTCAACCAGTTCCTCTCTCGTCTGTTGGCAGGTGCTCAGCAGCTGTCAGAGCCGCTTGAAAACTGGTGATCTCTTTCAGTTGCTCCACGCTGTCAGGGTCTCTGCATCTGTCCTGTGCCTTCTCCCGTTGAGCAGGGTACGTTCTCTGTGGAGTCCTGTGGCTGGCAGCGTTAGTTAATTTACCTCCTGTTTGAGGCCTGCGGGAGCATGGCCAAGGAGAAGATAATGCTGGTCAGCTCTTGGTGGCTCAGGCTGGGTGTCAGACGTCTGACTGTTCCTTCCTCTGCCGTGGCAGGTCGTTGCCTGCTTCAGGCTGAAGGATGTCCATGACACTGCTCTGCCGGGTCTTCAGGTGGTCCTGGTGGCAGGGCCGGGTGTCTGAGGCCTACTGGCACACTTGTGGGAACACGAGAGAGAAATGGCAAAGGCAAATGCAAGTTTCTACAGAGGTGGTGAGCTATCTGTGTGGGAGAATGGCTATGTGGAGCAGCTACAATTTAGTGTTGGTGAGCACACATAACAAACAAAAAAAAAGTTTTTAGTATCTTAGTTGACTACTTTAAGCAGCATCGACTGATGACTGGGCTCTTACATGTCATAACCTATTACTCAAAAATGCTGATGGTTCTTCTCACATGTTGTGCTACGAGAGTAACAGATAGAGAAAAACCAAAATAAAACAATAGGATGAAACCAGAAAAGAAGAGGAAGAAAGGAGTGTTTTACCTATTTAGACTTAGCTAGGATTTAGGTAGACAGGAGTCACTTATGGGTTATGCTGCTGTTAGACTAAGCTACCAGGGACACATCAGACATGTCAAGGTCCAAAAGAAGAAGAAGAAACAATGGGAAGTGTTTCCAGTTCTGTCTGGGGCCTACTGTGCGTTTGTGTTTAGCCGTACTTCATGTATTTAGCTTGGTGCTAAGGAGTGAGGATGGCTAAAACACAGACAGGAAGTAGGATATTAATGACCTGTGTAACTCGCTATGGAAACAACAGTCGCTAGATATTGTAATCCTATAGAGAGAGAGAAGATGAGGATAGTGACTAGTGATCTAAAATAAGGTAAAGGTAAAGTTAGAACGTCCTTATAGCTCTAAGAAAACTAAAAGGAAAGGGAAGCGTATCAAGTAATTTAATTACATTTCAAATTTAGTTAAGCCCTTTTTTTTCTTTTAGCTGAATATAAGAATTCAGGCTGAAACAAAAGTAAATAACTAAATTGAAATAAAATCAAAAAAATATATTATGTAAACATTGTGTGTTCTCATAGCTCTGGTAACTAGGGGGGAACTTGAATAAGCAAATTGATTTAATTAAATTCCCAATTTAATTAAATTCAACTTAACTGAATAGGACGATTCAGGCTCAACAGGTGTAAATACACAAAATAAAATAGGGGGAGATTTAAGTAAAAATAAAAGAAACACAAATAAAAACCCAAAGTATCTGGGTTTCAATCTGAAAGTGAAACCAAGAGGAAGGGGTCGAGAGAGAGAAAGAGAGAGAGAAGAGGGTGGTTTAACCCTCTTATGAGACGTGCTTCGTGAAGCTCTGACACCAGGGTGAATCATTCGTCTCAAATCATTCGGAGTGTGTAATGTGTATCACTGCTAAGGTCACGTGATTTTATTAAACTGGGCTTCGTTACGCGTCATAGCTGTTTCGAAATTGTTTTAAATTTCAACGGTTCGTGAACCAGTGTGTATCTGGTCTCTATGTGATCTCGTATCACTTTATAGATTCGTACACATTTAATGACGCATTTGATTTAGGGTCTGATTGACTTTCAAGTCAAGCTTTCATAAAACGAGCCCTACAGTTTACTAAGATATTGTGCCTTGAAAGACACCTCATATTAAACGATATTAGGTAGCTCGCGGATTACCATTACCTGATTACACCTTTTGATAAAACCTTTGCGATTGGTTTGCAAAAGGTGTTCCGTTGATTTGAGTTTCCGCTACACTTAGACTGTTCTGACCAGCAGGGGTCGCCAGCGAGGGCGCTTCAAACAAAGAATCATTTGTGACGCAGTTGACTCCTTTGATTCAAAGCCTCGAAGAGCTTTGACTCTTATTACTCGTGTTCAAATCACTCAGTTCAAATCACGCAAAATCTATAGTCTTTGGTTTCAGGTTACACTTTACGCTCTAACTTGTCTAAGTTTTTAGGCGGTGCTAAAACTATCACTCGAGGTAGAGGGTTTTACTTGTAAGTTAGGATTGAGGGAGCTATTGGCTACAACCGTCGCTTGTTTACACGAGGGTCTGTGAGATTGGTGCTGTTGTCAGAAAAACTAGATAGGAACGCCTGCTCGCATTCCGGACGCAATGCCAACCAACAACACAGATCGTTCGGAGCAGCGTACGAGCTGTGCTGACAGTTTGCACTGAGTCTCTCGCTTAGACACGACGTTGCGTGTGAGTGAATCTTTTTAACAAATCAAAACAGCACCGTTCTTTCACAGACAATGGCACATTAATAGTTAGCTGATTGTTCTAATACGAATTCGACGCGATTGTTTCATATGACCGCTTCAGCGGTTTAATATGAATACAATGACGTAGCGCATAATAAGGCCTTAATCGGTGATTGAGGAACATCGCTCAGATCACATTCAAAAATGCTGAAAATGGAGATTTCTTCATCCATATCAGGTTAATTTGTTATGGTACCATTTATGCGCGCGGCTAATCTGAGATTTCTTCGTCAGAGAAGGCTTATGCTCGATTTATATCTGAAATTAGGCTTTCTTCGCTAATATCAGGAGTTTCTTATCGTACGATTTAAATATGCATTATAGCGTTTGTGAACTTTCTGCCATTCGTAGGAAGGCATATTAAAGCTATAGTTTTGCTGATTTACCCAGAAACTTGTACGTGCATGTATGAGAAAAACTTATGGGACAACATATGATTGATTACTGTCTGCTTGCATACAATGTTTAATACGATGCCTTAAAATTCTCCACCATATATGTAAGGAACTCAGCTTTTTGGAAATATTAATAATCAATAATATCTTGTTATTATTAATTATAAATATTTGGGTCAGTTAATTGGATTAACTTGATGTGGCTGAATTAATATTACAATCAATTAATCAGTTCTTCCAACGAACTCTTTTGATTATTAATTTATTCTAATAAAGGGTATCTTCCATGGCCACCGAAGAATAATTATTTCTTCGCCTGTACAGTACTTTGAGCCAGTAGCAAAAACCGTGATCGTAAAGTGACTTGTATTGCAAACAAAACAGAACCAAATACATATTATGTACAAGTTTTATTAACTAAATATAGATATTTATATGAATATAAATAAACTAAACAACATACACAAATGAATACATAAATAGGTTAGTGATAGGATGAAATTGGAAACCGGAAGAGGGTCTATGAGAAGAACCATCAGAATTTCATTTTCACATTTCATTGAATTGAATACTTGCATTTGTAATGGGAACAATTCTTGAAGTTGTTGAAAATTGAAGTCGTTGATGGTTCCGGCAGTGTCAAGTGGAAGTTGGTTGAGCGTTCTCTTTCTCCAGGAACGCATGGCTGGTTTGGTCTAGGCCTGGGACTCTGTTGAGGCCACGCCGAGCACCCAGGAGAAGTGAGGAAGTCGGAAGGATGGGTGATTGGAGTTGTTGTTGGTTGGAGTCTTTGTTCCAAAACTCTTGAGATTGTCCTTGATTCTTTGTGAGAGAGTCATCTCTCTCCTGCCTGAGCCCATATCTGGTTGGAATCGAGGCCTGCTGGGCCCTGGGGCCCCCGTGGAGGGGGAGGGGGTTCCCCAGAATCACCAGAACAGTGTTGCGGCTGGATGAAAGAACTAAGAGAGGGAGGTCACATGTGGACTGTCTCTAATAAGGCCTGGAGAAGATCCTCCCCTAAGGGTTGAACTCGACCAATCAGAAAGGGGACATGTCTGAGAGGGAAAGTGGCTCTTAGTTGATTTATGGATCTTTGTCCCTAGCAAGATTATACCTTCATTAATGCTAAAATAGCTATAACACATCCACACTGCATTCTAGAAGAAGGTGATGTACATCAAAGTGTGAGTCATTAAATGAGGATTAGTTAGGTAGGAGGCATTATACAGGTGAGGTTACATTGATCGTTAGTTTGTTGTATACCAGGATACATACCATAATATATACCTAATAGTACACGAGACAGTAAACCATTTACACTGTTTCTTTCACAGTTTAATGCATGTTCATTTATAGATCAGTTAGTCTATGATTAATGCAGCAAAGTCTGTTTTAAAGAGGGTTTCTGTTTCATAGTCTCTCTCTTGAGGTCGTAAAATCTCCTTGTCATGCCCTGTAACATGACACTGTTTCTGCCCTTGTGTTTGTTCATTTGGGCTGTGTGAGGAGTTTCATAAACCTTTGTATATAATGAATAGTATGTGTCTGATTGGTCCATACCCTACAGCTGTGATTTGTATATTTGCATAATTCAATCAGCTGTTTCTCAGTAACAATATAATAAAATATAGGGGGTATATTTGTGTTTCAATTCACAATATAAACAGCTGTTTACCTTGACTTTAGCCTGTAAGGTTAGGTTTAGAACATGGTGTTATCTGTTCTGACATACAGTGTTAAAGCATTGGTAAATTTGCCAGTAAAAATCCATTGTTTTGGTCTTGTTTGAGCTTGTGTGAAAAAGAAGTTCAAGCATTTTAAATTTGTGTTAATTGTATGCATTTTGTGTTAAAGCAACAAGAAATGTGTTAATAGTATAGCTTACACAGACGGATGTAGTGCTAACTGTGTTAAGAGTTTAGGAAATTTTTTAAAAGTATTAAGAAAATTGTCATAAGGATTGTAAAAATCTGTAACAAAAACATGAAAACATTACTAACATACAAACCGGATGACAATGCAGTGCTGAAGTGCCAACTAGCCTCTCCCTATGGAGGATCCCTATACCACTCTACAGATAAAGCGTTGTGGATTTTTTTGGTTCGCGTTTTCACAGTCTTCGTCTGCACCAGTCTGTCTTTGTCTCTGCACTACACTTCCCAGCATCCCTCAAGTTTACACACCTGCCCGTCATCATCGTTGTCACCTGTGTCTTGTTAATCATCATCTGTTTCACCTGTCTTCACCTCGTTATTGTTCATCAGTCTCTGTATTTAGTTTGCTTCAGTTCAGTTTGTCTTGGTCGGTCATCGTCTTTGTTTAGTTGTATGAACTGAAGTCCTGGTATGTTTCCATTCATCTCTGTAAGCTAAATGTGTAAATAAAGCATCTAAATTGAGTTCCTTTCGTCCTCGTCTTCTGCATCCTGCACAACGCCTGACACGCGTACCTACCCGAAGTGATAAGATAAAATAAAATTCTGCATCAAAATTTATAGACAAGACAAGTAGTTTGTTTAGGCATGGTTTGTAAGGAATTACAAACCTGCGCACATATATTCAAACGCACATAACTATAGAATCAATTCTTAATGCGCATGTGAACGCCATCAGCGTCTATCACAGGTTCGCGTTTAAAGTCTGTTTAGAGAGAACGGTGTCGTCTTAGCGGCCCCTAATTAAATAACAAACTATCATTTAGACGGAAGTGAATCAATCAAAACTAACTTTAGCTGGAAAAAACCTTTTTAAAGAACCACTATAAAACTAAACCAATCTCTGTTACCTTAAATTATATGTTTATCCCTGTAAAGCTGCTTGGAAACAATCTACATTGATAAAAGCGCTATATAAATGAGGATGACTTGACTTGACTTGACAAACAATTACACATTCAATCATGCATTCAAAGGGAGATGGTTAAAGTGACAGAATGAAACCGGAAGTAGGAAATGGAACCATGGAACAGATCCATTTAACTATGAAAAGAACCATCAATATTATCATTTTCAAAGCACTTTTTTAAATTGATACTTGCATGGCTTAGCAATGGACACAATTCTTGAAGTTGTTGAAAATTGAAGTCGTTGACAGTTTCGTGAGTGTCAAATGTTGAAGTTGCAATCGTTTTCTTCTCCGTTGGATGAAGAAGATGATGAACTTGCATGTGTAGTTCGACTCTGTTCTGGTTGGAGGTTTCCTCTCTCTCCATGAGCACATGGCTGAGCACATGCAGATTGTGTGACCTGCCGGCCCTGGGCCAGAGAGGCTATGCAGGCAACCAAGGAGTGAGGAAGTTGGCGTAGTTGGTTGCCCATTCAGTGATGGTAAAGTGGTTGTTTTCTTCTGAGTTGAAATGAAGAAAATACAGTCTGACTCTGTTAGGAGAGTGAAGGAATAGCAGCCTGTGGTCACAGCCTACCAGGTCCCATGGGACCCGGTGGGGGTCCCCCCCAGACATCTACCAGCAGTCGAGAAGCAGGAGCAAGAGAGAGCTGATCTTGTGATCAGTGATTTTTAACATGAAGATGTCACACCCTCTGGGGGTCTGTGAGCCAATAAGAAATGTTTCCTTTGGAGAGAAAATTTTACGACTCTTTGTGTTCAGGCAGTCCATTTGAATCGGTAATTTCATTGGGTGTTTAAGAAAAGAATCTTCAAGATTCTTATAATACCCAAGCGTCACAAAGTTAGCAAAATGCATTGTAAATTAACAAATGGGGTACGAAGATTGGAGTTTATAGAAACCAAATGTGCAACACATATGATTCTGTTTAACCATAGTATGCAAAGTCTGAAACATTAACCCATTAGATTTTACAAGAAAACATAGGCCAAAACAACATCAGAAGTCAAGTGGTTATATATATATATATATATATATATATATAGGATTAACAGGGCTTAAATCTCCTTCTCAGTAAGATTTAAGTAAGAGTCACATCTCTCAGGAATTCCAGGGTCGTAAAATTCTTATCAATGTAATCGGACACTGAGTTCTGCCAGTGGTGTTAGTTTCAGGGGAAGTTGGCCACATAACTTAGTTGGGAGAGTGAGTTTGCCGGACTATTCATTAAATATAATGAATAATTTGTGTGCAATCAATTCAAGTGCAATCTTTCTTTGTAAAAACTAAAGTATAAATTTTATCATACATATTTAAAAGTTAAGGATTCATTACTTTGGATATAGCCTAGGCTACATTGGAACAAACACATAATAAAATATTATTTGATTACTTTATTTTTGACAAAACATACTATAGGCTATTTAACATATGAGCAAAAATTGGCAAACAAAAGCTTATTTGAGGTGGCAAATATTTTACAGTAAAAAATGTATCCAAAACTAGTCAACGAAATGTTGTCTTTCATATGTCTGTAACATAGGTCTTTCGTTTATATAAGAAATATAAATGTTAATTTGCAGTTTAATACGTTGCTTATACAAATACATTTTATTTCAACATATTTCAGTCGATTTTTACTCATCTCAGTATAGCAATATAGTTTGCCAAAAGCGCAAAAACTGTCTTTTTGCGAGTTGTGGTAAACAGCGCATCTCTGCAGTTCATTCATTCGCACACAGGAACGCGATTCAATTGAGAATGAAAAAAAACTTACTTCAGTATTCCTCAGTATTATCCTACAGTATTATCATACATATTTTAAAGTTGAGGATTCATTAGTTTTTATATAGCTTACATTGTAACAAACACTATAATAACATCTTAGTTGATGAGTTTATTTTGACAGAACATAGCCTACTATATATTTAAAATATGAGCAGAAATTGGATGACAAAAGCTTATTTGATATTTTTAGAATAAAAACTTTATAATCTATCCAAAACTACGAAATGTTGCCTTTCATATTTCATCTGTAACATAGTAGGCTAAACATAAACAACAGCGCCCATCTGTGCCGTTAATTCATTCACACACAGAAACGTGATTCAAATTTAAACAGTCTTTTTGCATTTACAGACATTAAAACAAAGCACAAGAATAAAAAACTTAGGCTACTCACAATTCTCGGCTAAATCGGTCGCTCCTCAAAATGAAAATAAACCAGCACATGTTCTGAAGTAAATGTCCCAGGATTACTCCTCACAGTCACAGCCTCACAAGACGAAAAGGTACATTAATCTGATGATTAAATGTGTTGTGAATCGCGTTAATGAGGGGCATTGACACGTTTGCATGTGTCGCTTCAGATCATTTGCGTCTGAATAGCGCGCGCTGTCCGTGGGCGTCACATTAGCAGAATAATGAGCTGAGAGAAGATAATAGCTGTGTCCCAATGTGAAGGCTGCATCCTCCGAAGGCCGCGGACTTCGAAGGATGCAGCCTATTCGTCCTTCGAAGGACTCACCATGTAGCCTTCGCAGGATTTCCTAATTGGCAACCAGGTGTTCCCGATTACCGCTCCTGGCGCCAAGCAATGGTGCAAGAGTACAGCTGCCATTCTGATAATTCATTTTATACAATTGAATAAACAGCTCTGGATCCAGAATTGTCTATTGTCATTTTTTTGTTTATATTTTACTGGAAGACATGGTGAGGATGTTTCACTCATGTATTTTCGGCTTTAATAGCAACCAGGCTCATGGGAAATATGTTACTTTTTTTTTGCAAAACCTGAAATACGTAGGCTACCTCCAGGTACGTCTCCCTGCACTTTTCGGGTGAAAAGTCCACTAGAGGCGCTAAGTGGTATCATTTTTTCTCCGTTCCAGATGGTTAAATAAAGGTTATAAAAATGACAATACCAGTAATGTTCAGACTTCTCAGTAGGCATATACACTCATTTTAATATAAATTAGGAATTATTTCCACGCTTTTGAGGTGCCACACAGCCTAGTCTCACGGCAGTTCGTGATATGGTCACGTCATTTAATCTACTGGTTCGTGATACTGACACGTTTATTTCGTTATTTTCGTAATGTCACCATTTTTTTTTTTTTTTTTTTTTAATAATGCACGATTCTTTCTGCCAGTCGGGCTGGAGCAGAGAAAGCTGTTTAATCGACATTTATTCACGATATCTTATCATGTTTAAATATATTTATTTCTTTTAATGTTATTATTTCGGTCTTATTGCCAGGGAAGCTGGACTGCTTTGCTGTTTATTGATTTAAAAAAAAAGTATAAACGACTACGCGGATTTTATCAGTAGGAAATCACGTTGAAGAAGTCTCCTTCCGAACACATCGCGATATTTAGCATCAGTTCATGTGTGCCAGATGTTGGTAAGTAGCCGAAAATACACTGTCCTAATAATGTTTGATATAATGTCTTTTTTGATGGTCGAAATTAATCAGATTAGCTCATGTTCAGTCACTGCATTATCTGTCATCTCCACGGAGGCTTTGCGTTTCATTGCTTTCTAATTCAAAACAGGGTGATTAAACACTATCTGTCACGTGCCGTGCTACAGGCCTAGACCTTCTATCAGTTAATCATATTCATATTAGGTTTAAAGTAAGTTAGTACAATTAGTTCCAAAGTGGTATTTGTAGTAGACACAGTAAAAACAACACTTACCTTGCTTTTACCACAGTAGCCTTAGTTTTACTGTGATAGGTGTGGTTAAAGTCAAGTCAAGTCAAGTCAAGTCACCTTTATTTATATAGCGCTTTTTACAATACAAATTGTTTCAATTTATGTATTTAGCAAGGTTATTTTCGTAAACGAAAACTGAAACTAAGACTAAAACTATTGGTCAAAAAACATTTTCGTAAACTGAAATAAAATTAAAAATTCATAATAAATGAAAAACTAAAACTAAACGAAACTAACAACAGTTACTGAAAGACTAACTGAAATAAAATAATAATTAGCAAAAATAAATTATAGTTTTCGTTATTAAGCTCTTTACTTTGGAGGAAAATGTGACCTGTGGCTGTTTAAGGAAATACCTGATATGTCACTTCATACGCGTGAAGTTGCTGAGGCGATTAACCGATATCCTGTGACGCACTCAATGAAGGACTATAACGTAGAATACATGGCTAGTGCTCAGCGGCTGTTCATAAAGGATGCATCTGTTGCATTGGAATGGGAAATAACACAATGCAAGTTGGACTTCTCTTAACTTGAGGGCAGCATTTTTAGAATGTCGTTTCATTTGCGAGACGCGGGTGCGACAGCAAAACAAGCTCGTCAAGCACAAAAAACTTTAATGTAGCCTACTAGGCTACTATGTTTGAGATGTCATGTTTTCATGAAGTTTGACAGGCTGAAAGGTGCTGTTATTATCATTGTTTTTGTAAAACATTTACTGCTAATAATATCCACGTGGAGACATTTCCCCGCAATGTATGGAATACCAGGTCACGACACGCACACACTCGGGCGCGCATACAAAAATAGACACACACACACACACACACACACACAGGTCTCCACAGGGACACAAGTCCCCATGAGTCTGTGTGCATTCAGGTTTAAGTCTCCACAAGGATATAAAACATGTACACACTCAAACATTGCATAGATACTTCATTATTTAATCACACTGGCTTCACAACAGGTTGTGTTGGCTGTAGTCAGATGAATTGAGCTGGGGTTTTTTTTTTATGTACCAGTGGTCACTCTGCTACATTTACAGCTGAAATAGAGTAAACTAGGCATGTTTAACAAGATTTGATCTTTAATATGAATTAGTTTGTCTGAATTTTTCATATTTTTTTCTTGTATACTTTTAAGTTCCATTTATTTGGTGCTTTGTTCAATCTCAGACCATTATTTTATTTTATTATTAAGATGTCTGTACAAGAGTTAACTGTAATTCGGGGAAAACATTAAACTTTGCTGAAATTAAGCGTCTCACTTTGGTCTACATTGGAAGTGTCTGTTTTCTCAGCTAAACTATAATTACTAGAACTAAAACTGAAACTAAATAAAATAAAAACTAAATAGAAATGTGTTTGCAAAATAAAAAATAAACTAAAACTAACAAAAATGAAAGCTTTAGCTTAAGTTCTATCAGGAAGACTCAATCAGCGCGTCATGCATTACCTCATTCCTATCCAATCAGGTGTTAACAGTCACCGTATAAAAGATTGGTACTTACATTGTCTGAGTTCGCAGATGCTGACGCTGCCATTCATTTCGACACCTGTCGTTGCAGCACGGGTCGTGTCGTTGGTTTGATCTCACCGGCTCTGGCGGTGCGCGAGTGCGAGACACGCGTGCAGGAAACCAGCGCATGGGCTTAAATCTCATGATCTCCTTACATGGTTTTCAAGTTCAACTTTCAAGGCTTTTACTCTGGTTTCCAAGTTTTAGTAGGCGCTTGCAGCAGCCATTGTTAACTTACCCCCTATACTTTGACAAACTTCATTTAGGTAAGTATATTAACTTGGCTACTCAGCTGCTCACTTCATCAGCGGTAAAGTCAAATTGGTGACGCAGCAGTTTTCTTAAACTGCTGATTCAGAGATTGCAACGCAACATACTGTAACGCTTAAACAGTAGGACCGGATAGCTCGCTGAACTGTTGTAGCAAAGTGTAAGCAGATTCACGTAACTGTCACAGCTCAGTGGTAATTTATTTTTTAGCGTCGTTGACTCCACGCTCATAGGGTGTAACGTCTGTCAGAGTTTGATGTCTGCCCAGATGAAAAATTAGGAAAGACCGTGCAAACGAACTGGTAGTTCCACGAGTCTTTTATAGTTGCTTTCTTCAGTTAAGCACACTCTTCACATACATGCCGAAAGACAAAGCTGCAGTGGTGGGGCATGTTCTGGGAACCATATTTCAACAATAACACATCAGAAAATGTTGTAATGCAATATTTCATTTAAGAATGAATTAATCTATGCCTCTACATTCCCGTTTTTTTGAGAACAATAATAAAGTAATGACACCTCCAGTATGCTTCGTCGGCACATCAAGTTTCAATGGTGGGGCATGTTCTGGGTACCATATTTCAACAATAACACATCAGAAAATGTTGTAATGCAAGATTTCATTTAAGAATGAATTAATCTATGCCTCTACGTTCCTGTTTTTTTTTGAGAACTTGTGAAATTCTAAAGTAATTACTAATCCAGTATTCTCTGTTGGCACACAAAGCATTAATGGTGGGGCATGTTCTGGGAACCATATTTCAACAATAACACATCAGAAAATGTTGTAATGCAAGATTTCATTTAGGAATGAATTAATGTATGCCTCTACGTTCCCGTTTTTTTTGAGAACTTGTGAAATAATAAAGTAATGACACCTCCAGTATGCTTCGTCGGCACATAAAGTTGCAATGGTGGGGCATGTTCTGGTAGCCCTATTTCAACAATAACACATCAGAAAATGTTGTAATGCAAGATTTCATTTAAGAATGAATTAATCTATGCCTCTACGTTCCCGTTTTTTTGAGAACTTGTGAAATAATAAAGTAATGACACCTCCAGTATGCTTTGTCCAGTATACACACACACACACACATATATTATGTATGTATATATATATATATATATTATGTATGTATATATATATATATATATATATATATATATATATATATAGATAGATATAGATAGATATAGATAGATATAGATATAGATATACATACATACATAAATACCTATATACATATACATATATATATACATACATTATATATATATATGTTAGACTGGAGTAATGGATAACTTCTAATAAAGAACAGAAATTATATTGGAAACATAATATCACGTTTCTCCATACTTTAAAAACAACATTTAGTAATTACAAAATAATAATATACCCCATAGCTTACAACATTTATAGAGGCAGACAAGATAATCTTTTCAGGAATAGGCTATTTATTTTCACTGTTAAATCACTGTTAAATGAAAAATTCTGCCAGATCCTCAGGCTTGTAATTCACATACAACTGTTCCTTTAAGAAATACGGCCAAAAGCACCGAGAGGGAGGGGTTAATAACCGTCCAACATTTTTAAGGTGGAACGAATAGTTCAACGAATAAGGAGCTGGCGAAAAAGGAGCTGGAGTCAGCCTCGTGAAAAGAAAACACTCCGTAAAACGCTACTAATCAAAGTGGAAGTAAACAGATTATAATAAAACAGCAGTCAGCGATAGAGCGGTAATCTTCCTCTTAGCGCGAGCATTCACCTTCTCACTCTGCGTGCGCGCTCACATAAGAACAACACGCATACAATAACGTACGCCATAGAAGAAGTCATCTTAAAGGCATAAACATTAATATCATGAACACTATTTAACACTAAGTGGCCGTTACAAGGGCAGTTTGCTAAATATATCAACTGCGTTGCCGAACAGAATTAAACAAGTTGAAGAGCAAATTAAATATTAAATGGGATCTATATATTTTCAGCTCGCGCTCCTCATCTGCTCACTCAACATTGTGAGAGCGCCTTAGTTCCATCTTAAAGGAGCAGTAGCCTATACCTATCAACTTGTTTACGCCATTCTTAAATTCGTTATCGCTTCGGCATTTATGGAGACGTTTTTGCAAATCACTTTCCAATCACAAATATATCTACTCACACCTAGATGATTGCAGACTTCCTAAAAATAAATAAATAAATTAATCGTAAAATGTGAAAAACATGTAAATGACCATATCTTAAAAGAAAGAAGCTGAGCTTAAGAGCAAGTTGGTCATTGGACGTTAATCATGCTTAGAAGATTGTAGCATACGTAGGGCTTAATGGGCATGTAGCAGGAGTATATAATTCAAAGGAAAGAAATTCTATATTTACAAGTCCTGTTAATTCTCTATAACAATTTTACATTATATATATATATATATATATATATATATATATATATATATATATATATATATATATATATTTGTATCATATCAATATATTTTAAATACTTAAGTTTTAAGTTCTTCAATAACAAAACACGGTATAATCGCCATAACTCAAATTTTTCTGGTGACGAATCCAATGACTTTTGTTATAGAAATAGAAGGCAGACTAAGGATGCTCAGGTCAAAGGTCATTTACTTAGCCAAAACAAGCTTAACACAGTAGAATTAACAGGAGTTATAAGTTAGATTGTAACATCTAAACCAATCACCAGAACAAATCACAGTCAAGGAGACTCAAGTGACATATTTACTCATCTGTACAATTTAAATGTTAATTTATTTCTATTCAAGGGACTCCTCGGTTGCCATGGCCAGAGATTATCAGCCGTAAAAAAATAAATTAAAAAAAAACACTTTCTTCCTACAAGAGCAACTCGAGAGTATGTCAGGTATACGCTGCGCAGCTGAGAAATGGATACTACGCTCAAAAGTCAACATTAGAATATCAGTGTGATTGAGGTAGTATCTTATCGCTATGCCATCACCTTACTTCAGGTAAGTATCGTACTAAGATTAATAAGATTAAGATTTAGCGGTTAGAAGATTTACCAAGCCTGCTCAGGCTTCGTTCATCCGCGCTTCACAAAAATCTACCCTATAGCGGCTGTTAACATCCTTTCGGGTTCGAAGAGATTGCAAAACGTATACGTTGTATGTGCTAACAAGCTTGGTCTAACAAAGTCTCTAATTGGATGATTAAGGTCGTTCACATTCTGGCCCTGCAATTCATCAGCTACGGGCATTCGTGCTTTAGTCTTCAGGCTTCAGACAACCTTTGCCCTTTAGCAACCCATATTCATCACCCTGCCCTCTAACAGAGTTCAAATTACTCTCTCTGCTCAATCCAGCTAGACCGTATATCACCGAAGGCTTGGCTCCCTACTCCTAAGAAACGTATTCTGCCTTATTTGTTTATAATGTTCACTTTTCTTTTCAGATTCTTCTTTTTCCATTCTGATCACGGCCGGTTGTTCCTTCGTCATCAACAAATACGAAAACAATGCGCGATTGGTCTCCGCACCCTAGGGCGTGTGAAAGGTTTGGCTCGGAATACCCCACGGATGTTTTTGTATAACATGCTGGAATTGTCATTCGAGGGTGAGTAAAGCGCATAGTTTTTGTCTGTCCCTTTGGATGCAGTTGGGCTGCTGCTCCCGACACGGGGCGGAATTTCAACAGCTTGTTCGCAGTTTCGATTACCTCTCACAGAAAAATTTCAAAACTATTAGCTTCGTGTTCAAACCGAAGTCAGATGGAGAGACTCAAGAGGCGTCAACATGTAGCAACATTCCGAATGGTTAGCAACATTCCGAATGGTTAGCAACATTCCGAATGGTTAGTTGACAAATGTAGCTTATGCGTAGCTATTTTCTAGTCACTAGCTATTTTTAGCTATTCCGTCTCGATATTCTATAAATCATGCTCCATGTGCAGGATTCATGTAAAATTAGGGTTGTGATGCACCAACCTAGGAGGAATGTTGCGTGGTTCCTCTCAGCGCTGTTGTAGTCCTTAAAAGGAATTTCTAAATGAAATTCTCCCATTGCTCGAACTTTGCACATTTTGGTTATGCTTAAATGGCAACATTACACACTAAGAAAGTTAGGAAAGCAAATACATCCAACCAACCTTTTATTACCTCCCGTCCGCAACAGTCTCTTTTCCTATTGTTATATTCAGATTGTAACGGGGTTGGTTACAGTGTTCATGACTCATGCATCCAGGGGATTCACTCCGACCTTACCCATGGCTTTTTCTGATTCGGTTTCTCGCCTAATTTCTTTACTCTTCTTAAGAACTCTAAGAATGACTCTCAAGGCTCAGGTATCACATTAACATTTTCTAAAATGGTGATTAAATCTGTCCCTTCTCATCTATGAAAAAAAAAAAAAAAATCTATTTATCCTAACTACAGGAGCACCTCTCTCTAAAGCCTGGTTTAGGACTCATTTAGTTTCTGCCCACAAAAATGCTGTTTACCCCCCTCCCTTTATACCGGTCATTCGTTCTGGATCGGGGCAGCCACCACAGCAGCCGAAAGAGGTGTGTCTACATCAGCCATCAAAATAATGGGAAGATGGTCTTCCTCAGCTTTCGAATCCTACATAAGAACTGATTCAAAAATTATCATCGAAGCCCAGCAAGCTCTCCATTAATAATCCAGGTAAATCCTCTCGCAACTACTGGTGGTGGTGGTACTACGTTATCCACTTGAGCGCAGTTCAATTTGCACTATCTGATAACGCCCCTCTGTACTCGTCTGCGTTTGTGTTTTGTCCCGCGGTGTCTCCGCCCGTCTCCTGTCTTTATGTGATCCTCCTCGGCCACTAGTTTAGCTGTGGTGCAGGCTATCATAGCTTTGTCCTTACGGTCCATCGCGGCCTGGTCTGTCTGGTCTAGTGGCCTTGTTTCGTGAATATTGTCTTTCATGTGGCATTAGCGGCCGGTGTGGCTCCTAAGCGGTCTCGTCTCTGTGGTCTCCCATGGCCGTGTGGCCTATCGTGGCCTTGTCCTCTAAGGTCCATCGTGGCCTAGTGACCTCTAGGGGTCCTGGTTTTATGTGGCTCTATGGCCGTGTCTACGATTAGCTCGTTATGTGTGGCATATTGAAGCCTGTCCTATATGTGGCCGTCTGTGGTCCATCGCGACCTTCTGTGTGGCTCAGCAGCTCTGTCTTATAGGTTTGCCTTCATGTGGCATTAGCGGCCGGTGTGGCTCCTAAGCGGTCTCGTCTCTGTGGTCTCCCATGGCCGTGTGGCCTACCGTGGCCTTGTCCCCCAAGGTCCATCGCGGCCTAGTGACCTCTAGAGGTCTTGGTTTTGTGTAGCCTAATGGCTGTGTCTATGATTAACTCGTTATGTGTGGGCTATTGAAGCCCGTCGTACATGTGGCTACCAGGGCCCGCGGTCAAGCTGACCTCGTATTTATGTGGTCTATCATGGCCTGTGGTCAAGCTGACCTCGTGTTTATGTGGTCTTTCATGGCCTGTGGTCAAGCTGACCTTGTGTTTATGTGGTCTATCATGGCCTGTGGTCAAGCTGACCTTGTGTTTATGTGGTCTATCACGGCCTGTGGTCAAGATGACCTTGTGTTTATGTGGTCTATCATGGCGCATGGTCAAGCTGACCTCGTGTTTATGTGGTCTATCATGGCCTGTGGTCAAGCTGACCTCGTGTTTATGTGGTCTATCATGGCCTGCGGTCAAGCTGACCTTGCGTGTATGTGGTCTATCATGGCCTGTGGTCAAGCTGACCTTGTGTTTATGTGGTCTATCATGGTCTGTGGTCAAGCTGACCCCGTGTTTATGTGGTCTTGCGTGATGGTCCATTGGGCCCAGTTCTATATAAATATATAAATAAATAATTTCGTAAATAAAAATTCATCATGTTATCTGTATTCTTCTTTCTCCTTTCAGGAACCGCAGGATCCACGACTGGTGGGTATATTTATTTACAGTTCTTTGGGGGTGGGCTCCGTCCTCGTGGAATTATTCTTCCACTTCTCTTTGGGGGTCGGCTGCGCCCCCGCCTTCATCTCAGGCGGGACATGCAGATTCGGCTAACCTCGCTTTGCTCGCTAAGGACGGGGCCTACGCCAAAGAACTTATACATTTATGCTTGCTGAGCTGTCAATAAATGTATACAGCTTTTCAATTAATCTCCCGAGTCTTTCTGGTAGAACCATTAATAAAACTAACTAAAACTAAACTGAAATTTAAAGCAAATTTGAAAACGATATTAAAATAAAAACTAATTTAAAAAAGCAAAACTATAACAACCTTGGTATGTAGTATTGTAGTTTATAAATGTAAATGTTTTACCACATTATTTGTAGTTTTAATGTGATATTTATTGCAAATGCATATTAAACACAACACTTACCATGCTTTTACCACATTATTTGTAGTTTTAATGTGATATTTGTTGTAAATGCATATTAAACACAACACTTACCATGCTTTTACCACATTATTTGTAGTTTTAATGTGATATTTGTTGTAAATGCATATTAACCACAACACTTACATGCTTTTACCACATTATTTGTAGTTTTAATGTGATATTTGTTATAAATGCATATTAACCACACTTACCATACTTTTACCACAAGGTGTATTCAAGTACTAGTTTTAATGTGATATTTATTGCAAATGCATATTAAACACAACACTTACCATGCTTTTACCACATTATTTGTAGTTTTAATGTGATATTTGTTGTAAATGCATATTAAACACAACACTTACCATGCTTTTACCACATTATTTGTAGTTTTAATGTGATATTTGTTGTAAATGCATATTAACCACAACACTCACATGCTTTTACCACATTATTTGTAGTTTTAATTTGATATTTGTTATAAATGCATATTAACCACACTTACCATACTTTTACCACATTATTTGTAGTTTTAATGTGATATTTGTTGTTAATGCATATTAACCACAACACTTGCCATGCTTTTACCACATTATTTGTAGTTTTAATGTGATATTTGTTGTAAATGCACAGTAACTACAACACTTACCATGCTCTTACCACAGTAACCTTTGTTTTACTGTGATAGGTGTGGTAAAAGGACCGTAACAAAACTGTCCATGCTTTTACCTCAGTATTGGTAGTTTTAGAGTGATATTTGTTGTAAATGCATATTAATCACAACACTTACCATGCTTTTAATGCCAAATAATGTAACAAGAAATATTTGTAAGGTAAATCAGTAATTTTTCCATTAAATAATCCGATATATTGTACATAATGATATTTTCTTTTCTCTTTTTTTTAAGCTGAAAAGACCAAAAGGGCCTTTCGGACTCATTCAGCTCATTATTGTTTGAGGAGAAGTAAATGGGAGACGAAAAGCTACAAAGGCAAATATTCACAATGGTATGTATGTGTTGGTTTTAACCCTAAATAATAATAATAATAATAATAATAATATATTTATTTTGTATAGCGCCTTTAAAAGTAGCTTTCTCAAAGCGCTTTACAGACAGACATAACAGCAGAGTAAGACAATGTAAATACAAAAAATAAACACATAACATTATGATCATGTAAAAGCAATCCTAAAATAAAATGTTTTAAGAAGAGATTTTCACTAAAGTTTTTGCTTCCCTGATGTCGGCCGGAAGAGAATTCCAGAGCTTAGGAGCATAGACAGAAAATGCTCGGTCACCCCACGTATGAAGCCGTGCCTTCGGAACAACCAAAAGACCACTCTGCGAGGAGCGCAGATTGCGACGTGGTAAGTAAGAGATTAATAAGTTAGTCAAATACTGAGGTGCCAGATTGTGCAGAGATTTATAGGCCAGCATAAGGATTTTAAAATCAATACGGTACCTAACAGGTAGCCAGTGCAGGCACTCCAAGACCGGGGTTATATGGTCCCTGGCTCTGACCCCAGACAGTACTCTAGCAGCTGAATTTTGAAGATATTGCAATTTATCTAATGATGATTTAGATACCCCAGCTAGAAGACCATTGCAGTAGTCAATGCGCGAGAAGACAAAAGAGTTTATCAACTTCTCAGCTACCGAGAAGGACAGCATGGGACGTAGCCGGGCTATATTTCTGAGGTGATAAAATGATGTTTTAACTGTATTTTGGATAAAAGGCTCAAATGACAGTGTGGCGTCAAATATGACACCCAGATTTTTTAATTTGGTCTTAAACTCCAATGCAACGCCATCAACAGATAGAGTAGGGGATCCAACCTTTCGCAGTTGATGAGGAGATCCAATGAGCATGACTTCTGTTTTTGAGCCATTTAGTGACAGAAAATTATTGGACATCCAAGTCTTTATCTCAGCAATACAGTTAGAAAGATGCCCAACGTTCACTTGCTGACCCGGTCTAGTATGTATATAAATCTGAGTATCGTTAGCATAACAGTGATAGTTAAGGTTGAGAGAATGTAGTAATTGACCAAGTGGATAGATGTACATACTAAAGAGTAAAGGACCCAAGACTGATCCTTGAGGAACACCCGTATGAACAGAGCCAACTTTGGACCTATAACCACCCATAAAAACAAATTGACTGCGGTCAGTGAAATAGGACTTGAACCAGTCAAGAACAGTCTCTGATAAACCAAAAACATGTTCGAGGCGATTGAGTAATAGGGCATGGTCAATAGTGTCAAAGGCTGAACTGAGATCCAAGAGAATGAAAATAGACGTGGAGCCGGAGTCAGAGGCAATTAGTAAGTCATTAGCGAAAATTGCAGTCACAGTGCTGTGCAATTTTCGAAATCCTGATTGATGAGGCTCAAATAGTTTATTTTCAATTAAGTGCTTGTTTAATTGTGCTGCAAGATTTTTGACAGAAATGAGAGATTTGAGATTGGGCAATAATTTGACAAATTTTTCACCTCAGAATTTTGCTTTTTTAAAACCGGAGTAACCGCAGCAGTTTTAAGTGCTGCTGGCACCTCCCCGGATGATAAAGAGTCATTTATTATTGCAAGAACTGAGGGACATAAAGGACCAAAGCAGGATTTATACAGGCTACCAGGCATAGGATCAAGTATGCAAGTGGTAGCTTTCATACTAGAAACCTGGTTGCAGAGCATCTCAGATTGTACTAAAGTGAATTTGGATAAAGGAGTGCCAGAGAAACTAGGAGTAATAACTGAAAGATCAGCAGACTGCAAGGTATGAATATTTGTGCGAATATTGTTGATTTTTTAACTGAAAGATTTGAGAAACTCATTACACAGCCAGTCAGATGAAGTCAAAAAACTGACACTATCTGCTTTGAGCAGACTGTTAATTGTATGAAAGAGCTTCCTGGGATTTCTTTGATTATTCTCAATAATGTTTGAGAAATAGCCAGATCTTGCAGTTTCAATGGCTACTCTGTAGTTTGACAAGGAATTTTTCCAGGCCTGGTGGAACACATTTAAACCAGAGTAACGCCATTTTCGCTCTAATTTTCGACACACAGCCTTCTGTATACGTAAATCACCATTATACCAGGGGGCTGACTGTGCAAATGAAACATTACGTGTTTTTATGGGTGCAAAGGTGTCCAAGTTGGCTGTAAGAACATTATTAAATACTGAAATTTTATCCTCAAGAAGAGCAGAAGACATGTCATCTAAAGAAGAGACAATCGAGTTTGCAAAGGTAACATGATCAATTGATTGCCATTTACGGAATGAAATAGTTCGTGAAGTCTCTCTACTAGAATGAAATGTCTCAATGTTAAAGAAGATGGCTAGATGATCAGAAAGTCCAACATCCACAACAGAGAGATTAGAAAGAGATAAGTCATTTGCAATAATTAAATCTAACGTGTGTCCTTTACAGTGAGTGGGGACATTTACAAACTGAGATAAATTAAAACAGTCCGAGAGTGATAGAAAGTCCTTGGCCAAGAGACAGGCTTTCTGATCTACATGTATGTTAAAATCACCCAGAATCAAAATTCTCTTAAATCTGACAATCAATATAGAAAGAAGATCAGCAAACTCAGACAGAAAGTCCTTATTCAGTTTAGGAGGTCGATAGATAGTGACCATAACAGAATGGAGAGCTGAGTGAGTATCAAACACATTAAAAACAAGACATTCAAAAGTGTTAGGAGGAGAAATGGACACTGGATGAATCTTGTATTGCAGTTTGTAAACAACTATGATACCACCACCTCTACCTGTAGTTCGTGGAACGTCAATTAGTCCAAAGCCCGCTGGAGTCAGCTGATTAAAAAGAAAACCATCGTCCTGTTTGTGCCATGTTTCCGTAATAAAAAACAAGTCCAGCTTCTTGTCCATAATAAAATCCGCCAGCAATAAAGCTTTGTTGTTCACAGAGCGCACGTTAAGTAGCGCGGCTTTTAGAGGGCTTGCAGACACCGCATCACAGGAATGCCGCTCGTACGGCAGAGCAGAAAAGTTAGTAACATCAACCCCAGAGGAAGACAGTCTTTTTAATCCTTCGCCGGCAGTTCAAAACTGGGATGGAAGACGACGAGGAAGAGACGTAACTTCGCCCTGTGCTCCGATGAATATACCGTTTGGGCCGCAGTAATCCAGCCCGGTCACAGTAGTCGTAGGTGTCCCCCGACAGATGGTAATTCCGTTTCAGGGATAAGAGCTGGCGAGAGTTGTACTGTAAGGCCATGTTCCTTGAAGCCTCGTCTGCACCCGCTCCAAAAAAGCCTATCTGTGAGTCCACAGAGCCGATAGGAAGCAACCAGGCCGACATCAAAAAAAGCAATCTCCCGACATACATGAAGAAAGCACAACGCATCACAACGGAGAGAGGAGCGGCAGCCAGAGCGCGCCAGCGTACCCTTGTCAGCGCCAGCGTTTAAATCAAACATTTTATTAAACATTTGTTGTTTCTTAAACCTTTTCTTACAAAACCCATAGCCCAATCAGTACAAACATAGTCTCAAGGTCTTAATAATTCACAAGATTTAACAAGTTGTCAAATTCAATACTTGAATTTATACTTACTTGTTCAATACTCAATTATTCAATACTTGTACATAATCATGCAGCTTTTACTCCTAGTGCTGTCAATGGCTAGTGCCTCGATTCCTGTACATATTTATCTCCATATTTGTAAATCAGTTGCGCACCTTCTTGGAAAGTAGTCGAATGTCCCATACACTGTCAGAAAAGTTTATATTAATTGCATTGTATTCATTAAAATTATTACAAATTGGACTTTGTCTGTTGATGTTCCAATGATACATGATGTCTTTCCACAACTCATAACCTTCCTCTGTTTGCAAGAGTGGAAAAGCTAATTTGAGTTGTCACATGACATCAGATACTCGATTATTTTGTCATAATCAGATCAGTTACACTGCTGATAACTGTCCCATTTGCATGTAAATCATGTTGTTGTTTTTTTACATGTTATCATATAACGTCTCAGGTTACGTATGTAACCCTGGTTCCCTGAGAGGGAACGAGACGCTGCGTTGAGACGCGGTGGGAACGCTCTGCGTGATTGCGTCGTGAAGCACGTGTATAATCAGTCCAATGGAAGAGCGAGACGTCATAGGCGGTGACGTCATAGACCAGGAAGCTATAAAGCACACCAGAAAACAGACCGCGACAGCTTCTGAAAAAGCCTGAAGCAAGTCGATCAGGGCATGCAGGAAGTATGGCGGGAGAACGCAGCATCTCGTTCCCTCTCAGGGAACCAGGGTTACATACGTAACCTGAGACGTTCCCTTTCAAGGGAACTCGAGCTGCGTTGAGACGCGGTGGGAACCCCATACCCACTACGCCATAAGACAAATGCCCGTTCTGTGTGAAGTCCTTGCGCACACTAGAAGCAAGCAACCTAGCCCCGGGAGTGGAGAGGTGTAGGTCATAAAATCTGACAAATGTATGAGGTGAGGACCAGCCTGCCGCATTACAAATATCCTGAAGGGAAACACCCGAAATTAAAGCCTAGAGGTAGCCATACTCCTTGTAGAATGGGCCTGAACAGCCACAGGTGAACGCTGTCCGGCCGCTTCATAAGCAAGTGAGATAGCCTCAATTACCCACTTGCTCATTATCTGTTTAGATGCAGGGCAACCTATCTTAGGTTACCCGAAGCAGACAAATAATTGTTCTGATAAACGCCACTGAGCAGCTCTGTGGACCTAAGCATCCAAAGCCCGGACAGGGCATAACAGATTTAAGATTTTCCTGATCTGGGGTATTAAATGTGGAGGACAGAAGGCCTGGAGCACAAATGACCGCACATTTAGTAGGGACCTAGAAATACAACCCGATCTGGGGTGAGGAAATACTACCACCAACCAGGTGCAAATCCAAGTACGTGCAGGCCTCAGCCTCATGTACCACGGAGAAGACGAAATTAGGGATCTCTCCTCAGAGATAGACCAGCAAAGAAAAATTCATTACAGAAATCAAGTACTGTACCAAAAAGGGCAGAAACGAGATTCAGAAGGCGTTCTCTGCACCAGGCAGAGAACAGCATATTAGTCTTCTCGTGGAGGGAGCTCTAGACTGGAGTATGGTCTCCACGACCTCAGTCGAGAAACCTGAATCTATGAGCTGGGCCCCCTCAGAGGCCGAGCCCACAGTATCCACAACTCCAGAGCTCCCAGGAGCAAAGATATCGGGAAAAGCGTATAGGTGTAGTGGCAACCACACCTATTACATTACATCCAGTCCAAGCGGAGCTGGATGCGTGAGGGAGAAACACAAGGGCAATGCATTGTACAAGCGATGCGAAAGGTCGACTTGTAGTTTGACCGAAGTTCTCCCTAAGAAGCTCCACCACCTCGGGGTGAAGTCTCCATTCCCCGGGCCACAGCCCCTGCCTCAAGAGGATATCTGCTCTGATATACGAGACCATCAGTGTGTTGTCCGGGCCCTTCGCCGACCAACCACTCATGATTGCCCCCGACTTGTGAGGGAAACATCCGTCGATAGCATTATGCGTCGACAAGAAGCCCCCAACACTGGGCCTGGGCGAGGAACCAAGGTTCTTCCACATGACCGAGGCACGAAGGCATAGCCGCGTGACCTTGATCATGCGAAAACGGATTTCCCCTCGGAGAAAACCCCTTGGTCCCGAGCCACCACTGCAGGGGTCTCATGTACAGAGGGCCAAAAGTAACTACGTTGGACGCAACTGCCATGAGCCCCAGCCAAAGACCGTTCACTGAGCGGCCTCTCATGACCGCCCCCCATCCTGTGAGGGAAGCATCCGTCGATAGCGTGACGCGTCGACAAGAAGCACCCAGCACTGGGCCCTGGGCGAGGAACCAAGGCTTCTTCCACATGACCGAGGCACGAAGGCATAGCCGCGTGACCTTGATCATGCGAAAACGGATTTCCCCTCGGAGAAAACCCCTTGGTTCCGAGCCACCACTGCAGGGGTCTCATGTACAGAAGGCCAAAAGTAACTACGTTAGACGCAACTACCATGAGCCCCAACAGTCTCAGAGACTGTTTGCAGTGAGTGACTGACCTAGTTTTACATTCTTTACGGCTGTGAGAATCGCAGAAATACGTGCAGGAGACAGGCGTGCTTGCATTGTTGTCGAATCCCATAATACACCTAGAAAGTGGTCCTCTGAGCTGGGAGGAGTACACTCTTTTTGGTGTTGAGCCGCAACCCCAACCTCCTTATGTGGGACAGAACGACATCTCGATGTTGAACTGCCAAAAGCTCGGACTGAGCTAAAAATCAACCAATCGTCGATATAATTTAATACGCGAATGCCCTGGAATCTCAGAGGAGCCAGAGCTGCATCCACGCATATTGTAAAGGTGTGGGGTGATAACCTAGGCTGAATGGAAGAACCCGATACTGGTATGCTTCGCCCCTGAAAGCAAACCTCAGGAACCTCCTGTGATGAGGATGGATAGATAAGTAAGCGTCCTTTAAGTCTATTGTGACAAACCAGTCCTCGGACTGAACCTGTGACACAATCATATTTAGCGTAAGCATAATATGCTGTTTAATTGACGCAGGTCTAGAGTAGGACGCAACCCCTCATCCTCTTTCGGAACAATGAAGTAATGGCAGTAAAATCCTGACTGTCTGCCGGGAGGAGGAACCCCTTCTACAGCTCCTTTTGCAGAAGTGTCAGTACTTCCTGCTCCATAACCAAAGCCTGCTCGGGGTCCACCACAGTGGGGAGGACCCCTAGAAATCTGGGCGGACAAGAACCGAATTCTGAACCCTTTTCTATAGTGTGCAGGACCCACCGAGAAATATGTGGCAGTAGTTTCCACGCTGCCAGAAATTCTACTAGGGGAACCAGTCTCTCAAGACTGGCCTCTGGATTTGGTTGAACAGTCAGTACGGTGCCCTGAAGCGGCGAACCGGCAGGGAACAACCGAACTGACCGTTCTACGACCCTCCTCGGAGGATCGTATGGGGACGCTGACACCTCGGTGCCCTGAACGGCGAACCGGCAGGGAACAACCGAACTGGCAGCGCTGCGACCCTCCTCAGAGAGTCGCACCCCAGAGGGCGCCGAGGAGAAACGATTTCTCAAAACCGTCCCTGCCCCGAAGGAGCCCTCAGAAGCTTTATTAGAGATGACAGTCCTCAGATCTTGCCTCCCTTTAAATAACTTAGTTCCAATGGCCCTCCTCGGAGGATCATTGGAAAAAGCAGGCACCTCGGCACCCTGAAACGGCGAACCGGCAGGGAAACCGAACTGACTGCTCTACGACCCCCCTCGGAGGATCGTTTGGGGACACTGACACCTTGGTGTCCTGAACCGAACTGGCAGCGCTGCGACCCTCCTCAGAGAGTCGCACCCCAGAGGGCGCCGAGGAGAAACGATTTTCTCAAAAACCATCCCTACCCCGGAGGGGACCACCCTTTAGAAGCCTGATAGCCTCGGCATCAGGGCTTCCTATTGTCCAAGCTTTTTTAGAGATAAAATAGTCCTCAGATCTTGCATATCTCTAACTGGCTAGACTGCTACCGCCACCCAAGTCCCCTTTGATTGTGGAGGAGCCCAAATGGCGATGCTCGCTGTGCTGCGAGGAGCTTAGTAGACTGAGACTGCTCCGCCCAGCAGTCTCAGGAACATAGATTGGTGAGGAAGAAACCTCTGGAACGCCGCTGAACGGTTTATTCTTAGTTTTTTGAAAGCGGAGCATCCAGAAGAACAGACATAATTTTATCTTATTTTTCTTTACTTTTAAATCAGAAAAACGTATAAATATATATATATAAATATATATATATATATATATCAGTCCGTGGCCACCAGCAGGAAAACAACCGAACTGGCCGTGTGCGACCCTCCTCAGAGAGTCGCCACCCAGAGGACGCAGAGGAGAAACGATTTCTCGAAACCGTCCCTCCCCAGTATAGTTTATCTGTTTTTGCACGACGCAATTCTCGAATAGCGTCAGTGCTGACAACCTCACATTCATCCATGTCTTTATAATTTACCCACCAGCGTTGCCTAATAAAAATTTTTTATTTAGATGGCTGGTGGGTAACGTCGGGGTTAAAAATTAGGACGCCGACTCGGGAGAGAGAAAGCTAGCAAGCGTCTCTTTAACCCGAGGCACTGTCATACCATGATACTTAATACCCATAGCATTACTATAGTTAGACGTAGGGCATTAAACACATAAAATAGAAACCGACTTATTCCACGATCTTGACACCTCAGTGTGGTGTGGAGATAGGGAAAAACGGCAGTCCCCGACGAGGAGGCTGAGATACAGAGTTTTTCTGTTTTTAGATATATTTCATCTAATAAACTCCTTATTTTCACTCTCATAAAGCTCAGCTGGCCAGAAAATATTTAACTAGCAACAGCACTAGATAAACCTCCTTTTAAAGCTCCTCTTTATTCAACAGAGTTATGAGCTGACTTATTTATTCATTTATTGAAAACTCAAACATCTGCCTTTTTTTAATATCTTTATTTGTTTTGTTCTCTTTTTCTAAACAAAACACTAACGATACCAATTCCTCGGAACTGGAAATCGCCAGCACTGGATCTGGCAGGTGAAAGCTGAGATAGGGCGGAGCCCGTCCCAACCCCCGCTGTCAGATCCGTTTGCGAACCCCAAAATGCGAGTCGCCGCCGTGCATCAGCAACAGCGGGACCCGCGCGGGGAGCGCGAACCGAACCGTCCTCCTCGAAGAACGCCCGGCGGGAGCGGAGCGTCCTCACGGACAGCTTCTCGCAATGCTCACAGTCAGCCCCCTCGAGAACTGACTGTGGCATGCTCCACTCCCAAATAGTAACAAAAAGCTGATGTGTGTGTCCCCACCCGTGATATAACGTGGGCAGGGAACAACACAAAAGCTGCTTGCTCTCTTTTGCCATAATATATATATATATTGCAACTTGACAGACAACAATAAATATGACAAGGACAGAATACACAGATCGCTTGCTGAAGGCAACAGAAGCTGTCGCGGTCTGTTTTCTGGTGTGCTTTATAGCTTCCTTGTCTATGACGTCACCGCCTATGACGTCTCGCTCTTCCATTGGACTGATTATACACGTGCTTCACGACGCAATCACGCAGAGCGTTCCCACCGCGTCTCAACGCAGCTCGAGTTCCCTTGAAAGGGAACATATTATATCATGTTATCATAATCACTTTTTTAAGTTCATATGATTATTGCATGCTATTAAAGACATACTTTTATTCATAGAAATGCTCACATATCAGTGAACTTATTACAAAAAAATGCTTTTAATATATAATTATGCAACACTCCTTACATAAATAAATCCTACTGTTATATATAAACTGACTACTTGCAAGTAATGTATTAAAATTACCTTCCTTTCTGTTTTGCAGGATTATCTTTTTTAAAGCTTTACAATATCAAACTCAACAGCTCTTTTAGGAACCAACCCTCACAAGATCTACTAGTGAGTCGCAGCAAATCTTGCCGTGATCAGCCCTTCCCAGGTAAAGTTTCTACAATATTTCAATCAGTATTTACTCATCAAATGTTCTCCCCTGAATCATATGGTAATTTAACTTAATTGAATTAACTGTGTTAATTGGTATGTTTCAAGAACAATAGTAATTGCACATAGAGTAAGTGGAGACTTTCTTGTTTTACAGCAGAGAAGGAAGACCAGTCCTTATATCAACGCAAGCTAATCGAATAAGTCCTTTGTTTCGGGTGAGGAAGAAACATCTGGTGCCCAAAGAAGACAGAAAGGTGCGTAAGTCCATTGGTATGTCTTGTTTTTAAACAATGCTGTGTATTACATAATTTGATCTTGACAATTTAACATTGTACAGATTATCACTCGATTTTTATAGGGGTAAAACTGTCTTTCTTCATTACTTAGCTTATATTATGTGCTGCAATATTATATATATATATATATATATTAGGGATGCACCGATCCGCATTTTTTCACTTCCGATCCGATCCCGATACCTGAATTTGGATATCGGCCGATACCGATACTATTCCGATACCAGAGCTGTGTTTGCTTTAATATTATTATTATCATTATTGTTGATTTTATATGATGCTGCAATAAACTTCTCTCTACAGGCAAGTATGATATGTATGCATGTATGTCCCAAAAGGCAACTTGAGGTAAGTATAAGGTTAGAAACAAATAAGAGACAATAAGTGTAGGCACCAGCACCAAATCTGGTAAAACGTTACACATTGCTGTTTGTATTTTTGTAAAATACATTCATAAAAAACAAGATAACAAAAATCAAAAAGATAAATTATTTTATATATAGTCTAGCTACTATAAAATTAAGACATTTTTTTAATGTATAGCACAGCTGTTTATTGAGGCAGCAACATATGATAGATGGGACATTTAATAATCTTTCATTGCGCAAAAGTATTATGATATGATTATGAAAGACTCCAATACAGTGCGGCACAAAGCGCTTATGCGCATCCCGAGCGCAGAATGATGCGCTTGAAGCAACATGGAGTCACAGCGCGCAGCGCGTCGAGTCCGCATTGAAAAGTTCAACGCACAAAGGAAAGACATATTGATGCGTAGTGTATTGTACAGTATCTATCTATGCAATAGTTTATTCAGCCTTTTCTTTTAACAGTTTTAAATTTCAGTTACTGTGTGCTTGAAGAACAATTAGTGCTCTCCAGTGTTGTGATCTAACAGACACACGTTAAAAAGTAACATGATTAAGGTACAGCAAGTCCAGCAAGATAATCATTTTATCCGAAACCATAGAGCTTTATCTACAGATCAAGTATAATAATAGTAATTGAATCATCTTGGAGAGAGTTTCATCGAGTTGACTGTCATAACCGAACGCGACGCGCTGTTGAATGCTGAATGAAGAATGATTGACAGCCGCAGCGGAGGGAACAGTTTACGTGATCTTGAATTTAATGACTTAAATATTCATTTCTATCTCACATTATACTATAGAATGGCTTCAGAACACTTATAATATAGTGCACGAACACTTAATGGTGCTTTATAATACTTTTGTGGGGCTTAACAATAACACAATAGTAAACACACAATATCGGATTTAGATCGGCCTCGTCTGACCGATACCCGATCCGGCAAAAATGGCTGTATCGGAGCCGATACTGGATCGGATCGGCCCCATCCCTAATATATATATATATATATATATAATACTTCAATTTGTATATTATATAACGTACTGACTGCTGCTTTTTTTAAATTTAAATAAGGAACAGGCAACTCTGGCCCTTTTGCGTTCTCATTTTTGAGGTGGAGAGTTTACATCAAACCCTAATTGAGCACATCTGAACATTTTAACCAAAGTCTTCAGGTTTACTTGTAGACAATAGGCGGGAGGGTTTGAGGTTGGAGCTAAATCTGCAGGACAGTGGACGCTGAGGGCCAGAGTAGCCAATCATTGCTTTAAATAAAGCTACACTGTGTAATTTTTTATGTTGATTCTTTGCAAAAAAAACACTTTGTTCTTTCAAAATTATATGTGCTCATTCATGTGTAATTACTTCCACCAACTAATCAAGTACCCTCGTAAGTGTAGAATCTGCCATTCAGAATACATATGAGCGAGTCGCTCGAATGGTGGCAGCCATGTTGCGCCTCCATCTTGAAAATACATTAGCCAAAGAGGGAAATTTCCATACCTGGAAATTCAAGCGTCGCCTTTTGCGCCTTGACTTAGTGGCACCATGACGAATGCGAGGGGGAGATTACTCATAATAATACAGCCACAGTAGGAGTTAAAACGCCCTTGGAATGGGAGGGGCTAGAAAGTAATATTCAGTTGGTAGTCTTATACAATTTCACCGCTATATGGGAGAAAATCTTACACAATGTAGCTTTAAATAACGCAGAACATAAGCTGACCTGACTGTCTATTAAACAGCTTAATTTGAATTGTTTGTGTTTTTAGTTTTACTTTCAGACCAGGACTGGAGAACACTTGACGATGGGATGTTGAGACTTCGACCTCCGAGAAAAAGCTACACCACATCTGTGATCACATCTTCTGTTCATCAGTTATACTGTAGGGCACAACTGAACAAACTGTTTAGATGAGGAAGAAGAACACAAACACGATAGAGACGTGATATTTGGGACAACAATG
The DNA here is from genome assembly GCF_051911475.1 of Siphateles boraxobius. Taxonomy (NCBI): domain Eukaryota; kingdom Metazoa; phylum Chordata; class Actinopteri; order Cypriniformes; family Leuciscidae; genus Siphateles; species Siphateles boraxobius. The sequence continues at coordinate 1,410,038 of NW_027508920.1, read as the reverse complement.
CAGCCAAAGTTGCACATACTTGCATGTATGCCAGTTTTCAGTGAAATAAAGAGAAGGTGTGTGAATAACAAGAGGCTGCAGTGGGCTATCTTGCTACAAACACTTTAAGTATAATTGGAGATGATCCATGTTGATCATTTTAGTACATCTACTACTGCATTTAAAATGAAAGCATAGACATTACTGATGTCAGGCAAATAATCAGCAGTCAGATGGGGTGAAAAGGATATTTTGGCACTGTTTTGTTGTTTTACTGAATGGTGCATTATACTTGTGATATAGTAATAGTTCAAAATCTAAAATCTGTGTAGATTGCACTGCCCGTCCACCCCCAGTGGCCCAGCAACGGCCCCCAGAAGAGCAAAAGAATGCACATTTCAAATGGCTGTAACTCAAAGTCCGGTTAGTGTATCAAAGAGACAATATGAAGGACAACTGCTTATGCTATGTTTACTAAATAATGTTGGGCAAAGTTTTCAGACATATATGGAAAGCTGGCATAAAGGTTATTTTAAAAGTGCTCACAGTAAAATATCAAATTGCAACCTATCCCTCATATATATATCATAAAGGTTTGCACAATTAACAAATTTAGATATCCAGTTGCCCAGTATATTTAACATTTACTTTTTCATTACTAAACGTTTTAAACTACATTACCCACATATCTCTGTCATTATATCAATGGAACAAGGAACATTGTGCTGTAGTTCATTGAAATGTGCAGACATGCTTAGGGTTAGGGTTGGGATCTCGGTAAAGGAGAAATTTCTCACAACATAGAGACACTTTCTAGTTACCTTAATGTATAACTAACGTAATAATAACACCAAAACATACTTTGTAACATGAAGTGCCGTTTTATATGGGTTAAAAGATAGTCCAATCACAGCGAGTTCTGCGATAAAGTCACAGCCAATAACAACCCAGCTGAACAGATGCGTCACACTTACTTGCCCAATTATGGTAAATGATGACAGATCTCTTCCGGTTCCGGCTGCAGGGATAGATTCCTTACATATTTAATATTTGGGCTGTTAAATATGTATTGCTTCTAATTAAATTATAAAACTCACATTTAAAAACAAAAAGACTCCTTTGTCTGGTTACCATCCAAAAACGTTGGATTCATATGATCATGACACAAATTTGCTCATTTGATTAGACTGATGCATATATTTGAAAGAGAAACTTTTTTTCTATGCAATGGCACAATGGCAGGGTAGTTTGCAGTTTTTTTTAATTAAAGATAATTGCATGTACTAAAGTGCTTCTAACATTTACAGTGTATGTATAGTATATCAAGTATATTATATAACAAAATGTAACAAAAGCATAATGAATGCACACAATTTTTAAAGCAAATTCCTATATTTAATGTCAAACTGTTTAAAGACAAATGTAGTGCCAAAACTACTGCACAACAGAATAAAAATCAGTTAATTGTAAACAAAACATAAAATCCAGATACAGGGGCAATCTATTATAGTGACACATACAGTTATTTTAAAGCAATCGCTGATGAAGTTATATTTTTACAAACCACGAGTTGAGATTCAACTTTGTTATGTGAAAATATATTTGTTTCTTCCCTTTAAAGAACAAATAGGTGAAAACTTAACCACAACACTTTACATTCTCATCTTTAATTCTATATCGTTGTGATTATTGGTCACTTTTATTTTAACTAAATGAAAGGAAACCTAAAATAGTTAATTATTATATATGTCAGCAAGAAAATGCTTCTATAAAATACATTCACAGGTAGGCCTGTATTACAATTACATTAACCAGGTAGTCATTTAATGATAACATAGATGTAGTTATGGTGGATAAATAGTGACCACTGTAATTGAAGGTTTAATGAAGCTAAATGTAAGACATTAAGTCCATCTAAATGTAAAGGTAACAAACTCAGAATAATGTCCAGTATGTCAAGTGTGTCATTTTTTGTAATACTCTTTCAGCACCAAACAGAACTCCATAAATATTGCTTGTTTCAAAAGGTTTTCCGGAACACTCTCACTATCTTCAATTGTTCGGACAAACACCTGCTATATACACTTGCAGAAATATACATTTGACTATTGTCAAGTCGCTGCATGATGAGAACTAATGGATGTCAATGAATATGTCCTTTACCAAAACTCCTGATGAGCACTGACGCTTGTTTGATAAAGGCATTAGGCAGACCTCAAGTACAGTTTATGAAGATGAAACGAGAAAACAAAATTCTTTAACAATATGGAAAAAGATAAATGACTATTTTAAATAATGGTTCTACATATATCAGAGATCATAAGAGTGGGACTCCACATGAAGACTTTCAGAAACTGTGACAGAGCAAAGGGAGCACCTCGCTGGACACATCCTACACATGCCCAAACTACACAACCCAAAGACAGAAGTGGACACCACTAGGAGGATGCAGGAGACAAGCAAGACCAAGGAAGACAGGGAGACAGATGTTTCACGAAGACCAGAAGAATGTCAGTGTCCCATGGGAAGATGTGGAGAACTTGGCCACGGATCAAATACGTTGGAGGACACTTGTTGCCCAATGTGCCCAGCACAGGACTTGATGAGGATGTTGTGAGTTTATCCATAACTGTGGGATATTTTTCTGTAAGGAGTATTGCATAATTAAATGTTAAATGCATTTATGTAATAAGCTCACTGATATGTGGTCATTTCTATGAAAACAAGCATGTCTTTAATAGCAAGCAATAATCATATAAACTTGTTTAAAAATAACACGATTTACATGCAAGCGGGACAGTTATCAGCAGTGTAACTGATCTGATTATGAAAAAAAAAAATCGAGTATTTGATGTCATGTGACAAGACAAGTGACTACCCCCACCTCTGACGCATTGACCTCCACCACGAACTGACGTGATGGATCAGGGGTAACCAGGATGGGGGCTGAAACAAAGCGGCCTTTCAGTTTGGCAAACGCAGCTTCAGCTGCGTCTGACCACCTGAACACAGTTCTGGGGGAAGTCAAGGCGGTCAGAGGCGAGGCTAGTTGGCTGAAATTGCGAATGAACCGCCAGTAAAAATTGGCGAACCCAAGAAACCTCTGTAGGGCCTTACGGGAATCTGGACTTGGCCAATCTATTACAGCCTTAACCTTCTCAGGATCCATACGCATTCCCCCAGACGACACAATGTACCCTAAGAAAGGAACAAACTGTGCATGAAAAGCGCATTTCTCCACCTTGACAAAAAGCCCATTCTCTAGCAACCTCTGAAGCACTCGTCGGACGTGCTGCACGTGTTCCTGGAGAGAAGAAGAAAAAATCAATATGTCATCCAGGTAGACATATATGAATTGGTCGACCATATCTCGCAGCACGTCATTGATGAGTGCCTGGTAGACTGCTGGGGAGTTGGACAACCCGAAGGGCATGACCAAGTATTCAAAGTGCCCCCTGGGGGTATTAAAAGCAGTCTTCAATTCATCCCCCTTCCTGATGCGGACCAAATGATAAGCATTACGTAAATCCAACTTTGTGAAGATCGACGCTCCCTGCAACCTCTCGAAGGCTGAAGACATCAGCGGCAAAGGATAAGTATTCTTTACCGTGAAACTGTTCAGCCCCCGGTAGTCAATACAAGGTCGCAGGGATCCGTCCTTCTTCCCCACAAAAAAGAACCCCGTCCCCGCTGGAGAAGAGGATGGGCGGATGAACCCCGATGCCAGAGAATCAGAAATATATTTCTCCATAGCCTCTCTTTCTGGAACAGAAAGTGAATATAACTTGCCCGTAGGCGGAGACGTACCTGGCAGTAACTCTATAGCACTGTCATAGGGACGATGCAGAGGGAGAGAAGCAGCACGAGACTTACTGAACACCTCCTTCAGGTCTAGAAACTCCGTGGGCACGTTTGACAAATACACTGCTTCCTCCTGAAACGTAGAAACAGAAACAGACGGACAAGCAGACAGAAGACAGGAATCATGACATTTACTGCTCCACTCTGATACGGATTTCTGCTGCCAGTCTATTTTGGGGCTATGTTCAACGAGCCAGGGGTGTCCTAAAACAATGGGTGCGAGGGGGGAGTCCAGAATGTAGAAGGAAATGGTTTCAGTGTGGTTGCCAGATACGCTGAGTGTGATGGGTCCAGTGGTGAATGAATAGTGGGAAGTTATTGGCCGTTGAGAGCGTGAACTGCGATGGTATGGGTGAGAGGCAGAAGGGGAACCTGAATCTTGAGTGCAAATGTGTAGTCCATGAAATTACCTTCTGCCCCAGTCTGCTCGACAGTCGTGAATGTGGGCTGATCACCTGAGTCTTACCGGGAGGAGTGTAGATGTTGATGATGTCTTCTCAGTGGAGATCCCACCCGACATTAGCCTCAGATTTACTGCCGGGCTTGCCCTTTTACCGGGCAGTTGAAAGCAAAGTGTCCCACTGTGCCACAGTAAAGGCAAAGGCCCTGGGATCTCCGCCTCTCCTTCTCCTCCCGGGAAAGCCGAGCTCGCCCGACCTGCATGGGCTTGTGGAGCCATGCGTAGGCGGGGCTGACCGCGTCCCCGCCGCTGGCTCGCAGAGTCTCCACCGCTCCAGACACCCGAGCGGGTAATCTCCGACGTTCGACCCGGGAGAGTCGGGAATCCACGCGGAGCGCCAGTTCGATCAAATCATTGAGGGTGGTTGGTAAATCCAGTGCATAAATCTCTCTCTGGACGCGGTCAGCCAGCCCATGCAGGAACATATCCCACTGCGCCTCCTCGTTCCACTGACACTCTGCTGCCAGAGTCCGAAACTCGATCGAGTAATCAGATACAGATCTTTCGTCTTGCATAAGGTCCGCGAGAATCCGTGCCGCTTCTCTTCCCGCGACCGCGCGGTCAAAAACTCTCTTCATTTCGGCGGCGAGTGTCTGGAACGAGGAACAGCATGGATCTTGGTTCTCCCACGCCGCCGTCCCCCATAGAGCTGCCCTCCCAGTCAGTAGTGTGAGCACAAACGCGACCTTGCTTCGTTCCTCCGCAAAGGTCCTGGGCTGCAGAGAAAACTGCATCGAACAGCGTGTTAGGAAAGCTCTGCAAAAGTTAGGCTCACCGTTGTATGACTCGAGAACAGGTAGGCGGGGCTCTGACTGGAGACGTTCTGTGGTGGTACGGGGGGAGCGGGCAGTGGGGGTTGCACAGTGGGAACTTGCATTAGTTGGAATCGCTGGGTGAGCTCGGACACCTGCGCCACAAGAGCTTGAATAGCCCGACCCGACTCATTCATACTCCTCTCCTGGGAATCCATCCGTGACATGCTGGATCTGATGAATTCCTCCAAAGAAGAGGAGGTTCCGCTTGCTGCTTCCATTGGTGGTCAGATCGTTCTGTCACAATCACTAGGCGGAAGCAAAGATGCAAGTATCTCGTTTATTATATGGTCAGAAGACACAACAGTACAGGAACACGGGTGGGCTTGTGGCGCAGGGACTCGATGGTCAGCGTGCTGGTGCAGAGTGATGGTGGTGAATCCAGTGCAGGTGAACATCCAGACGAGACGAAAACCACGAAGACTCCGGATAGGAACTCAAACCAGGACAGGACTGCAGACAGGCACACGATGAACAAAACACGGAGGACACCAAACCAACGATCTGACAAAGAGGGGAGAGTGTGATGAGTTGATATATGTGAGTGAATTGGTAGCAGCTGGTGCAGGGAATAAGATCAGCTGGCACGCTGGTCAGTGGAACGAGCGGTAAAGCCCACTCACACACGCTCACACACAGAACAACAAATACACGAGACACGAAGGAAACAGCGAATTCATGAATCGTGACAACTCCTTGCAATTAATCTGACTGAGTTAAGCTTCCAGTTTCAAACTAAGATATGGTACAACAAGGTCTTTAAATTTATCATATTTAGCAAGCAGCATATACACAGTTCCATCATTTGTCAGAATGTTAGTGTGAAACACATCCATGAAGTGGTCCACCCAAACTCGAGTGTTTCTTGGTTTCAGTAGTACTCTATGAATTATTGTCCCTGTCACAGCAACACCCGGAGGCCAAGTTTTTTGTGCTCTGCTTAAGAATAGTCAAAAACTGACCAAATCTAGATTTCAAAAACCGTCCATCAGCTCATGCACACAGACCCCAATCAAACACCCCCTAGGATCATCACACAGGAACGTGCGATTCCTCCCCTGGCTCAGACAAGGCTTGCAGAATCCAAGCAAAGGAATCTGGTTTTCCAGGTGAAATACCTTGGAAACCCGTGCCGCTTGTCTGTCCTTCGGATCCTTGGGGTGTGAAGGTGACTTGGTTTGAGCTCGATCCTCTTTTTCCAGAAAATCCACAAATTTCTCTTTCTACAATAAAAACATCTCATCAAATTTAACCAATCTTACAACTTCAGTATATTTGTATATTTACTATGCTGGCAGTGCACAAAATCTGGTCCCCCGACTTCCATGCTTTATGCGCATCCAAGTCATTGTACCAGTCTTTAAAGTCTTTGTCAAAAATCTTTAAGTTATTTTTCCTTTGTTCCAAAATACCTGTACTTAATCCAGTAATCAATTAAAAAAATCTGACATTGTACTCAATTGTATCATCATCATCGTACCACAAAATATATGCACTCTTCAAATAACAATCTTGACATAAATCTCCCATTCCAAAGTTCACTCTTTGGTCCATCAGTGTCTGACGGCATCTCATGCATTTGTCGTCTTCAATAACAACCCAGTAATTAAATTGCTTGTCAAAAGTTCTCCCCCTGGAGCTCTCCTGAGTTCCTAGGAACATCCAAATTGTGTTCCCTTTTCATAAATTCTTAACATTCACAAAGTTACATCTTAAATATGTTTATAAAAACAAGTATTTTGTCTGTTACAATAATACATTCAGGTTTTATAAGTAAATATGTATATATAAATCTCTAACCCTTTTAGGACCATACACAATATGAAATCATAATTTTCTAATTCCATCACAGGCATATTGTATAGGCACTACATCAAATAACCTCTTTCTATTTGTCGGTGCAAGTTCCTTTTTATTTATTTTTTTAATTTATTTTTTAGTATTCATTAGAATAATGGAATAATAATATTTACCAGAATCTCCTAAAGTGTATCACTGACCCCAGCAAAGGTCTCAGTGCTGGTTGAGGCAGTGCTGTCGTTGCTAGCCATTGTAGTCTATCCTGTATATTTCTCAACTGTAGTATGTCTGGTGACTGAATAAGATGTGTAAACTAACCATATGAGACTTACACCACATCTACCCACCTGAACAGTGGGGTTCTAGATTCAGTCAAGGCCTCTCGATGCTTCCGCTTCACAATAAGACCTTGTTTGTCTTCTTTATCAGTATTACTTCCAAGCCCAGACACCTGCATGATAAGCTGAACGAATTCACAACAAAAGCCTTTCAATATAGCTCTTAATACACCTCCAAGGCCTGTCATTTCTAATAGAATCAAAATCCCTCTAATAGCTCCAATTATTAATATAAAATACCAGTGGTCGATTATCCACTGTATTGCATTAAATGTAGAGGTAACAGTATTTTTCCCTACCGTAACCATAGTGTCAACAGTCTCCTTAACCTTCTTCCCAACTATTTTCCATCCTTGAAATACTTTACCTCATAAGTGTTTGCAGTCCTGTGTAGTCCATTGTCTGTATCCTGAATTTGTTTCAGCATATTGTAGTCTAGCTACTGCCCAAAATAATGGGTAGGGGGGCATGCATTTACCTTTATCTTCTTCATCATAATTCATTTTATTATCCATATATATGGGTTTATAAGATGTGACTCCATAAGCCAACATCCTATTAATTCCCTGATTAATATCCAATCTTCTAAGGTTACTGTCTATAGTTGTGTTTAGATAAGCCCATCCTGCGTACACAAATGTTCTTTTTCCTTCAAAATAATAAATAGTCCATAGACTTCTATCAACAGTTAGTTCTTCTTGGTCATGCAGTATGCCACTGACATTAACCGTCATTGTCAGGATACAGGCACAGAGGCGGAGGTAAGTGAAAGCAAACGTGAGTTTATTTACAGTGATATATGTGCAGAGACAAAGTTCATGTGCAGGTGCGTTGACGATCACGTCGTGCAGAGGATCCCAGGTGAGCAGACCCTTCTTCAGAGAGTTGGACGTGGGTAGACAATGTCCAGTGATACGAATACTTTTCTGTTTCAGATCCAGGGAGGAACAGGGAGATCTCGGTGGACACGTGGAGCACTTGGATTCAAATGGCAGGACTCGGGAAACAGGGAACCAGACTGGAATACTGGAGACAGCAAGACAGGGAGACAAAGGTGAGTATATTCAGGGGTGAGTATAGTTACGTGATGGATCTTCGTTGGCAGACTTGGAAACTTCGGGAAATCGTGGGTAACGGTCTTCTCCTGTTGGAGGCTTGACAATGACTGGGGTGTGCGTGAGTGTTTTATAGGGCTGGGTAACGAGGTGACTGATTGTGAACAGGTGTGACTGGTTAATATTCCGGGGAGAGTGACCTTTGAGTGGTGGATGGGAATGAATCTGATTGATTCCTGACACTACCCCCTCCTCCAGCGTCCGCGCCAGCGGACCTAGGACCCCGACGTTGTGGGGGTCTACCTCGAGGTCGAGGAGCGGGTTTGTCAGGGTGTTGTTCGTGGAAGGCAGTGAGTAGCATGGGATCAAGGATGTCCTTACGAGGTATCCAACACCTCTCTTCCGGTCCATAATTTTCCCAGTCAACCAGATACTCGAGTAGACCACCCCGACGTCGGGAGACAAGGATCTCTCTTACAGCGAAGATGGATTCTGTTTCAATGGGGAGTACCGGAGGATTTTCATCTTGTGCTAGATCTGTAGAGGGGACTGGAACAGGTGAGTGATGGGGCTTCAGGAGGGAAACATGGAATGAGGGGTGGATGCAGTAGTGACTTGGCAGACGGAGCTGGTAGGTAACTGGATTGATTTGTCTTGTTATGGGAAACGGACCGATGTATCTTGGACTTAACTTGCGACAGGGTAGTCTCAACCGGATATCTTTTGTTGAGAGCCAAACCAATTGTCCAGGTTGGTATTCGGGGGTGTTGCTTCGGTGAGCGTCTGCAAAGTGACTGTGGCGGTTTATGGCTTGTTGGAGGTGATGGTGATGTTGGTTCCATATTCTCTCACTGTCCCGGAACCAGGCGTTAACTGCTGGGACTTCTGAGGGTTCCCCGGACCACGGGAACAGTGGAGGTTGGTAACCCAGAATGCATTGGAACGGAGTCAGGTTGGTGGAGGTTTGTCTAAGGGAATTTTGGGCATACTCTGCCCACACGAGGTAACGACTCCAGAGGTGCTGATTGGCATGGCAGAAAGTTCGGAGGAAACGGCTGACGTCCTGGATTTTTCGTTCTGCCTGACCATTAGCCTGTGGGTGATACCCTGAAGTGAGACTTACGGTGACATTCATCAGTGCAAAGAAGGCTCGCCAAACTTTTGAAATGAATTGAGGCCCCCTATCTGATACAATGTCCTCTGGGAGGCCGAAATTCCGGAAGACATGTTCCATTAAAAGTTCTGCGGTTGCAAATGCTGTGGGTAAGTTTCTCAGGGGAATCAGCTTACACGCTTTCGAAAAGCGGTCGACGGCCACCAGGATGCAGGTGTTCTCTTCGGAGGGTGGAAGATCAGTCACAAAATCCACCCCAATATGCGACCAGGGTCTTTGGGGAACGGGTAGAGGCATGAGTTTTCCTGCGGGCAAATGACGAGGGTTTTTGTTCATTGCACATAGGATGCACCCCTGGATGAATGATTTGACGTCTCGGAGCATGTTGGGCCACCAGTAGCAGTTTTGGAGAGTGGAGCAGGTTTTGGTGACTCCTGGGTGACCCGTACCAACGGAGGAGTGCGCTGAGGAGATAAGTGATATACGGAATTCATCGGGTACGTAGATTTTCCCAGCTGGGCATTCCGTAGGACTGGGTTGGTTTCGAGACAATTCCATCAGTTGTTCGTTTAAGTCCCACTGAATGGGATTGACAAAGATTTTCTCTGGCAAGATGTTCCTGGGTTCTTCATGGTGAGTTTCAGGAGCATGGAGACGAGACAGAGCATCCGCTCGGACGTTCTTGGAGCCTGGACGATAGGAGATCTGGAAGTGAAATCGAGTGAAGAAAAGCGCCCATCTAGCCTGGCGTGGATTGAGTCGTTTTGCTTCTTTCAGATACTGGAGGTTCTTATGGTTGGTGAGAACCAGGAACGGGTGTTTGGCGCCCTCCAACCAGTGTCGCCATTCTTCAAGCGCAAGTTTTACCGCCAGGAGTTCCCGATTGCCGATATCATAGTTTACTTCGGCGGGTGATAACTTGTGGGAGAAGAACGCACATGGCATAGGTTTGGGTGACAAATTGGAATACTGAGACAACACTGCTCCTACTCCAGTGGTGGAGGCTTCGACTTCTACGATGAACATCTCTTCGGGATTAGGATGTCGGAGTAGAGGGGCAGTGGTGAAGGCGGTTTTCAAAGACTGGAATGCGTGGTCGGCTTCCTCAGTCCAGAGCAGCGTTTTTGGCTTTCCCTTTAGGAGTGACGTTAGAGGAGCTGTTAGCAGGCTGTACTGGTGAACGAACCTCCGATAAAAGTTGGCAAAGCCAAGGAATCTTTGCAATTCTTTTACCGTCTGTGGGGTTGGCCAGGAAGTGATCGCCTTGGTCTTGCGATCGTCCATCTGTACTCCTCTTTCACTGAGTTGATAGCCTAGGAATTCGAGTGAAGTTTGGTGAAATGAGCATTTTTCTGCTTTTAGGAACAAAGAGAACTCACGTAGCCGTTGGAGGACTAAGGAGACGTGTCGTTGGTGTTCCACTGGATCCTTGGAATAGATTAAAATGTCATCGATGTAGATTATTACGAATCGGTTCAGATAATCTCGGAATAGATCGTCCATAAAGCTTTGAAAGATGGAAGGAGCGTTGACCAGTCCATACGGCATAACCAAATATTCGTAGTGGCCAGCAGGGGTGATGAACGCGGTTTTCCATTCGTCGCCTTCTCGAATTCGGATGAGGTTATATGCGCTCCTCAAGTCCAGTTTAGTGAACATCTTGGCCTCACGCAGTTGCTCCAGTGAGGAAGGAACCAACGGTAGTGGAAAGCTGAACTTCACGGTTTTTCTGTTCAGGGTTCGATAGTCGATACAAGGACGTAGTCCGCCATCCTTCTTAGGAACAAAGAAAAAGCTGGCAGCAGCAGGTGACGTGGAGGAACGGATATACCCCTGTTTCAGAGCCTCTTCAATGTACTGTTGCATGGCTTTCTGTTCGGGAATAGACAGGGAGTAGATTCGTCCCTTAGGAATGGGTTCTCCTGGAACAAGGTCGATCGCACAATCCCAAGCTCGATGAGGGGGTAATTTAGCAGCCTCGACAGGATTGAACACATCTGCAAACGAGGAATAACAGGTAGGTATGGAAACGGACAGACTCTCAGTGGGGCTTTCGATGGAGGTTGAGTTTACTGGGACAATGTTAGGTGCATCAACGATGGATGTGGTTGCCAACTCGGCAGTTCTGGATGCACACTTACACCCCCAGTTCAGGATCTTACCAGATGACCAGTTGATATTGGGTTGATGTCGAATAAGCCATGGGCGACCCAGAATTAGATCAGTCTGACTGTTCTCTAATATGAAAGGTTCAAAAAGTTTGTGATGTGTATTTTCGACACCCAGGATGATGGGTTTAATCTGAGCTGTGACATACCCCTTATTTATGGTTTCACCCGTCACTGCATGGATGGAGTATGGTCTGGCGGTGGCTGATTTCTCGAGCTGGAGTTTTTGGCAGAGCCGTCCGGAAATGAAGTTTCCTGCCGACCCGGAGTCCACTATGGCTGTGGCAGAAACATGGAAAGTCGTGGATTTTAAGATCACTGAAATAGTTAGTGGGGCTGATACCGAATCGGCCGTAAAGACAGAACTCACAAGCATTCTGGGGGGTCGAGTCGGACATGACTGACGAAAGTGTCCTCCCATTCCACAATACAAACATAACCTGAGTTCACGGCGCCGGGCACGTTCCGCTGGGGACAGTCGGTAAGTATCCAATTGCATCTTTTCTCCATCTGCTTCGGGCGGAGCTTCCGTGGGATACTGAGAATTACTAGTGGGTCGGCGATTTTCTAGATAACAGCCCTGAGATCGTTGATGCACACGGAGAGCTTGTTGGATAAATTTTTCAACACCCAGACTGTCATCATATATCGCCATTTGCAGACGGAGAGCAGGATTCAGACCACGTCGGTAAACAGAAATGAGCGCCTTCTCGTTCCACCCACTTGCAGAGGCTAAAGTGCGAAATTCCAACGAATACTCAGAAACCGATCTTCGACCTTGGTATAGTTGCAGTAGTTTGTCACTGGTGGAAGAATCATCAACTGGTCGTCCGAAAACTTCTTTAAAATGGTCTACAAACCCTTGTACCGATGAGGTTGTAGTGGACTCCTGTAACCACATGGTTTCAGCCCATCTCAAAGCAGCCCCGGATAACTGTTGGATGATAAAAGCGATTTTCGATCTTTCTGTGGGATATAACTGATTTTGCTGTTCCAGAGCGAGCGAACACTGAAGCAGGAACCCGTTGCAATCCTCCGCCCGTCCGGAGAATGGCGCTGGACGTGATGCTTGGTTAGCGAAGCATATCATCGAAGAAGTGGAGTCTGCGGAAGTGCTGAGCGTAGACTGACCGGAATTTTGAACAGCGGCTGTAGACTGTACAGGGTTATCACCATGGCGGGTAGCTTCCATCGCGCTGTTTCACTTTTCTGTTCTGGTCAAGCCTTCTGTCAGGATACAGGCACAGAGGCGGAGGTAAGTGAAAGCAAACGTGAGTTTATTTACAGTGATATATGTGCAGAGACAAAGTTCATGTGCAGGTGCGTTGACGATCACGTCGTGCAGAGGATCCCAGGTGAGCAGACCCTTCTTCAGAGAGTTGGACGTGGGTAGACAATGTCCAGTGATACGAATACTTTTCTGTTTCAGATCCAGGGAGGAACAGGGAGATCTCGGTGGACACGTGGAGCACTTGGATTCAAATGGCAGGACTCAGGAAACAGGGAACCAGACTGGAATACTGGAGACAGCAAGACAGGGAGACAAAGGTGAGTATATTCAGGGGTGAGTATAGTTACGTGATGGATCTTCGTTGGCAGACTTGGAAACTTCGGGAAATCGTGGGTAACGGTCTTCTCCTGTTGGAGGCTTGACAATGACTGGGGTGTGCGTGAGTGTTTTATAGGGCTGGGTAACGAGGTGACTGATTGTGAACAGGTGTGACTGGTTAATATTCCGGGGAGAGTGACCTTTGAGTGGTGGATGGGAATGAATCTGATTGATTCCTGACAGTCATCTTGTATTTCGGCGTTGGCACAGTCTTTTTATTATGGTATTTAGGAATTTCTGGAGGGATAGCCCAAACTATTCTACTATTATTTACATATCGCATTCTAACTATAGGCAAGAGATAATAACCTCCTAACCAGGTATTTTTATATTTTATTCCCATTCCAGTATGAGTTTCCTTGTCATGTACTTTAATCTTTTGAGCTTTCATACTTTTCACAGTAATACTCTCCAAAATATTAGATCCGATATCTCCAAATAAATCCCACAATCGGAATTGTATTACCATTTGATCAGTCTCAGTCCCATTTTCAGTAATTACATTTTTCCACAATTCACTATTCCTTTCCATAATTGCTATTCGTAAGCCTTGCCACGTTTGACCTTTTGAGTTCCTCAATCTCCAACGAGTGTGTAACTCCCAATTGTATTGAGTTCCGTCACATTTATTTAAATCCTTTTCTGGACAGTCTTCCCAAAATGTATCTGTTATAATGCTAATTTGGTAGAGGGTTCTCAGTCCTTCAGTGTATCTACTAATTCCTTCAGTAGTTTCCCCTAATCTGGTAGTTTCATTATACCATTTTATCAATGAAAATGGATCCCACATCTTTTTTGACGTTTCATACATAGTATACTTGTTTCTATTGTAATATTTTTCACAATTTCTTTGGAATGTTCTTTTAGGTTGTATAACCCCCCTTTTTCACGTTGTGCCCCCTTTTTAATTGGAGGGAGTGGTGTTGGAATAATCTGAGGTTCTTTATTTTCCATAATAATGTCAGTTTGATGTTCCCGGTAGCATCCATGCTTTTCTCCAGGTCCAATATATTCTATTCCTTGTATCTTGTGCCAAATCCAAACTTTCTTTCTTTGTGTAATGTTGAATATGTTTTTCCTTATCCTACATTTTACTATGGTATTTGCCCCCACCATATAATTTTTTACTATTTCCTCACATCGGCTACATTCTTCCAATGTTTTCCTTTCACATGGGCCTAAAAAAAAAAGTGGTTATTATAGTACAGTTTGAAACATCTCTTACAGTAATCTCATCAACAACAATCAAATGTGTAGTGAAATCAATTAAAGTCCAAATTCCTGCCAAAATTACTATCCTTGTTGCTAACAATACTACCAGAAAAGGTCTGGGCAAACAGGGTTTTCTCCATCGTTGTAATTTCCTTGCCCATTCATCTCTTTCATCTCCGTCTTGTAATTGCATTATTCCTAAGAAAAGAGAAAAAAATATATAATAATAATAATAATAACAATAAAGAGGTTAGATCACACCTGTTCCCTTCCAGAAACTTTCGCAAATTTACTCGATTTTCAATTTTGTGCCAATTCTATGTCGACAGCACATGCAAGAATTTGTGGTTCTGAGGTTGTGGTCATATTTATTTTAACTTTAAATATTAGTGTGTGTGTGTGTGCTGGCAGAACCGAGGTCTCCCCCTCCATAATTGGCTTCCTGTAAGAAGATAAGGCAGCTGCTTTCAGGCTGTCTTGTCTCCAGAAGCCAATCGGAACACACAGAACTCTGCATTCTTTTAATATGATTTTATAAGAGCATCGTTCTTCATCCAATTGTCCAAATTGGCAACGCATATTACCATTTGTTTCATCACACTCTCCCCTTCTCGGAAAATCAAGTATTGGTGATGATATTTGTGTTCCTGTACTATTACTTTCTAATATTGTTTTAGCAATAGTACCTATCGATCAGATAATTCCAATCCCTTTATCTGGTCGAAACATTGTGCCTTTTTCATCAAAGCAAGTTTTCAGGCTCTCTAACTCTCTCCCCAGATCTCTAGGGTCAAGTAGCAACCACTTGCTTTGAACATCATCCATATTTTTCTTAATACGGTATGACCATAAATAATCGACGCCAGAATTACCCAGCTGTTTCTGATAATTTGTGTTATCCAGGTACACCCCTGCACCGTCAACCTTGCCTTTACTAGATAAATCACCAAAAGTCTTATTCCAAGACCAAATTCTATGTCTACCGTTTACCAGCAAGTTACGTGTTTTTATGTCTTCAAAACATTGTTCACATTTAATCCATTTTGTGCCTGTCCATAAACATTCACAAGCATCTTTTCTTTCTCCAAATCTTTGAGTCATTATCACTTCAAGGGGGAAACTAATTCTGCAATCTTCGCAGATAACACACAATGCTGCTTTTATTGCCCCTTGACTTTTGAAATATTGATATTTCGTCACTTTTGGCATCGTTTCTGGTTTACTATTTTTCAATTCCTTCCTGGATTTGGGTTTACATTTAGCTGGCCCATCCCACCCGATATATTCTCCAAAACTACCACAAATAACACACATTCCCCCAAAAAATGCTTTATCACATTTTATTTTAACAGGTTTGCTTAACCTGCCTGTTTGTCTGGCTTTTTCATGTTCAACATTTGTTGCTATATAGTTAGCTTCACATTTTGCCATTAGATTAGTCTCAATTCTAATAACACCTCTTTGATTATGAAAATTTTCTTGTTTAATTTCTCTTTTTGTCTTTTCATTTCTTACCCAGGACCAAATTCCTTTTATTCCAGTAGCCATTTTCAGCTAATTCCACTGTATGTTTATCAATTATCTTAATTATTTTATCTTTCTTAGTAATAAAAAATTTATTTTTATTGTCCAACCTGATCCAGACGTCGTCTCCTACTTGGCAACAGTCTTCTGGTTGCTTTTCCTTTAATGCAGTCTTTCGTTTGAGCTCTCTAAGATTAACATAAAACATTGGTTCTTCAATATGTTGGTCCCATTTGTCATGATTGCATTTGGCTCTAATCCAGATCTTGAGACTGCCCACCGCCCTTTCCGCGATACCATTGCTTTCCGGAGCATATCTCAAGGCCTTTGTTAAAATTATATGTTTCCCAGTTAGAAAATCTTCAAACTGTCTTCCAACAAAATATGTACCATTATCAACTCGTACATTCTCAGGACGGCCCCAAGCAATCATTAACTCGTCGATGGATTTAATTATTGCATTTGCTTTTGTTTCTTTTAAAGGTTTTGCCCAAATTCGCCCTGTAAATCCATCCACTGCCACTAATAAGTATTTATTACCTGCTTTAGATCTAGGGTTTAATGGTCCCGCAATATCTGAAGACCATTCTTGATTTATTCTATTTGGGGTAATAGTTCCATAATCACTTCTTATTGTCTTATTATAGCCTTTTCGCATGCAGCTTTCACAGTTTAATCTTATATCCCTATACTTCTGTCTCCAATTATAAATATGTATCTTATTATCTGTCAAAACTTTACAGACCAAATTTACACTTGGATGTCTAATTTGGTCATGTATTTTCTGTATTACATTCTCTTCTGTTTCTTTAATTATCACTATCCGTCTCATGTGTGCTAGCTTGTCAGCTTCATTATTACCTCTTGCAAGCTCACTGTCTTCCTTGGAATGTCCTGGTTGATGGATAACTGTAAGGTCAAAATCGCCTATCATTTCCTGAATTTCTTGCCATAATGTTGCGTGTTCAATTGGCTTACCTTTTGATTTGGTATAACCTTTTTCTTTCCAGGTTTGTAAATTATCATTTATTCCTGTTGCAACATAATTGCTATCCGTAACTATTATGGCCTGTGAAATTCCAAGGTTTCTCAGTGTTTGGAGAGCTTTTGCAACCCCCATTAATTCTGCGTACTGAGCCGTGCCTTGCGTGACTCCCTTTTCTGAAACCCTGACCTTACTGCCTCGCTTCACAAAGAAAGCCCAGTGAGCCTCTTTGTCTGTGGTCATTTTAGAACCATCAGTGTAAACAACTGTGTTTTTATATAAATCCACTTTCTTTTTCTGACATTTTTTTAACTCCTTATGCCTAATTATTAAATCTGGATCTAGGAGCATACTTTCCCATCGCTGCCAACGAATATTTTGTGCACGTTATATTTGGGTATGTTACTTTTTTCATTCCTTACTATTAATTGATAACCTATCTCGTCTGTTTCCAAATCAGCTTCTAAATTTTTGTCATCATTTCTTCCTTACATCTGTCCTGTATTTAAAATAGCTGCATTGATTTCCTGCAAAGCTTCTTCTGCTTGTTCGGTCCAATTTAAACGTCCACCTTTTATGGTTTTATGGATGGGTTTTGCCATTTGGCTAAAGCGAGGGATTAAGTCTCTTACATATCCCATTAATCCCATTGTTTGCTGGACCTGTCTAACTGTTTTCGGTGTCTCAAGTTGGTTTACTCGGTCTTTCATTGACTGAGTAACTCTGTCTTTCATTGACTGAGTAACCCCTCGATTTCCTGCAGAAATCCAAAAACCCAAAAATTCAACCATATTAGTCATTAGTTGGGTCTTATTTATATTTATTCTCAAACCTGCCTCCGCAAGTCGTTTCAATACTTCTTTCACAGTTTTTACGTGTTCTTCTTCTTCGTTAGAAACTATCAACACGTCGTCTATATAAATTTCAACCTCTAAATCTTTCAGAATTTCTAGCATTATCGCTTGAAATACTACTGGTGAATTTGAGTAGCCCTGTGGTAATCTTTGATAAACATAATGTTTATTGTGCACAGTAAATGCAGTTTTTTCTTGACTTTCCTTTGCTAGAGGTATGGACCAAAACCCATTCGATAAATCGATTTTCCAGAAAAATCTCTATCTACCTTCTCTTATTTTTTCAACTGTGTCTCGTGCATTAATCAGATAACGCCTATCTGGCTTCGTTACTCTATTCAAAGCTTTAAAATTCGTAACTAATCTAAATGTTTTAACGGGTTTCGGTACTAACTGTATCAGGCTATTGGTAATAGCTCCCTTTACTTCCCTTATAATTCCTTGCTCCTCTAACTCTAGTATTTTTTGTTTTAGTTCTGCTATTCCTTTTTTATTAATCGGGTATTGTCTTTGGGGTTTATGGATTCCTCCCTCAACGTGTGCAAATTTATCACTTACTTTCCCGCAGTCATTTTTACTTCTCCCATATGGGGTTTTCCTTAATTCTGACATTAACTGCTTCGTTGCCCACTGTGAACCCTTCATTTCTTTTTCTATTCTTTCTTTTTTCCAACAATATCTTTATTTTCAAACATAATAACATTACATTAACTAAAAAAAAAAAAAAAAACTCTTGCCCCACAACCCACAGAACTTTGTCCATCAGACTATCCAAAACATGACCTCATAACACAAATAACTAATACCAATGAATGACTAAAAACAAAGGAAACATAAATATACAATAAAATAGTAAAACAAATGCTACATAAAAAAAAATTTATAAATAAAAATAATTATTTAATGGAGAGAATATGTACAAAACCTACCATGCACAGTTCCCTTTCAGTCGAGAACGTCAGACGTAGTCGACGGTCGACTGAATTGGGAGATCGCTAGAGAGCCTGTCTTCTTCGAGTACTATTGAACGAGCCAATGTAATTGGCGTGCGTGATTCGCATCACACACTCCGCCCCTGCGGCGCGGGTATAAATACGGAAGTGGATGCACGCACTAGTTGCCTTTCGCTTCGGAGCCGTTCTTTTGATGTCTCTGAGAGTGCTGTTGTCTACAACGAGCGAGTGTGTCGGTGTTCTTCAGGAAGACTCTCCCAGTGCTGGTGTTCTACAGCGCGAGTGCAGCGGTGATCGCGAGCTTTGAGCTCTCAACTGCTGTTTTAACAGCAACAAATTTCTAAATGTTTGTGTGTGTTGATGGCTGGTTAGAGGGCGGAAAAGTGAGTGCTTCACTGTTTCAGTTCTCTGTTCAGTGTTGCCGCGGTCATTCCCCTGTGTGCTCCGGCACTGGTGACGGTCCTATTTTCTGAAAGAGCAACACGGGTGCGTTTGCGTCTTTTTCAAGATGTCATTCCGCCCGTGCGTTTCTGGGTGCGGTCGTTCCCTGTCTCTCTCTGATGGTCACAACTGTTGTGTCACGTGTTTGGCTTACAGCACGCTGAGACAGCTTTTGTGGACAGCTCATGTTTTCACTGTGGGAACATGACTGTCGCAGTGTTGAGGGCGAGACTCGCCTTCGCTCGCGGAGAGCGAGTCCCCATTACCATGCCCCACCCTCGGGTGCTGTGTGGGATGGGTGACCGGAGGATAGTGTTGTATGTCCCGCCCGGTAACCATTCCCTGTGGGCTCCTCACTCCTCCCTTCCACTGCAACCACTGGAGCCTCCTGTGTACTCCATCTGTAATGGGTGGGCCAGCGGTTTCACTCGGGGCTCCCCTGGAGGACAGGACGCCGATTGCAGCATCGGAGGGTGAGCTGACTTCTAGAGATGATGACTCGGCTGCATTGTCTCCCTCCGGGAGTTCAATGTTGCCCGAGCCGGATCCAGAATTATCAGCTATGCTGAAACGGGCCGCCGAGGCTGCCGGGCTCGAGTGGAACCTCCACCGTGTGCCGTTCAGTCTCGGTTGGAATCTGGAGTTTGGTATCTTGGGGCGGGCCGCGCTGGTTCTCAGCTCGCCGCCCCAGTGCCTTTCTTTCCCGAAATGCATGGAGAGCTTATCAGGTGGTGAACAGCATCTTTCTCTGCCAGAAACTGCCTGAATAGCTTTTCCCCCTCATTACCCTTGATGGAGGAACGGTGAAGGGTTGCGAGGTGTCCCTCCATTGGAGCGGTCTGTCGACACAGGTGCACCTGTGTCCGGCGGCCGCTGCCTTTTGGGGGGATCCTCGTCTCCCCCCTAAGGCCTGTGAGTTTCGTCCGTTCCGACGGGCAGAGCTTACAAAGCCTGTGGGCAAGCCCCTTCCTCTTGCGTGCCATGGCGTTGCTGCAGGCTAGGGCACCCATGGCATGCACGAGGGTAATCCAGACCGTGCGCTCATAGGTGAGCACCGCACTGCATCCGACCTCACCCTCCGGGGTACGGGTGTCGTAGCGTGCGTGATCGGTCTGGCGATGTCCACCTTGGTGGTCCAGTAGCGCCTTCGTTGGCTCAGCCTGGTTGGTATGGCGGATGCGGACATGGTTCGGTTCCTGGTCTCCCCAATTTCCCAGGTTGGGCTGGTCGGCGACGCGGTGGAGAACTGCATCAAACAGTTCTCTGCCGCTCAAGCGCAGACGGAGGTCATCCGGCACATCCTGCCCCGGTGGCCAGCTGCTGCCTCCACCCGCCGCCGGTGGCAGCTCCTCCGCCTGCTCGTCGCCGTGGGCGTTCTCCGGCCGCCGCTCCTGCTGGCCCTCCGCAGCAGCCTCCACCCAGGCCTCAGCAGGGAGCCGGCCGCAGTAGAGACGCCCAGCCCGCTCCAGGCGCTGCCAAGCCAGGTGGCAAGCGACAGCGAAAGCATTCCGGAGCGGGCCGCCCAGGAATGGATGAAATGCTCTTGGAGTGGCACGATCACTCCCTCCCCCCGGGTGAGGGCCGGGTGGAGTCTTGGTTTGTGTGTGTGTCTGTTCCGCCGCTGGCTCCCTAAAAAAAAAAAAAAAAAAAGCGGAGCAAGCGGTACCCACACTTCAAAGAGAGAGCAATTTCATCTGTTCCTGGGTCCCAAGAGGGCCAGTCTGGCGGGTGTGACCCTGTATAGCCTTACACCCCTTAGCTCCCCCTTGGTCGCCAGCAGGCAGCTTGGTGCGTTCGAGGACCCGGTCATCCGCCTTCTCACGCGCCCCCTGCCGCTTGTGGAGACAGGTAAGTGTTGCACAGCACACTAACACCACTCTCTCTACTTTGCTGCCCCACCTCAGGCTCGGCTACCCCGCTCAAGTCAGTGATAGTCATCACATTAGGTGTTGAGCAGACGTGCTCCTGAAAATTCAGTGATATTCATCACACCGAGTGTTGAGCAGTGCTCCTGACTTGTGCGTGCTTATCTTATCCTGCTGGCGAAGGATTTGATATAGCCGCCCCTCCAGCCGGTACGAAGGCCAGTTGTAAACTCGTTCTTCGTGCTACTAGGGGGTGGGTCGTGACCATCTTGGCCCAAGATTGGTCTGCAGCTTTGACCTGAAAGACAGGTGCTTCAGATCTCTACCTCCCGCACCGCAGGCCATCCTGTGTGTTGCGTCTAAGGGTGGAGTATCAGTACAGTGTCCTTCCCCTCGAGTGCTCCAGAGCCCGTTGGGTCTTCAGGTCAACTGGAAGAGAGTAATCTCGCCCACGGACTGAGTATCTCTTTTCTAGTTTTGGAGAGGTACTCGGTCCAACATGTCTCTCCAATGAGAATGTGTTCAGCTGGTGTTGAAGTGAGAAAGGGTCCCACTGAAAGAACTTTCAGAGGCTCCTGGGGTATATGGTAGTCGCAGCCTTTGGCTCCCTCCATATGTGACCGCTTCAGCGCTAGCTTCACGATCGAGTCCCGAGGTGACCGTGGCAGAGCAGCTCACCCTGTGTGACTATAGTTCATCCCGGTCTGCTGCCAAACCCTCTTCAACAGAGGGGCCATGTAAAAAAAAAGGCGTGTTTTAACGGGGGCCTGGGCGACCCCCGACTACACGGGCATTCGTGACTCGAGTTGTTAGACATTGCGACCGTTGCGCAAGCTTCCCCTGCATGTCACAAACTCACCCGTCACCTCCTCCTTGGAGTCAGACGCTTCTGAGGGCGCCTTGTTCCACTCCTCCCGCTTACTCAATCGTGCCGCCATCGAGCCTCACGACAGTTATAGCCAGGGCAAGTGGAGACTCCATCCCCTGGGTCCGGCTGGGTCATGACCATTCCGGGGCCGCTCAGTTGCCCCCCCGGTTTTATTTTTCCGCCAGTGTTTGGGTAAACCGAGCGGACTACCCTTGGACAAACACTGGGACTCAGCTGCCCCAGGGGCCCGCAGAAATGCGTTTAACCCCAGTGAGCCTTCTAAAAGTGACTGCGACTCATGGTCGCCTTGCGCCTGCAAGTCAGTGAAATCATCACTCTTCATGTTGAGCAGAATTGCTCCTGAAACTCAGTGAAGTTCATCGCACTCAGGTGTTGAGCAGCAATGCTCCTGTAGCTCAGTGAGTCCATCACAGGTAGCTCAGTGAATTCATCACACGCAGTGCTGAGCAGAAATGCTCCTGGTGCTCAGTGAAGTTCCTCGCACTCAAGTGTTGAGCAGAAATGCTCCTGAAGCTCAGTGAGTTTATCACACTCAGGTGTTGAGCAGTAATGCTCCTGAAGCTCAGTGAACTTGTCACACCCAAGTGCTGAGCAGAAAATGCTCCTGAAGCCCAGTGATCTTCACATGTTGTGTTGAGCAATGCTCCTGTCTTTTGCGCCCGTCGCTTGCACCTACGTGCCAAGTCAGGAGAGGAACAGGTCTTCATAGTTGCCCCTTATTGGCCCAACTAGACCTGGTTCCCTTCAACAGCCTTCCTGACTTCCCCTGAGAACTCTTTCGGGGCACGATGGCACACGCGTTCTTCCCCCGGAGATTCCGGGTGGTCTTACATCTGAACGCGGAGGTTCAGGTGGCTATCACAAGAACATGTGATAGTTACCATCACTTCTGCGAGCACCCCCTAGAATTGGGTAGCGTGCTTACGCCTTTAGAAGTGGAACCTAGTCGTTGAGTGCGTCTTCTCTCCAGAGGAGATCCTGAAAGCTTTCGATCACTTCAGTGCTCTCTTTCCTGCAAAATGGGTTGCAGTAGGCTGTTTTCCTTCACCCTCAAAATGATGTTGCCTCGGTGTTTAAACGACGCTCATCGTGTTGCAGAAGTATGCAGAAGCACGTTCTGATCGTCAGGTTCCTGAGGAGCAAGGTCTTGTAAATCCTTGTGTCCCTCTTTATCCTCTTGGGCCTTGTCCCTGGTGCGACTGCACTGCAGAGACCGCCCCTGAGCCACTGCAGGCAGTGAGTTAAAAATTCTGTTATATCAGTTCTCCTGCTCGCGTGGTCTCTACTAGAGGGTAGGGACTTGCTCGCTTTCGGTCAACGTATTGTGCCTGGAGTCTGGGCCGGCTAACTCTCACAAGCTGAGACCCCGGCTCGGATTGTGCCCAAGGTTCCTACCTCTCCCGTAATAGGAGCAGGTGGTGAGCCTGCAAGCGCTGCCCTGGAGGAGGCAGATCCAGCCCTGGCTTCTCTGTCCGTTCGCTTGGATGTGTACAGAATGCAAGTCATAGACCTCAGACCAGCTCTTCAAGTATCTGTTGGAATTCAGCAGAGAGGGAAGGCTGTTTCCAGGCGAAGTTGCACTTAGTGCTTGCCTTCATTTCGGCAAAGATCCGAGATGCAACATGTCCACTTAGGTCTTGTGCTCCTCTATGATGAGTGTAAAGTGCTCCGCCTGGGCGTTGACGATATACTTTGCTAAACAGATTCTAGAGTTGGGGGCTGGACGACACCTAGTTGAACCGCTGCCTCACGTGGGCTCCCTTCTCATGAAGCCAGTTTCACCGTGAGCCCCCCGTCTTAGGCTGGAGCCACCCCAGTGACATTCCATATGTTAGACTGCCCGGTTTCCGCCCAGTTCATATGTGTATTCTCCACATTACCTCCCTCTGGGTTGGATGTGGCTTCCGCAGCGTCCCTTCCTTCCAACGTACGGGGAACGCTTTCCCAGTGGTCCTGTAGGAACAGCAGTGACTTCCCTGGCCTAAGCCCTGTCCTTCCCCGCCTTAAGTTTGCGGGGGCATCAGGAGGCTTTGGTTTAGGCACTGGAAGGTGGCAGCGTTAGTGGCGTGTTCAATGGGTGATCCCAATTCAGTCGACCGTCGACTACGTCTGACGTTCTCGACTGAAAGGGAACATCCTGGTTGCGTATGCAACCCACCGTTCCCTGAAGGAGGGAACGGAGGACGTAGTCCCCTTGCCACTACCGCTGGACCACCGCTGACCCCGGGTTACTCTCGGCTCCTCAGCGAAAAGCAACTAGTGCGTGCATCCACTTCCGTATTTATACCCGCGCCGCGGGGGCGGAGTGTGTGATGCGAATCACGCACGCCAATTACATTGGCTCGTTCAATAGTACTCGAAGACGACAGGCTCTCTAGCGATCTCCC
This sequence comes from Siphateles boraxobius, assembly GCF_051911475.1. Taxonomy (NCBI): domain Eukaryota; kingdom Metazoa; phylum Chordata; class Actinopteri; order Cypriniformes; family Leuciscidae; genus Siphateles; species Siphateles boraxobius. Next base: position 1,385,732 of record NW_027508920.1, on the reverse strand, counting down.
AATTCAGTCGACCGTCGACTACGTCCTCCGTTCCCTCCTTCAGGGAACGGTGGGTTGCATACGCAACCAGGACGTTCTCACCAGTGTGCACTACACATGAATTAGTAAACATTTTCCAAGTGAACTGCAGGTTACTTATGGATCGTCCCCAGACATCTCCACCAAACGAGACAAGTCTTTATTAGCCAGAAAGTTACTAAAGGGGCCCCAGATGCAATCAAAAATTGGTAACTTTCCTCTGATTGCATATGTGATCTTTTCTAAGGGCAGCGTTGCTATTAATTCTGAAAGCCATCTGCCTATCCTTGGTCTAGCCACATCTTTCCAGGAAATAGCAATAACTCTTTTGGCCAGCAACAAACCTATATCTAAAGATATTCTATGCTTCTTTCTTATGTTACAGTTGGCTGGATAAATACCCAATAGAAACATTTTGGGTTCTAAATGTAATTTTATCTCTAAAATTTCCTCAATACAATGTTTCACTTCTCCCCAAAATTCTTTTATTTGAGAACATTGCCACAAACAATGGAAGATCGTGCCCTTCTCCTTGTCACATTTTATGCAAACATCCGGTATGTCGTTATTAAATTTGTTAAGTTTAACTGGGGTCATATAAGAACGCATTAACCAGTTGTACTGCAAAAGTTTTAAACGTGAGTTCACAGTTTGTCTTTGTGCCTTGATACACGCCCTTTCCCACTCCTCAATGGGTATATTCTCCTGTAGGTCCTCTCTCCAGGACTCAAGTTTATGTACTGATGATTCTGAGGATTCACCAACCAGTTCATTATATATTTTGGAAATCACGCCCCCTCCCTGGCAGTCCCTCACCATCATTTCTTCGAACTTTGATAAGCTAGGAATGGACAAGGACTGATTTTGTTGAGTTCTAATACAATCTCTTAGTTGTAAATATCTGAAAAACTGGCTGCGAGCTATGTCGTGCTTGACAACAATTTCGTCAAAAGACATCAGATGTGTATCCTCAGGTCTATAAAGATCTCCTATTTTTTGTAACCCCTGATCAGCCCAAATTTAACCCCCCCCCCCCCCCTCCCCCCCTCCTGGGGGGAAGAGATCATTCCCCCATATCGGACTAAATATTGAGAGCGAGTCAGCTACTTGGAGATATTTCTTGACCTGTTGCCACACACTAATCATATTTTTAGCCATAGGATTCTTGGTGATATTTTTAAGTTTCTTAAACTTAGCTGAGTACAGGTAAATGGGCAAAGGCAACTTCAATGTATCGCTTTCCATTTCTCTCCAAAGTGGCACATTCTCCTCAGAATAGTAGAACATCATTGTTCTTAGTTGCGCCGCCCAGTATTACCATAGTGGATTTGGGCATTTAAGCCCACCTCTATCATAAGGCAAGTACAACAATGAAAGGCGCTGTCTGGAGCGTCTATTGTTCCATAGAAACTTAATGAAAAGTGTCTTCAGCTGAGAAAATAAGCTGCTTGGTGGAGGCAAAGGCAAATTTTGAAACAAGTACAGCAGTTTAGGAAGTACATTCAGTTTGAGAGTATTTATCTTCCCCATTAACGACATTGGTAAAGCAGCCCATCTATCTAAAGAGGTTGAGATCCCTCGCATAACTGGTCTATAATTACTTTCTATCATATTGTTAAGCAATGGGACAATTTGAATGCCTAAATAAGAGAAGCAATTGACGACCTTAAATTGTGATACTACATTAGTTGGATTTTCCCTGTCTACTTGGTTTAATAGCATAATGGATGTTTTAGACTTATTAATCTTATAACCTGAGATCTTGCCGAACTTCCAAATCAAATCTAGCAAAGCCGGGTTGTATTTGTTGGTATTTTTGAGGAAAACAATTATGTCGTCTGCATATAAAGCTAAACGATGCTCCGTCCGTCCTATAGTTATTCCAGAAATGCTATCATGTGACCTCACTGCAATTGCAAGGGGTTCAATTGCCATAATGAACAGCAATGGAGACAAAGGGTCCCCTTGTCTACACCCTCTCTTTATTTTCATAATTTTTGAAATATTACTGTTAGTTAAAATTTGTGCATATGGTTCCTTATAAAGTAATCTTATCCAATTACAAAACGTCTCCTCTAAACCAAAGCGAGCCAAAACCTCAAACAAATAAGACCATTCTTCTCTGTCAAATGCTTTTTCAGTATCGAGTGACAGTAAAGCAGTATCTGGCGCCTCCTTCTGATGATAAAGAATATTTAAGATCCTTCTGACATTATGGAAGCCTTGTCTGCCGCGAATAAACCCGTTCTGGCCCCTCCCAATTATTGTAGTTATTATGTCTTCGATTCTTTTTGCTAAAATCTTACAAAGTATTTTCAAATCTGCATTTAGCAGGCTAATAGGTCTCCAGTTTTCACATTTGTTTGTTGGTTTACCTGCCTTCGAGAGCAGAGTAATTAATGCTCCTCTTAACGATGACGGCAATGTACCATTTCGGAAGGACTCTGTAAACATTTCAAAAATTGGAGTTAACAATTTATTTTTAATTTTTTTTATAGATTTCAATTGGGAGACCATCAGGTCCGGGAGTTTTCCCTGCTTTAATGCTGTCAATTGCTAAAGAAATTTCCTCTACAGTGATATCTTTTTCCAAATTTGCCTTAAGAATTTCTGGTATCTTGGGTATATTTATACTATTTAAAAATGCTTTAAGTTCAGAATTGACATTAATCATTTCAGAACTATAAAGACCCTCATAAAATGACTTGAAGGTTTCATTAATCTCTATTGGATCTTTAATCGGTTTCCCTTGATCGATCAGCAGTGAGATTATAACTTTTTCGCTCTGTAGCTGCTTAAGACACCAAGCAAGAACTTTCCCAGGTTTTTCACCCTGATCGTAGAAAGATTGCTTAAGTCGCAACAGATTGTCCACCGCTCTTGATGCAGATAATTTGTTATATTGTGCTCTAAGCAGCAATAGCTTTTGATGAGATTCTGTTGACCTTGTTTGATAATATTTATTTTCCATTTCCGTTATATTTGTCTCCAAATTTTTTGCCTTTTCAAAAGTCGATCTAGCTTTAGAGCTTGTGATGCTAATTACTTGACCTCTAATATAAGCCTTAAAAGCCTCCCATCTTGTACTTGCTGAAGTTTCTGTTGTATTAGTTTCAAAATAGAACCCGATTTGTTCATCCAGAAAAGAGCCAAAGCCGGGGTCAGTCAGCCACTTTTGTTTGCTACACCAAATCCTAGCATCTTTAACTAGCTTTGAGTCTTGATATACCAATGAATTGGGAGCATGATCTGAAATTAGGATAGCATCATAAGTGCATTCCTTGATTTTGTGCCTTAACTATAGATATCAAGATATCAAGAATAAATCAATTCTTGAATAGGACTTGTAAGTACCGGAGTAACACAAAAAATTTAAATCGTCAGTATTTTCTTCCCTCCAGATATCTATTAGATTCAATTCTTTCATAAAGTGATATATAGTTACCCTGCTATGACTGTGAGAATCTACCACTCCAGAGCTCCTATCCTTTGCCGGATCTAATGCACAATTAAAATCGCCCGCCACCACACATTTACCAGGAAGATTGGATAAAATAAGAAAAAAGTTTTGCAAAAAGTTGGGATCATCTATATTTGGTGCATAGATGTTCGCCAAGATAATTTGCTCTTTTAGTATAATTCCTTGAATAATAAGGTATCGTCCAAATTTGTTGTTGATAACCTTAGTCGCCTGGAGTGGTAATGACTCATGCACCAAAATAGTGACACCCCTAGCCTGAGAGTTAAACGATGCAGAAAAAACCTTGCCTCTCCATCTCCTCCTGATTCTCAAATCCTCGTTGTACATCAGGTGTGTTTCTTGAAGAAACACAATATTAGACTGCATTAACTTTATCCTGTTCATGACTTGTTTCGTTTTCTTAAGTTTTCGTAACCCCCTGCAGTTCCATGATGTAATTTTAATTTTTATCTCACTAGACATTTTGCATAGTTTGTATAGTTGTACTCCCCAAACCTTTAAGATGCTTGTAAAAAATAAAAAATGAAACAAACAAAAAACAAAAATAAATAATACTACTGATGAACACTATACTCAGACCAACACCCATATTCAGGACACTTAGCCTGAAACCCTCCCCTTATAATCTTAAGACTTCCAGATAGCTGTTAACTGTTAACCTGAGGTTAAGACAGTATCACTGGGCTAGCAGAAGATATACAACTAATAACATTAATCTTACGCTCCATGCTACCATAATTGAACATTACAAATTTCTTTCGTAAACCTCCTTTTACCTTGAACTAAATCAAACTCTGTGAAGGCACCATATTGTTCTAAGAGAATCCGATCCCAAAAGAAATACGGGAGTATAATCTTAATTACCTTAACATTGAGTAAGAGATACATTTTACCTCTTGATATTGTTTATAAAGAGGAGAAAAATAAATAAAAAGGAAATGCCTAAAACACTTGGACTTAAAGTGCACAGAGAAAGGAGAGAAACATAACTTTCATACTAAACAAAGATATATATTTAACCTTGTAGTTTGTGTTAGTTCGGCTCAGTCATGTGCCATTAACTTCACGTCCTCTGATACCTTCTACTTTGTAAGCCGCGACATTCCAAGTCGTCTACTCATAATTCAGTCCGGTCCCCCTTCTGACCTGATCCGTTTGATGAAGTCCTCCGCCTCGCCATGGTTGTTAAAGATGTGAGGCCGTTCTTTATAAGTCACCAGCAGTCGGGCAGGAGGGATGATGCCGTATCGGAGACCCATTAAACGGAGCTGCCGTCTCACCTCGTCAAACTGCTTTTGCACTTTTGAAAACCTGCCGCCACGTCTTGGTAAAATCTCACTGTATGGTTCTTGTAACGCACCTCTCTTTTTGTCTTGGCTGCTTTCGTCACCAGTTCGTTTATCCCTGAAGTCCAAAAACTTCATTATCAGCGTTCGGGGTGAAGGGTTGTTGTGTGTTCCTGATCCGATTCTATGAGCCCTCTCCACTGTTAGTTTGGTGCGCCCCAACAGCAGTTCCAGTGCGTCCGGTAGCCAGCGCTCCAAAAAGGCACACGCGTCGTCCCCCTCCGCTCCCTCAGGCAAATTGACCAGCCTCAAATTGGAGGTGCTTGATCTCGTTTCCAGGTCCAGAAGTTTGTCCTCCATGTCCTTGTTTTTATTTTCTAGGACATGAACTTTTGTTTGGAGCGAGGTGACGTTATCTTCAGTTGTCGAAATCCTTGTTTCTGCCTCGGTGACATGCTCTGCACAATCAGTGATATCTTTCCTGACACTTTCAATCGCGGAAAATATGCCATCAAACCTGGTGGAAAACTCCGTTTTCATGTCGTTTATAGCAGTCAGAATGGAAGCTGCCATATGATCGGACCCTCCCACCGCCGTATCATTACTTTTGTCCGACAATTTTTCCTCAGGAGTCGAGCTAGCCTCGTCAGAGTCCATGACTTCGAGGTTAGCCGTGGATTTCTTGCTAATGTTAATGTTAGCTCTCGTAAAGTCAGATAATTTAGCTTAAAGGGTTTTATTCCGCCCCTGACCGACTTTCTTCTGTGACAACGGCATTACCCTTAGTTTAACTATAAATATGGAGGTTTTCATACCCGTTCAAAACCAATATTTAAGAAGGAATTAGCCAACAGGGTAGAGGAGCAGATTAACGTGCGTTCACTCAGCTCATCGCCATACCGGAAGTCTTTCTAATTCTTGCTCATAATTCACCTCTTTCAATCTTAAAATCTTTTTCAGGTCTTTTGCTGCTAATACATTTTCAGAACCCTCAATCATAGTAATTCCATATCTTTCCCCTGTCTTTTCCATTTTTACTTGTCCATCATATGTTTGTACATGAATTGTACCATTTTCTTCTAATGGCTCAGCTGAAATTGAGATTTCTTCCCCCCTATCAATTAAATTTTTTGTTCCTTGAATGTCAATATATAAACTTTCTTTTTCCTCCTTTACTCTGGGGTTACAAAGTCTCTTTTTCAGCTGGCCGGCTTAACTTCATTCTGTGTCAGAGTCAATCCTCTCCTTCTTAACAGCTTTGTCTATTCTCTCCTTTTTCGGTTGAGAATTTTTCTCTTTTTAAGGCGAGACACTACAGGTGAATAGGGTAAAATTTTTAAATAATAGATATCACCATGAAACCTCCTCAGTTGATTACTTGCATAAGTATATAAAAAAAATGTTTTACAAGTTTTTAAATTTTTTATGTTTGATTATGCAAATTAGGCATTATCTCATTAAATATGCGCGATTTTGCATATATTTTCGGTAGATAGATCTGAACATATGATAAAGCCAGGTGCAAAATTCTTTTTTCATTTTGTTTACACACAAGATGAAAACAAAATTTCAGAGGGATTTCAGGATATATACTTTCATTACATAGGAAATCAAAATATACTGTTCATAGCCTTAAAAAATCGATTTTCGCCTTATTTTTTTTATTAAAATGTCACATAAATCAGGCCAGGAATGATTTATTAACAAATCCCTCTGAAAATATCTCCAGAATACTGCTAAGTGTATAACTGGAAAGTTTGGTGTACATAGGTGCTACACAGGCTGAGAAGTTTCTACTGGAGAATGACAAAAAACTCATTTTGAGAAAACGGCATTTAAAGATTTAAATAGGGGAATTTAATACATTTCTATTGGAAAACATTTTTCAAAAACACAATAAATGCTCAGGCCCTTAGTAATAATAATATATAATATTTCAAGCTCATGAAAACTGATTATTTAATAACATGGCATGCATATAAGGCCTACAACGGCAGTAACTCAATTAATTAACATTGGTGTATCATGCACAAAGTTGCCGACAAAACCCACGCTGGACAGTTATGGACACAGAACAATACCAACAGTAGCTGTCACAGCTTTCTAAAGTCTAATGATCCATTCCAGCACCATATGTAGGTCCCTCTGACATCTCTTGCTGGTGCCTTTTCACTTTCTTGTCTGTGCTCACAAGTTTTCGTTTGCGTTTTGCACTTGCGGACTGAATGGCGTTTGCTTTGGACACCCTGAGCAGGTCTGCCTGCTTGATGGTGTTCAGTGTAATAAGTGTGCTCTCCAGCCATAAGTTTGCCATCACATTAAGCATAGCTGAGGCACCCTCATTAAAAGTGGAGATGGCCATGCTTGCCGCTGCCTCGACCCTGTTCTTGCCTACAAAAACTGTTTTTGGGCAGCGGGCCCATATCACAGAATTGAGGCACTCATTTGCATTTTGTGTGCCACCATGCTGCATTCTTTGCAGCAAGCTATCACTTGACATGCGGTGATAAATGGGGAGAAGTTTCTGGCCCACCTCGTGGGATAGGTAGTTTGCAGTATGTCGTGTGTGGCTTTCGGGGGTCTCATTTTTGTCTTCTGCCCTCCGATACCAACACCAAGATGGATTGCACCTAGTATGTAATGGTGTTTCATTTGTTGACATGCAGTGGAGAAGGCCTGCCCATATCTCTGCTTTCATTGTTTCCAGTGACCCCTGGTTATTCAAAATTGCCCCCCTGTAATAATTTTGCAGTGTTTTGCATTTCTTTGCAGTCAGTTTCCCCAAACCCTTGCCTCCCAATTTGCGTTCGCCACTAAATTTTCTGAGCGCTGTGCCCATTCGCTTGTGAGCATGGTTTATACATTCCAGCTTTACAATCTCATGCCCAGGGTATGGGTTTAGTGACAGTACTTCCTTAAAAGCAGAGCTATCCCCATCTGAGAGCATCTCAGTGTACCGCAGCTGGTGGCGACTGACTGATCTAGCCCACATCCTCTTTGCTGCCTCTTGCTCCATTGCCTTACTAGACCCTGTGAAATTCTTTGCACAGTCAGTGTGCGTCTCCCTCCAGCTGTCAAATTCCTCCACAGTGATCTTCCCTTCATTCTTGGCACTTTGCTTTAGGACACAAGCATGACAGTAAGAGGATAAGACCTCAAAGTCAATGACAAGTCCTGTAAGAATGTCGATACAAACACCAATGCCATAATGGGAAGTGAAGCCTCTTTTTTGCCAGGTGCCATCAAAAGAGACACCAATGTTAATTACAGCATCAGCATCCTCCCTCAGCAACTCTGCCAACTCTGGATCAACGTCTGCATAGGCCTGTCTGATCTGCTCCCTAGTCTTGTGCAGTGACTCCATTCCTCTCTCAATTTCCGCCACTAAGATTAAAATGCATGTTGTGTCAAGAACTGTTCCTTTTTTGTTGAGTTTATTGAAACAGTACATTTGAGTGGCAATTTTTTTTTTGAAAGGACCAGGGAGTAGACCATGCAGTCATAGCAGCCAATTGGACAAGCAAACAGTAAATGACTAAAGAATAAGGCCATCCTATGTTATACTATTATAACAGATTCATAATTGTGCGTGTATGTGATGCAGCCTACTGTTAATGTGTATGTGTATGTATGCGTGTGCGTGCGTGTGTGTGTGTGTGTGTGTGTGTGTGTGTGTGTGTGTGTGTGTTCCATCCAATAAAATATGTTCACTGTTACAACAACACTATGATAAATGTAACAGGTCATTAGACCTCCAAAATCAACATCCCTGTCCTATCCCTATTTCGAAAGCCTACCTGTGACTCTCTTGTCATGCCTCTGGTATGTTTTCAGGTGAAGGGAAGGGATCCCCAACACCTTGCTGACCTTCCTCAGTGCTGCATATCCCATCCCTAATTCATGGGCTAAAAGCACCATGCGGACGTTCACGTCAAAAGCGACATCACCTCTCGTTTCGCTTTGCAGCCGTGTGGATGTGTAGATGCTTCGCCTATACACATTCTCCCCTTTGCAATTACTGCACTCTAGAAGCAAACTGCTACAAAATCCATGGTTCACTGGATCAATGTTAATAAATAGACTTGATGCAGCACAATTAGGGCACAAGAGATCATTTATTAATTCGTTCAGACGTGCGACATGCATAATCAGCCACTGCTGTGTCCCACAGTCAGCGGCACTGTCATTAAACCCACCCCGGTTTCCCAACGTCAGCTTACGGGCAGATGTGCTGCTTCCTGGTGTTTTTTCACCTGACCCATCTGATTGCTTTCCCTTTCCACATCTTGCAAAGCGCAATTGCCGTTTTTTTTTCCTTGAGATTTGGGGTGTTAGCGGCATTTTCGAAAGTCTCGCGGCAAGCTAAACACGGAAGTGTCAGAGTACACCACGTGATGCGTCTGAGCGAATCACGTTAGCAGAAACCAGCAGTAGCCAATGAGATTTCGTCATTAGCTTTAAATCCCCCTTTGGACATTCATGATTGGTTACTGATAGAAAGGAAATGCCCATATATGGGTTACACAGCGTTGTGCATGAGACCCAGAGCTTTCCAACGATACCGGTCATGACAGACTTCAGTAAACAGACGGAGCGCTGCATGTCGCGTTAGAATGCTAACTTCTTGGTGAATTCGGGAGAAACTTACTGGCGCAAGTAAACAAAATGTAATAAAATAAACATCTTAATGTATATTTTCAATGTTTTCTTTATAGCAGTTTGAAAGAACACACATTGAAGAAGTAAACTAGCCCAAAATCTCAAAACTGACCACTGCATAAAAAATCGATGTTTTTGCCTGCCGTGTCTCGCCTTAATTACCTTATTACTCCTAATTTTTCTTGAGTTTTCTGTTTTGTTCTTACGGTCTTCTATTACTTTAACTCTTTCTGCGGGAGTCATATCTTCCCACTTTTCTGCTGGAATAAAGCCTGTCTTTTGTGGGGTTCCCAAGCTCTTTTTCCCCCCTGGTTGTTTATGCATTGCTTTCCTTGCTGTGTTAAAAATCTGCCTATTTCCAGAAAACGTATGTACTTTCCTCGCTCTGGAATCCTGCGTCGTTCTTTTTAAACCCCTCATGCTTATTTATTTGAAATCTATCATTTTTAAATTTCTTTTTGATCTGTAGTCCTTGATTTTGTTTATTTTGCGGTGCCATTTTCTTTATTGCTTTCACGTGTCTTGAACTAAGATCATATTCAGCTAACTTTTCTTCTATCTTTTCCCTGGTCGCATTGTTTAACAGAGTAACCAACCCATATCCGCCTGGAATTCTCCTACCTACTTGTCTTAATAGTGGAACTTTTTCAGCATTAGGAATCTCCTGTTCAATAGATAACCAAATCCCTAGTAAAGGAATCTGCTCTTTTGGGGCATTAATGAGGGTTTTTTCCCATTCTTTAAATTTATCTTCTATAACTGTTAGATTCCTCATTTTCCCTAATGCTTCAGCTGAGATAGGATGACCAATACAGGTTTGCACAAGCCTCGTAGCTGCATCCCGACTAGTTGTGTGTTTTCTGCTGCTTTCATTATCCGGTCTGCATATGCACTCGGGTCTTCATGCAATTTTTTATTTCCTACTTGCTTCCTTACTGCTTCTGTAAGCTGTAATTCCAACAGCTTTTCTTGCACGCTAGTCTGATTTTCCTCAACCTCTTGAGGAGGTATAAATCCTAATTAAGTTGGCTTGTGAAAGCCAACTTACTGAAATCCTATTTAAACTTATTAAGTTGGCTTGTGAAAGCCAACTTACTGAAATCCTATTTAAACTTATTAAGTTGGCTTGTGAGAGCCAACTTACTGAAATCCTATTTAAACTTATTAAGTTGGCTTGTGAAAGCCAACTTACTGAAATCCTATTTAAACTTATTAAGTTGGCTTGTGAGAGCCAACTTACTGAAATCCTATTTAAACTTATTAGTGGTGCTTGCCAAAGGCAAGGCATCACTATTGTTATTGTGCATACTTATTAGTGGTGCTTGCCAAAGGCAAGGCATCACTATTGTTATTGTGCATACTTATTATTAGTGTTGCTTGCCTATGGCAAAGTAACACTAGTGTTATTGTGCATACTTATTATTCTTATTCTTATTCTTATTCTTATTCTTATTCTTATTCTTATTCTTATTCTTCTTATTCTTATTCTTCTGGCCACTTTTTGACGCGCTACACCTCCCGCAGTTTTTGTCACAGACCCATGAATGAGGTGTCAAAACGTGCGGCCTGTTCGGGAATGGTGTGCTATGACTTTTATAAGCGATCGGGGGTACGATGTTTGCCCCAGGGGCGAAAAACCGGCCGAAAAATCCCATAGACTTAACATTGCGTCAAACTTTGACGAGTCGTAGCTCGGAACGAGGATGTCGCAGAAACGTGTAATTTACCACATTTGAAGAGGCTGACAGGCTCTGTAAGAACATACCACACAATGGGGTAAAAGTTGCACCCCTGGGGGGCAGGAGCTGCCCAAAGTTTCCCCATTGACTTACTATGGTGTAGGACGGCCCATGAAATGGGCCGTCCTACATCATAGAAACCGCTTTTATATTGAACATAACTCTGGATCACAGTGTCGTAGAGACAAAGGGGCGGGCTCATTTTACTCAGACAACCAATCAGTCTCTCAGGATCATTGTGAAGCTATCAAGCCACGCCCTAGCAACCGTTTAGAGCACCTTAGCAACAACTCCCATAGACTTCCATTGAAAGAGATCGAAGGGATATCTCTGGACTGAATTGTCATAGAAACATGAGGGTGGTCTCGTTTGACTCGGGGCAGCAAACAGCCAATCATGAATCACCTCAACACTTCCTAGCCACGCCCTAGCAACCATTGTCGAGCACCTCCAAGCAACCAAAATCCAAAGAGGAATATCGTCCATTCTGAATGTCACAGAGGCATGGGAGTTGGTTTATATCATTCATACTGACAAGCAGCCTTTGGAGTTTCATCATTGGCAGCTGCCAAGCCACTCCCTAGCAACCAAACAGAGTACTCTAGCAACCATTTTGCAAGACCTACATCTCTATATCAGAACATCGTATAGAGATGGGGGTTGGTTTATATAATTCATACTGACAAGCAGCCTTTGGAGTTTCATCATTGGCAGCCGCCAAGCCACTCCCTAGCAACCAAACAGAGTACCCTAGCAACCATTTTGCAAGACCTACATCTCTGCATCAGAACATCGTATAGAGATGGGGTTTGGGTCTTTTGACTCATGCTAGCACACAGGACTTTCAACATGCTAAACATGCTAGCTGTGAATAGCTACATGCTAATATTGATTAGCTAAGTGCTAAATCATGCCATTAACATTATAAAAACTCTATAGTAACCAAATGTGAACACTACCAACCACCTAGTAACACCATAGCAACCATCCAGAATACCATAGCAACTGCCTAGCAACACCATAGCAACCACCTAGCAACACCCTAGCAACCGCCTAGCAACACCCGATCAACCACCCAGAATACCCTAGCAACCACCTAGCAACACCCTAGCAACCACTCAGAACACCCTAGCAACCGCCTAGCAACGCCCTAGCAACCACCCAGAACACCCTAGCAACCAACCAGAACACCCTAGCAACCGCCTAGCAACCACCCAGAACACCCTAGCAACCACCTAGCAACACCCTAGCAACCGCCTAGCAACCATCCAGAACACCTTAGCAACACCCTGGCAAACAATAGAACACCCTAGCAACCACATAGCAACCACCCAGAACACCCTAGCAACACCCTAGCAACCACCATGAACACCCTAGCAACCACATAGCAACCACCCAAAACACCCTAGCAACACCCTAGCAACCACCCAGAACACCCTAGCAACCATCCAGAACACCTTAGCAACACCCTAGCAACCGCCTAGCAACACCCTAGCAACCACATAGAAAACACCCTAGCAACCGCCTAGCAACCACCCAGAACACCCTAGCAACACCCTAGCAGCCGCCTAGCAACCATCCAGAACACCTTAGCAACACCGTGGCAACCAATAGAACACCCTAGCAACCACATAGCAACCACCCAGAACACCCTAGCAACACCCTAGCAACCACCCAGAACACCCTAGCAACCATCCAGAACACCTTAGCAACACCCTAGCAACTGCCTAGCAACGCCCTAGCAACCACCCAGAACACCCTAGCAACCACCAGAACACCCTAGCAACCACCTAGCAACACCATAGCAACCACCCAGAATACCCTAGCAACCGCCTAGCAACACCCTAGCAACCACCCAGAACACTCTAGCAACCGCCTAGCAACCACCCAGAATACCCTAGCAACCGCCTAGCAACACCATTGCAACCACCCAGAACACCATAGCAACCGCCTAGCAACACCCTAGCAACCACCCAGAATACCCTAGCAACCTCCTAGCAACACCATAGCAACTACCCTAGCAACACCCTAGTAACTGCCTAGCAACACCCTAGCAACCACCCAGAACACCCTAGCAACCGCCTAGCAACACCATAGCAACCACCCAGAATACCCTGGCAACCGCCTAGCAACGCCCTAGCAACCGAGTGGCGAGTTTTGCCACTGCAAGCACCACTTCACATTTTCTTCTGGAAATGTACATTCTAGTTCTTCTTCTTATTATTCTGGACAAAGTTTGGCGCGTAACTCGTCCCGCAAATTTTGTTTGACGCCCGACCCCCGAGTGAGGCGTCAAATCATGCGGCTCATTGAGGAGAGGTGTGCTATGACTTTTCTAAGCGATCGGGTGTACGATGTTCGCAAAGCGGACGAAAAAGCGGCCAAAAAAATCCCATTGACTTAACATTGCGGAATGTTCAGAATTTCAAATCCCAACCGACTTTTTCACACACACAGACAGAAAGGGCCTGACACCCCTGCATTTCTCTCCCTCTCTCTCTCCCTCAGAGGATTTATATTATCAAGCAGCCAATAAGTAATGGTCTAAAATCTTCATAGCCTCAACCTAGCAACCAATTATAGCACCCTAGCAACCGTAGGCCATAGGCACGAGGCAGCAGGCCTCGTGCCATACCAAAGGCACTTTTTAATAAAGATTTTAAGAACTCTATAATAACTCTATAGTAACTATCTTTTACTATGTTATAAAAAATACATGCTGACATCACAGACCCCTGAGAAAGGCGTCAAATCGTGCAGCTTATTGAGGAGAGGTGTGCTACATCTTTTCTAAGAGATCGGGGGTACGGTAATTGCCCCAGGGGCAAAAAAGCGCCCAAAAAAAATCCCATAGACTTAACATTGCAATAAACTTTGACGAGTCATAGCTCAGAAATCAGATTTCACAGAAACGTGTGATTTGCCACATTTGAAGAGGCTGACAGGCTCTGTAAGAACATACCTCACAATGGCGTAAAAGTTGCACCCCTGGGGGTCAGGAGCTGCTCAAAGTTGCCCCATTGACTTACTATGGTGTAGGACGGCCCATGAAATGGGCCGTTCTACACATTGCATAGGGATTTTGTATTGAACATAGCTCTGGATCACAGCGTCATAGAGACAAGGGGACGGGCTCATTTTACTCAGATGACCAATCAGTCTCTCAGGATCATTGTGAAGCTATTAAGCCACGCCCTAGCAACCATTTTGAGCACCTTAGCAACAAGTTCCATAGACTTCTATTGAAAGAGATCAAAAGCATATCTCCGGATAGAAGTGTCATAGAAACACAAGGGTGGACTCGTTTGACTCGGGGCAGTAAACAACCAAGTATGAATCACCTCAACACTACGTAGCCCCTCCCTAGCAACCATTGTCGAGCACCTTAGCAACCAAAATCCATAGAGAGATATCTTCCATTCTAAATGTCACAGAGGCATGGGAGTTGGTTTATATCATTCACATTGACAATCAGCCTTTTCAGTTTCATGACTGGCAGCTGCCAAGCCAGTCCCTAGCAACCAAACAGAGCACCCTAGCAACCATTTTGCAAGACCTATATCTCTGCATCAGAACATCATATAGAGATGGGGTTAACACAAGTTTGACTCTGGGCAGCAAACAGCCAATCATTAATCATGTCAACACTTCCTTGCCCCTCCCTAGCAACCATTGTTGAGCACCTTAGCAACCAAAATCCAAAGAAGGATATCTTCCATTCTAAATGTCACCGAGGCATGGGAGTTGGTTTATATCATTCACACTGACAATCAGCCTTTTCAGTTTCATGACTGGCAGCTGCCAAGCCACTCCCTAGCAACCAAACAGAGTACCCTAGCAACCATTTTGCAAGACATATATCTCTGCATCAGAACATCATATAGAGATGGGGCTTGGTTCTTTTGACTCATGCTAGCAGACAGGACTTCCAACATGCTACACATGCTAGCTGTGAATAGCTACATGCTAATAGCAATTAGGTAAGTGCTAAATCATGCCAAGAAAATGCTAAGAACTCCAATAGTAACCATCTGTGACAACTACCAACAACCTAGTAACATCATAGCAACCACCTAGAATACCTTAGCAACTGCCCAGAACACCCTAGGAACCACCCAAAATACCCTAGCAACTGCCTAGCAACACCATAGCAACCACCCTGAACACCCTAGCAACTGCCTAGCAACCACCCAGAATACCCTAGCAACACCATAGCAACCACCCAGAACACCCTAGCAACCACATAGCAACGCCCTAGCAACCATCCAAAATACCCTAGCAACTGCCTCGCAACCACCCAGAACACCCTAGCAACACCCTAGCAACCACCCAGAATACCCTAGCAACACCCTAGCAACAACCCAGAATATCCTATCAACCACCTAGCAACATCATAGCAGCCACCCAGAACACCCTAGCAACCGCCTAGCAACCACCCTAGCAACCACCTAGCAACATCATAGCAACCACCCAAAACACCCTAGCAACCGCCTAGCAACCACCCAGATCACCCTAGCAACCACCTAGAAACACTATAGCAACCACCTAGCAACCTCATAGTAACCACCCAGAACATCCTAGCAACACCCTAGCAACCACCCAGATCACCCTAGCAACCACCTAGAAACACCATAGCAACCACCTAGCAACCTCATAGTAACCACCCAGAACATCCTAGCAACACCCTAGCAAACACCCAGAATACCCTAGCAACCGCTTAGCAACACCATAGCAACCACTCAAAACACCCTAGCAACCGCCTAGCAACCACCCAGAACACCCTAGCAACGCCCTAGCAACCACCCAGAACACCCTAGCAACCACCCAGAATACCCTAGCAACCACCCAAAACACCCTAGCAACCGCATAGCAACCACCTAGCAACCACCTGAACACATGAATAAGCCATATCTCAGCACCAAAACATCATACAGACATGTCTGTTGGTTCGTATGCAATCATGTACCACACTCTAGCAACCGTGTGGCGAGTTTTGCCACTGCAAGCACCACTTCACATTTTCTTCTGGAAATGTACATTCTAGTTAGTGGTGCTTGCCAAAGGCAAGGCATCACTATTGTTATTGTGCATACTTATTATTAGTGTGAATGCTTTCAAGCATTCACACTATTGAAATCCAAATCTTTATTATTATTAGTGTGAATGCTTTCAAGCATTCACACTATTGAAATCCAAATCTTTATTATTATTATTCCGTATTCTTCCGTGGTCGCTTTCAACTCCTCTCTACTTTGTGCTACAAAAACCATTCAAGTATCAAAATGTTCAGCTTTTCAAGGACATGTGTGCTATTATTTTTCTTTTTTATAACTTTTATACTTTTTAAATTATTAATCTTTTTGTGCATTTTTTTTAACATGTAAGTCAATGGAGAATTCTTCAAATCCTGCTTTATGCTCCTTCTGCTTTCAAAGCCCACTACTTCTGCATACTTTCAGCTATTTTTGTCATTTCAACTTTAAAATGTTGAGAAATCTTTAAGCTATTAACGTTGTATTCAACTTTTTGAAATCTTTTATACTTTTTTCACAATCTCTACTTTAGTCTCATGAAGTTTTTCAAGCCGTTTCTCAGATTTTAATGGAAGCGGATGAGAGAGACTGTTCAGAGCTAGAGCACGTGATGTCATCTGCTAGAGTGAGCCAGCTTGAAAACTAATCGTAAAAAATAATTTTTAAATCGCTGGCCTGGCCACAATTTTAACTCTTCGGGCATGTAATTATACTTGAAACGTAGGTATTTTTGTTGTGCTTCCTCACGTGTGTTTAGTAAATCCCTCGGATTTACAGTTTTTCCTCTGTGTCCTTCCAAAGGACAAGAGTGACAGACAATCCTCCATTGGCAGCAATTATAAATTCAGGTCAAACTTTGGTCCGTAATGCTCTGATCACTAGTTTTTCAACTTGCCAAAGTGGTCTCTTTTTTCAACTCTATCCACACAAAAAATACATCACATCGTTCACAAAGGCCTTGTCTCGCTCACGGTCAGGTCATTTCGCCGATACAACCTATAGTTTTGTCTCTAGGGAGGTTTGTTCGAGGCCAAGTATCAGCGATTTTGCCCTCTGTCTAAATAGGAAAGCTGATTGCACAGGTGATGTTGATTAGCACAGATCAAAGGGGCACAGATCAAAGTGGCTGCGTTCCAAACCGCATACTCAATGAGTAGGTACTTAATTTCAATGAGTACTTACTTAACGAGCGCTAAAAGAGTAGGTACTTTATAGCCAAATCTCGTTGAGTATGAATGCGATCCGGACATCATCCGCCATGTTGACGTTATCATGTGACCTACGACACGTTATCACAAACGCAACAACTTAAAAGATGAACGACACGTTTAATTCATCTATCTGTAAATATCTTGATATTGATGAAACTTGCTCATTTTGTGGTATTGTTGAAGAAACAGCTGCCAATTTATTTTGTGAATACATTTAGGGTTGATTTAAGTTGTTATATTTTAAACCCTTCTAATGTGACCCACAGTTCCTTATAACGATTTTTTTAAGAAACCCCAAAATCGTTATCTCTTGAATATGTTGTTAATTTCTTTATTTTATACCCAAAAAGTTTCTCCTTCAAGTTTTCCTCTTTTCTTGATGAATTTACCTTTCGTTTCATCCCTCAGACAATAACAACAAAACTATTTTTTAATGTATTATGAAGAACTATTTATATTTAAAGATATTTAGCCTTGTTATTGTTCTTTTTTCCTGTGTATAAATATCATATTATGATGTACACAAACCAATGATCTTTATGTTTTCTGTTTTGTCATTATGATTGTTCATTGTTAGATACAACTAGTATCTTTCCATGATCTTTATGTAATAAGTTTATAAGTTTAAATTATATGAGCGACAGGTGCACTAACACTTCATAACATCAGTAACTCGACAGCACAA
The DNA here is from genome assembly GCF_051911475.1 of Siphateles boraxobius. Classification (NCBI taxonomy): domain Eukaryota; kingdom Metazoa; phylum Chordata; class Actinopteri; order Cypriniformes; family Leuciscidae; genus Siphateles; species Siphateles boraxobius. Next base: position 1,367,620 of record NW_027508920.1, on the reverse strand, counting down.
CCTAGAACAGTTTTCCTCTGCGTTTACTGTCTGCAGTGCACAAGGAGACGGGCCGCTGCTCGAAGATCTCCTTTGGAGAAACTGTTGACTTTATACTCGAAAAATGCAAGTATCGCTCATAAAAAATTAATATTACCTCAGAATGAATTGCATTGTTAGCCCACCCCAAAACTTAAACAAAATAATATTAAATGCTGACCAATACTTAATTATATTACTTTTTTTTATATACTAAAAATGATATAATTTAATAAAACAAGCAAAATGTAATTTGTTTTGTCATATGAGTTATGCATGAATACAAGTGAACATCTCAATTGTCAGTCAAGCAATGAATTAATGCATACATTAAATAATTATATTTATATACTGACAACAATAAGAAACATGAATAAATGAGTAAAAGAACAAATAAAAGTAACCATCACACAATAAACAAATGCATGCACATGAAACAAATCTTTATTCAAACTACAAGCATGTATTTGGGCGCTGAAGCCCACATCCTACTGCCATCTCAACACAGCGGTTCCCATTCTGCGGCTTTATTCTGATGAATTCACCAGAGTTGACCGTGCCTTCGTGCCGGAGCTTGTTGCTGCGCTGCGCTTCGTTTCACAATCTGAGGCGATAAGGGCAGATGGAGAGATCTTATGACAGTCTCATCCATGGCACCGTTTCCAGGATTCAGCTCTGGGCTCCTCATCCTCAGTGCTCACACCAGTCTGAATAAAATCATGTTTAGTTACTTTATAGATTTGTTTATTTACAGCACATTAGTCAAATGTCAACAGTGTTGACAACAGTGAATTAACGTTATCCTATCCTATGATAATGCCACACATACATCACTCAGATGTCTTTTTCATGTTGTGATGTGCTCATCTGCAATATGTCAATACTTACAATATTTTCCTTTCAGATGTAAATAGACATTTTAAATAAGCGTGTTTAAGATGTATATGGTTATGTAAATCCAATTTAGAGACGTTACGTGCTTAGAGCTCCCCTGTTAGCTAGCTATACAAAACATGTTTTTACAGCAAAATCACAACTATACTATACTGTCTAACTACTTTACACCTTCAACAGTTAAAACGTCTACTATATTGTAGTTTAACACATAAGGAACCGTGTTTACTCACATTTGAAAACCCCCGGCGTCGCTGATCTCCGTGATGTTTGATAATGACGTATGCTCTCGCGTGGCCTCCTGGGATAGAAGAGTATCCATCGGTTTAGCACTCAAAAATCGGGCCGGAAGCAGTAAGCCATCCGGGAACTTCTCCCCTACTCTTTTATGAATACTGATATTTCGAACGTACTGCTTCCTTCACGTACTGTTTTCGCCTACTATATAGTAGGAAAGTAGGCACATTCGAACGCACTTAAGTCCAAATCTCGCGATAATTGGTACGTCACCCAGGTAATTCTCGCCTACTCTTTTGGATTAATACATACTTTTTCGCTCGCCTACTCTTTTCCCATACTAAATAGTAGGGAAGTATGCGGTTTGGAACGCAGCAAGTGAGACACACATAATTGGTCCTGTGTTCTGATTGGTGCACAGTCACTGAGCTCTTTTCTGAAGGAACTTTACAGGTTTTTGTTGCATTTATGCTTCTGCTTCTCCTGTTCTCCCTCCCTCTTTCTTTCTCTTTGTAACTAATCTATCTTTCTTTCTTTCTTTCTTTCTTTCTTTCTTTCTTTCTTTCTACCTAATCCTTATTTCTTTCTTTCTACCTAATCTTTCTTTCTTTCTAACTAATCCATCTTTCTTTCTTTCTAACTAATCCTTCTTTCTTTTCTTTCTTTCTTTCTTTCTTTCTTTCTTTCTTTCTTTCTTTCTTTCTTTCTTTCTTTCTTTCTTTCTACCTAATCTTTCTTTCTTTCTAACTAATCCATCTTTCTTTCTTTCTAACTAATCCTTCTTTCTTTCTTTCTTTCTTTCTTTCTTTCTTTCTTTCTTTCTTTCTTTCTTTCTTTCTTTCTTTCTTTCTTTCTTTCTACTAATCTTTCTTTCTTTCTTTCTACCTAATCTCCTTCTTTCTAACTAATCCATCTTTCTTTCTTTCTAACTAATCCTTCTTTCTTTTTCTTTCTTTCTTTCTTTCTTTCTTTCTTTCTTTCTTTCTTTCTTTCTTTCTCTCTCTTCTTTCTTTCTTTTCTTTCTACCTAATCTTTCTTTCTTTCTTTCTACCTAATCTTTCTTTCTTTCTAACTAATCCATCTTTCTTTCTTTCTAACTAATCCTCTTCTTTCTTTCTTTCTTTCTTTCTTTCTTTCTTTCTTTCTTTCTTTCTTTCTTTCTACCAAATCTTTCTTTCTTTCTTTCTACCTAATCTCCTTCTTTCTAACTAATCCATCTTTCTTTCTTTCTAACTAATCCTTCTTTCTTTTTCTTTCTTTCTTTCTTTCTTTTTTTCTTTCTTTCTTTCTTTCTACCTAATCTTTCTTTCTTTGTAACTAATCCATATTTCTTTCTTTCTAACTAATCCATCTTTCTTTCTTTCTAACTAATCCTTCTTTCTTTCTTTCTTTCTTTCTTTTTTTCTTTTCTTTCTTTCTTTCTTTCTACCTAATCTTTCTTTCTTTGTAACTAATCCATATTTCTTTCTTTCTAACTAATCCATCTTTCTTTCTTTCTAACTAATCCTTCTTTCTTTCTTTCTTTCTTTCTTTCTTTCTTTCTTTCTTTCTACCTAATCTTTCTTTCTTTCTTTCTACCTAATCTTTCTTTCTTTGTAACTAATCCATCTTTCTTTCTTTGTAACTAATCCATCTTTCTTTCTTTCTAACTAATCCTTCTTTCTTTCTTTCTAACTAATCCTTCTTTCTTTTTCTTTCTTTCTTTCTTTCTTTTTTTCTTTCTTTCTTTCTTTCTACCTAATCTTTCTTTCTTTGTAACTAATCCATATTTCTTTCTTTCTAACTAATCCATCTTTCTTTCTTTCTAACTAATCCTTCTTTCTTTTTCTTTCTTTCTTTCTTTCTTTCTTTCTTTCTTTCTTTCTTTCTTTCTTTCTTTCTACCTAATCTTTCTTTCTACCTAATCTTTCTTTCTTTGTAACTAATCCATCTTTCTTTCTTTCTAACTAATCCATCTTTCTTTCTTTCTAACTAATCCTTCTTTCTTTCTTTCTTTCTTTCTTTCTTTCTTTCTTTCTTTCTTTCTTTGCATTTCAGTTAAGCATTTTAAGCATTCACACGCATGTTCCGCAGGAAATGCTCTGTTTCTAGTTCTTCTTATTATTATTCTGGACAAAGTTTGGCGCGTAACTCGTCCCGCAAATTTTGTCACAGACCCCCGAGTGAGGCGTCAAAACATGCGGCTCATTGAGGAGAGGTGTGCTATGACTTTTCTAAGCAATCGGGTGTACGATGTTCGCACAGCGGACGAAAAAGCGGCCAAAAAAATCCCATTTACTTAACATTGCGGAATGTTCAGAATTTCAAATCCCAACCGACTTTTTCACACACACAGACACAAAGGGCCTGACACCCCTGCATTTCTCTCCCTCTATCTCTCCCTCAGAGGATTTATATTATCAAGCAGCCAATAAGTAATGGTCTAAAATCTTCATAGCCTCAATCTAGCAACCAATTGCAGCACCCTAGCAACCGTAGGCCATAGGCACGAGGCCACAGGCCTCGTGCCATACCAAAGGCACTTTTTAATAAAGATTTTAAGAACTCTATAATAACTCTATAGTAACTATCTTTTACTATGTTATAAAAAATACATGCTGACATTACAGACCCCTGAGAAAGGCGTCAAATCGTGCGGCTTATTGAGGAGAGGTGTGCTACATCTTTTCTAAGAGATCGGGGGTACGGTAATTGCCCCAGGAGCAAAAAAGCGCCCAAAAAAATCCCATAGACTTAACATTGCAACAAACTTTGACGAGTCATAGCTCAGAAATCAGATTTCACAGAAACGTGTGATTTGCCACATTTGAAGAGGCTGACAGGCTCTGTAAGAACATACCTCACAATGGGGTAAAAGTTGCACCCCTGGGGGCAGGAGCTGCTCAAAGTTGCCCCATGGACTTACTATGGTGTAGGACGGCCCATGAAATGGGCCGTTCTACACATTGCATAGGGATTTTGTATTGAACATAGCTCTGGATCACAGTGTCATAGAGACAAGGGGACGGGCTCATTTTACTCAGATGACCAATCAGTCTCTCAGGATCATTGTGAAGCTATTAAGCCACGCCCTAGCAACCATTTAGAGCACCTTAGCAACAAGTTCCATAGACTTCTATTGAAAGAGATCAAAAGGATATCTCCGGATAGAAGTGTCATAGAAACACAAGGGTGGACTCGTTTGACTCGGGGCAGTAAACAACCAATAATGAATCACCTCAACACTACGTAGCCCCTCCCTAGCAACCATTGTCGAGCACCTTAGCAACCAAAATCCATAGAGGGATATCTTCCATTCTGAATGTCACAGAGGCATGGGAGTTGGTTTATATCATTCATATTGACAATCAGCCTTTTCAGTTTCATGACTGGCAGCTGCCAAGCCACTCCCTAGCAACCAAACAGAGCACCCTAGCAACCATTTTGCAAGACCTATATCTCTGTATCAGAACATCATATAGAGATGGGGTTAACACAAGTTTGACTCTGGGGAGCAAACAGCCAATCATGAATCATGTCAACACTTCCTTGCCCCTCCCTAGCAACCATTGTTGAGCACCTTAGCAACCAAAATCCAAAGAAGGATATCTTCCATTCTAAATGTCACCGAGGCATGGGAGTTGGTTTATGTCATTCACACTGACAATCAGCCTTTTCAGTTTCATGACTGGCAGCTGCCAAGCCACTCCCTAGCAACCAAACAGAGTACCCTAGCAACCATTTTGCAAGACATATATCTCTGCATCAGAACATTGTACACACTAAAAAATGATGGGTTAGAAATAACCCAAATTGGGTTGTTTTATAACCCAACCGCTGGATCACTATTGCACCAGTCCAACAGTAGTTAATTTGACCCAGCAAGATGGGTTGGTAATTTTTAACCCAACAGATGAGTTAAATATTCTACCCAAATGCTGGGTCAAATTAAATACAATTCTGGGTTGATTGAACTACATATTTGTTATATAGTGTACCCAAATGCTGGGTCAAATTAATTACAATTCTGGGTTGATTCAACTACATATTTGTTATATAGTGTACCCAAATGCTGGGTCAAATTAATTACAATTCTGGGTTGATTCAACTACATATTTGTTATATAGTGTACCCAAATGCTGGGTCAAATTAATTACAATTCTGGGTTGATTCAACTACATATTTGTTATATAGTGTACCCAAATGCTGGGTCAAATTAACCCATATGCCAGATGAATTCTAGCACATTACAGTACAATTGAAGAAAATAAATGGCAATAGACTACCCATAGCTATAAAACTGTTAAACTACAAACCTAGAACAGAATACATGCTAGATTTAAGCATATATTGTGCAATAAACACTTAAACCATACAAAAACAAAACAACAATGGAATCTTTGAAACAAAATATTTTATTACTTTAATATCAACAATATAGTGGAACTGGTGCAGTTAATATCACTTAAGTAGGAAAACATTCAATTATGAATGAATTGGCTTAACATTTAACAGTCCAACAGTCAACGGGAGCCATTAGCTCTACTTGCAAGCAAGTATTCTACTGTGAATAAACTTGACCATTTTAGATTCCCCTCCTGGCATTTCATAAATAACAGTCTGTATGAATTCCCAGACATGTTCACACTGCTTCGGGTATTTTACGTCAAAGACATAGAATGCCTTAAAGCAGACATCAATGGCCTGAAGCAGTGTTTCTTGTTCCAGGGCCTGTCCAGCTATTATGGCAAAGGCCTGAAATGCACTCTGCTCATTTCCCAGCGTCAGGATGTGGGGGTATGGCTTGCATGCCTTGGCCTCATGGAGGTACTCCACCATGTTTATTCCAGGCTAAAAAAGAAAGAATACAAGAGAGCAAGTGAGAGATTGCGAATGAGTAAGGACCAAATGTCAACCGACTACTATAGTTGAATTAAAATATAGACATTGTGAGCACCATTTTCCTGGTCCTCACTAGATAAATTATTGTTTTTTGATAAAGTCTAGTTAGCTTTACAATTTGGAAAAGATTTAGTGCATCTCTAATTCAAAAAGTTGAACTGTAATAGTCTACATTTCATTGCACATATGAAATATTCCAAACCTTTTTTGATTAAGTCTTGATGGTTATGGCATACAGCTCACATTACAGAAAACTATTTAAAAAAGAATTCAGACCTTAATTGACCTAAAAAGCCATAAATCAATTGATGATCTATCATTACAATAAACATGCTCAGAAAATGCGTGCGGCCCACCTATCTGACTATCCTATCTGGTCACTAGGCAGCCGGGTTAGGTGGTCAGATAGGTGGGCCCGAAATGCGCGCCCAGGGTGCTTTGATAGTGACCAACGCGTTGTAGGCTTGTAAAACGGCTATTTTCAGAATACTGTCAGGCTATATTTGATGCCTGTCCCCAAAAGTATAGTAAAACAAACCTGGATATGCATGTGTGCGTGCACATATTCTTGAGCTCAGATATGTTGATAAAATGAATAAAGTTTCCCCTTTAGATGTGCTTGAGGACTTACAGGCTTATGGTCGATGAAGGCCAAGCTGCATTCCTGGATGGTGTGGCGAACCACTTTCGCACCGCGGCCACGGCCAGCTTTGTATGTTGTAGGTGGAAGCAAGGCTGGCAGCTGCTTAAGGGCGAGATCCCCAACGCCATCTGTAGGAAGACATAGGTGTCAATACGATGTGGAATTGCATACCTGTGATTTTGTCATTCAATATCAAACTAAAATAAAGCCGATTTCCGCGCAAAATAAGCGGGGCTTGCATGATTTCATAATCCCCGCAATTTCATCGCATAAAATTGCATAAATATCCCGCATATTCCATCGCATTTTTTAAGAAAAAGTGCCGCATAATCAAGGATTTTTGCCCGCAAAAATCACAAAAAAACTCAGCATTTTTCTGGAAGGACTGGTTAATGTTATTAGGTACACTAGTACTGCTGTGTTGACTCTGCTGTGAAAACTTGGAATTTTTAGTACCCAATTAACATAAAGAGGCTGACAAATTTGTTTAACTCTATTCCTATGATGATGTCACTCACTATTCTCAGAGCTCATGTTGTTTTTCACTGTGTAACATGTTCGAGAAGGCTGTGAATTGTTCAAATACAGGTGTTAATAACTAAAGCAAATTTACACTTTTTATTTTAGTTAGCTACAGTAATGATAGCGGCCAAAATGATGTGAAATTGCACTGTTTTTGGTCAAAAACCTTCAAAAATGTTGGACAGAGGAATGCTTAACCCCCCGCTGCTACTTTTGCCCACCCACATAAGCCCTCTAAAACCCCTGGGAAAACTGCATTTACAAGATCTGCAGACAAGAATATATTACCTGGTGTTAATCCATCCAGGGGCAATGTCAGCTTCCCCTCCTGTCTTGCCAGCAACAGGATCTTGTCAGCATAAATGGGTAGCCACGTTTCAAACAATTTTGAAGCAGCATCCCCATGCAGGACAAGAAAGTCCTGTGCAATCTATAAAATGGAAATTTTTATATTTTTAAAACCAATTCAATGTGACACACTAATAAAAGGTTATAAACAATGCATCCTCATGTGTAAGATCATATTTCCCTATACCTACCATGCCTTTGGTCATTAGGCGAGGGAACTCTTCGAGGATCTGATCGATGGTCCAATTGTTGTCCCTAATCCACTTGGCCCTGTAGACTGCCGTGTTCTCCATGTAGGACTCTATCTGGCTGAGGGGCTGAGAATTGTTTCTCAACCATTCTTTAAGCTGTGACGCACGTTCGTCTGATATGGTACATTCTGTAAAAAAGAACAAGAAAGTTGTCAGTCACTGAAATATGGATGTTTTGCTTCATCAAATAATTTTTCAGTTTAATAATTACCTGGTATAAGAGCCCTTGCAAGGGCGCCATCATCTGGCGTTTGTGGTGGTGTCTGTGCCGTGCTTCGCGGCCTGCTGGTTGATCTCAGCCGTTTCCTGACGTTCCGCAGCCTTTCCTCCAGGAATCCAGTGGCTGGCCGGTGGCTCCGTCCTGGGGTGTACCATATTTCCTGCCAAGAAATCTAAATCTTTAATGAATAGAGATGAGGCATGTTTGGCTTTGACAGCGTGGGCTACGGTTAGAAAAGGGTTTGTCTGTATGTCCTCAGAGAAGATGATCAATTATTGTTACTGCTGCTTAGTGCATAACAGCAGGCATCAAACAGCACAGAAGCATTTCTAGAAGGACTGAGATGTATTTTGTTTGTTAACTGACTGTTTTAGCTTTTAAGCTCAATTGATGCTTCTCCATGCTCCGTTGGCACTTCCAGCCAAATTTTGCCACATATAAGGCCTCAAATTCCTGATTATTTTTATTATTAATATTAATATTATTAATTATTTATTAATAATTTTTTCTTAAAGGACCTTCGGGACAATAATTTTCACATGTACGAACCCTATTGTGTATTCTTTGGTGAGGATTTGCCAGAAACAGGAGATCTACATTGGAAATCTAGCAAAAACAGAAGGGGGCCTGGTATAGAGCCCTCGGCTAACTCCAGTTAACCAAGTTTAAATTGAAAATCAAATTGGATTGCAACCTTAAAAATCAAACTGAATCAGTTTGAGGATCATGACAACCCAAATAAATATCTCAATGACATTTTTCAAAAAACACTCACGCTGCCACTGCTTGATGAGTCTTTCAAATAGGCAAATGACTGAACCAAACCCGATGCCAGTGCCCTTTTGATTTCTGATGTAGGACTGTAAAACAGAAGAAAAAAAAAATCACACATCACACAGCTAAAAAGTTCAAACTAGATTTAAATGGATAGTTTGGATACCTTATTCAATATAAAAAAATAAATAAAGTACTTCTCTCCAAACTTCTCAATGAGGTACGACACCAAGATACGGACGAGGAGACGTCTCTGGCTAGTTGTGATGACATTATCTTCATCAAGGCTCTCAACAATTTTCTTGCCATCATGTAAGCCTGTAAGAATCTGCCGGACATCCTGAGAAAATTGCAATAAGAGACATTGCAGATTTCTTAATTTTTATTAAGTGAAGGGTGATATGAATTCAAATCGATATCACCATTATTTCAACCTTTGCCTTGATTTCAATTAATGAACTGCTCACAGGGCATCACAATGTGTTTTAAGCTTGTATAGAGTTATTTTCACTCTTTTCAAGCACCACCATTGTACACGCAAAATATAACATTGGGCTTAAGGTGCTAATCAAATGAATTTAGCTGATTATAAGAAAATTACTATTTCTTATTTAGGGTCGATTTGCCAATTTAAGAAAAAAAGCATCATGATCAATCAATATACACAAGATACATTCAGTTTTGTTTCTACATGTTGGCTTTGATTAATTGCCCAGTCTAGTGTTGATTAAACAAAGTGACAACCAAGTCTTAAAGTGGAACTTACAAACTGTGGAATGATGTGTATTGTCTGCATCAGCTGATTTACTGGTACCACAGCTGCTGCTTGTTCCTCCATGGGGTTTGGAGGAGTGGCAGTTGGTGTGACATCAGAGATTGTAGGTGGGATAGCAGGCACAACAGCAGGCTCAAACTATGCAGAAAATCCAGGTCAATATAATAAACAGTGGCAGCCACCTAGAATAGCTTACTAAGCATCAGTAATGTAAACTCCTGTATAGATAGTGAACAAGGTGACAGATGGGGTGGGAGTCAAGATATAAAACTGTGCATGTATTTGCCAAATTAAACTAGTGGACTCAGAAGACTGCATACAGTATGCATGGTGTGATGGATGTGTACTGGCTGGCATTCTCACAGAATGTATACTGTAGCGAACTCTGGGCGGTATATGCGGATACCTAACAGCTCTGCCAAGTGGAGCTGCCCCTCTTGGTGTTGCGGTTAGGAAACATGCATGGGTACCCGGGTTTGAGAACAGTGGGGTGCACTCCCCGCCATTCTTTACAATAGATTTGGAAAGAGAGTGCACATCGTTTCAGACACAAAACCGCTCAGCAATTCTTCACCCAAGTGCCCTGTGTTTAGGTGTAAAAGGTGACATGTTTCCTTTCTTGGACCATGCAGGTGTCTTTAAAAAAGTGACTTCTAAAACATAACAGTGGCAGTGACTAAGACTGTATATGGAGCAGATAGACATTAAGTGATTAAACTGAAAAATACTTACAGTACAACTTATAACATCCCAGTAGTCATTTCAAGAACATCCCATTAGTTCGGTAACGTCATCCCATGCCGGAAGTAGTTCTTCCCATCCCATTAGTTCGGTAACGTCATCCCATCCCAGAAGTAGTTCTTCCCATCCCATTAGTTCGGCTAAAAACTAAACTAATATGGCGGACAATGTCAAGCTAGGCCGTTTCAACATCTATAAACCTGTCAAAATACTATTTACAAGTGTCAAACACACACAAACACCTGGTGGCAGTCAGCTGATTATCTAAAAAAGTCTATAGCGCAGGGAAATGTATAAACTGTCATCATCCTCTTTGTGCGACTTGACTGCATGGATGGGATGGTGATCAAGCAGCTCTCTCACATCTACAGCTGCCAAAACTTGAGTGGGAATCACACTGTATGAAAATAAATGCCTATCAAACCACTGTGTTTCCCACTTCTTTACAACAAACTTTATTGTTGGTGTATGTGATGTTTGCTCCAGTAGTAAAACTGATTGTATGACACCAAACTGAGGCTCTCCATATGGATCATAGGACAGGAATACGGTCATGCCTGCTCTATATTTAGTTCCCTTAAATGTAACCCAGGCTGGCACATACAATTCACTAAAAAGGGGAATACCTTCTAGACCACTTCGGATCTCTTTAAATCCCTCAATGTTGGCCAGAAATGTAGTGTACCCAGGACCAACTTCTGTATTGTGGCACAACACACTTCCACACAGGAAATTGTAGCACTGCATCATCTGATGGCGAAATGCCATGGTTTTACAAATGTTTCTGAAGTTGCAAGTTACATGGCTAACCTGTTTGAAAAATGCATGTCGAGCTTCAAATCTCATCGCCCAGAACTGCCTCAATGGTCCGAGTTTTTGAATGACTCCTGGGTAATGTTTTGGCCGTAAATGTAGGTGAGGATAGAGCTCCAGGAAGAGGGAGTGATGCTCTTCAATGATTTTGCTTAAGTACAGTGTTGCTGCTACAGTAAGCGAAGGAGAAAAGATAAACTCCATGCACAAGAGTAGGAGGAGAAGAAGTTCCCAATGCTTGTTATCCATAGGGATAAGGTCACCTATCATTGTCGGCAGTAACCTAAGTAGGCACCACATTTGAGATGCTGACTGCCGCAAGGGGGCTTCAGGGTTTCTGAGATTGCTTATGGCAGAAGGTTTGTTACTCTTATCACAAAATCCATAGTCAAAGCTTGTTATTCTGTAATTGAGCTTTTCTAGTGTGAGATACTTTTGCTCAATTAGTGAATTCAACACAAGTTTGACTTCATAGGGCCCCACCCCTTCCAGTACATCATGCATGATGTCAACTGCCACATTGTCTGATACATGATAAAAAGACAAGTTGTTCAAGACACTGTCTCTTTTCAGGCCTGTCTGGGAGGAGTCGGCGGTACACAAATCTGCCTCATAACTATTGCGATCACGCAACAGTGCAGGTTCTTCCAGCGTCAGAGATCTCACACCCCTTTTATCTGCTTTGCAGAACCGACACACATAGTTTCCACTGAAGCTTTCAATGTAGCCAAGAACGCCATGCAAGCCTAAATTGTCTCCAACTACCTGGACCACCGTGAACTTGACAACACCTTGATAGTTGGGGGTATTAACGAAGATGCCATCACTCTCTAGACACCTGATCTCTTCCACGATAGGGCGCAGGATTGCATCAAGGCCATAGGTCGCTACGTCATCAGATTTGTACACTGCTAAAAGGAACTGTGACTGCAAACTTGATAGCAGGTCTGGTGGCAAGCTCTTCAAGATGAAATAAATAAGTCCTAACTTGTGAATCCCAGTCTTAGAACCAAGTGGATTTACTATCTCACAATCATCTTGGTAAATCACAAGTGGGATTGAAACCTCATTCTGGAACAATGGATGTGTTTTACAAAATTCCCCATCAAAAACATCCTGAATTGCATCACCCTCTCTGCACTGCCATTCCAGCATGGCCTGTAAAATCCCGGGAATTTCAAGAATCTTGGTCAAAAGGCTCTTTAACGGAATACGGTGATATGAATCAGGAACTGCAACTTGCCGGACAATGCCAGTGGCAGTGGCCATTGGCTGAACATAGGAAACCCCAGAGAGAAGCTCCTCAACTGGGTGCATGAAGTTTCCAGATTTAGCAAAATACTGCATCTGTTTATAATCTGTCTCCATTCCTTTGAAAGGCTCAGCTGCTTCTGTGAACTCCACCCCAAGCTCTTCTACCTCTGGGCTTTGATCAAGACCAAACTGACGAAATAAAGACATAGTCTTTGATTGCAGTCGGCTGACAATATTGCTAATTAAACTGGAGGTATGCTGAACCACAAAGTTTAAGTTTGAGTATGTCATAGAAGATTTGGATTTAAGGTGGGCTAAAAAGAGGGCCACCCGATTGGTAATACCATCTGGCTCTAGTTCATCCCAATCCTCCTCAACTTCCTCATCTACTGGCCCCATTTCCGCAATCAGCATTTCAACATTCTGTACATCAACAGGTGGGGCTGGACCTTCAAAGGGGTCATCAAGAGTATTTCCAACTTTATGCTCCTTTTCCAAGTGTCTTTTAAAAGACCACATGTAAAAAAATGTCCTACCACAACCACTCTCACTACACTGGAAATGTGTTGATGCTGAGTTTACATGGTGTACTGCACGTAAATGCATAAAAAGACTCTTGATACCCCCTGAAATTTGCCTTTTGCACTTAAAGCAAGTATAAGCCATCTTCCCAAATAAACTATTAAATACTCAGAAATAATAACAGTGTGTGGAAAAATTAAGAATTGAGCCTCTTATGTTGATCTTACAAGTCCTCTAAATTTTTTGAAGAACTTTAGCCTAGGGCCAGCTCTTGGGATCAACTGGTTGATGGTAGCCTCATCTAAAAGAAGAAAACTCTCCTCATCAATCCCCTCCTCTGAAAGACAAAAATAGAAAACACAAAGACATCTGTTTTTACAACAGAGGAGTACAAAACTAAAATGTATATGTAATTAAATGGAAGATATAGTAATAAACATGCATATTCCATCATTTGTTATTACAAAATAGAATGAAGCACTGAAAGTCTACAAAAGACATGTGCCCTATTCATCTATTGTAGTCACTTTGACACATTACATGGAAGCTATTGAAAAAAAGAGGAAATTATATTTCATAAGCATTCATGTCTGAAAAGGGCTTGAGTAGCAATGCAGACTTGATATGCTGTGGATGGGAAAACAAATATTTCTTACCTTGAAATCTTTCAACAAGGTCTGTCAGCTGCCAGTCTGTCAACGTGTCAGTGACAAAGCTGTCCATTGATCTGAAACAAACACAAAAAGAGGTTAAGCAAATATACAATTGCTATTGTATTAACTACTCAGATGTCACCATGCAAATGCAGACTAGCAGCAGAATGTAATCCAATGTGAAGATAACAGCCATTTTATTTAGCATCACAAAATATAGAGAAAACAATCCTCCCTATCTCCCTATACAATTCATGACAAATTGCATACATGTAAATTGTCTATGCTTCACAAGAATGTTTGGGGCTGCTCACAGCATAACCTTCAGGGCACGACTGTCAGTATAACAGTCTACAGCAGTGGTTGCTGTACACCTACAGCAGTCCCAAACTTTTTATTACATATTTCTCAACTGGCCCTTGTCCTTTGCCAGGCCGCCATTTTATATAAAAATGTGTTCTTATCCATTGTGGGTCACCACATTAAGTTACTTAAATAAATGGACATAAATGCATTTAGTCAGACATATCAGGTTATCTCACTGTTTTTACATACTTTAATCAGTCTAACACTGTGTTATGCCTTCGCATTTCACATTAAAAGCTTTGGGGGTGAAAAAGCGCGCTCATTTTTAGCCAGTTAAAATAATATAGCTAAGTTAGCCAGGCCGCCATTTTATATAAAAAAATGTTTTCTTATCTATTGTGGGTCACCACATTACTTAAATAAATGCACATAAATGCATTTAGTCAGACATATCAGGTTATCTCACTGTTTTTACATACTTTAATCAGTGTAACACTGTGTTATGCCTTTGCATTTCACATTAAATGCTTCAGGGAAAAAAGAGCGCGCTCAATTATAGCCAGTGCTTCCATGATAACGGCCAAATGGCTAACGTTAGCTACGTTGTTAGACAAACCAACCAACTAGCCTCGACAATATAAAGATATTACTTTAATAGGTAACGTAGACTCACTGTATTCCGGATACTAGACCGTTTCCCGCAAATTCTATATATAAACACTTCACGGTCATTGCATCCGTCTCATCTTTGCCTCATCCTCTTTCGCTTCCGACCAACCCAGCTTATAGTTGTTAAAATGTATTAGAAATGACATGTAGTGTACACAAACCTTAATTTATTTGCCTTGCTGGATGAAGAGTCAGGTTCTCTGTGACGAGCGCTCGATGTGTGGATTCGATCTGGTGGACTCTGAGTCTGGTGATGATGTGATGATGACGTTCGAAGCACAAACAACCCACGTGCTGGGTCAACCGATGTATGTTGGGTAGATGGAATTTGGGTTATTTTGTGCAACTCATGTGTTGAGTCAAAATCCATATAAATAACCCATAATGGGTAAAACATTTCATAACCCAGCGGTTGGGTTGATGAAATAACCCATCATTTTTTAGTGTGTATAGAGATGGGGCTTGGTTCTTTTGACTCATGCTAGCAAACAGGACTTCCAACATGCTACACATGCTAGCTGTGAATAGCTACATGCTAATAGCAATTAGGTAAGTGCTAAATCATGCCAAGAAAATGCTAAGAACTCCAATAGTAACCATCTGTGACAACTACCAACCACCTAGTAACATCATAGCAACCACCTAGAATACCTTAGCAACTGCCCAGAACACCATAGGAACCACCCAAAATACCCTAGCAACTGCCTAGCAACACCATAGCAACCACCCTGAACACCCTAGCAACTGCCTAGCAACCACCCATAATACCCTAGCAACACCATAGCAACCACCCAGAACACCCTAGCAACCACCTAGCAACGCCCTAGCAACCATCCAAAATACCCTAGCAACTGCCTCGCAACCACCCAGAACACCCTAGCAACACCCTAGCAACCACCCAGAATACCCTAGCAACACCCTAGCAACAACCCAGAATATCCTAGCAACCACCTAGCAACATCATAGGAGCCACCCAGAACACCCTAGCAACCGCCTAGCAACCACCCAGACCACCCTTGCAACCACCTAGCAACATCATAGCAACCACCCAAAACACCCTAGCAACCGCCTAGCAACCACCCAGATCACCCTAGCAACCACCTAGAAACACTATAGCAACCACCTAGCAACCTCATAGTAACCACCCAGAACATCCTAGCAACACCCTAGCAACCACCCAGATCACCCTAGCAACCACCTAGAAACACCATAGCAACCACCTAGCAACCTCATAGTAACCACCCAGAACATCCTAGCAACACCCTAGCAAACACCCAGAATACCCTAGCAACCGCTTAGCAACACCATAGCAACCACTCAAAACACCCTAGCAACCGCCTAGCAACCACCCAGAACACCCTAGCAACGCCCTAGCAACCACCCAGAACACCCTAGCAACCACCCAGAATACCCTAGCAACCACCCAAAACACCCTAGCAACCGCATAGCAACCACCTAGCAACCACCTGAACACATGAATAAGCCATATCTCAGCACCAAAACATCATACAGACATGTCTGTTGGTTCGTATGCAATCATGTACCACACTCTAGCAACCGTGTGGCGAGTTTTGCCACTGCAAGCACCACTTCACATTTTCTTCTGGAAATGTACATTCTAGTTAGTGGTGCTTGCCAAAGGCAAGGCATCACTATTGTTATTGTGCATACTTATTATTCTTATTATTATTATTCTGGACAAAGTTTGGCACGTAACTCGTCCCGCAAATTTTGTCACAGACCCCCGAGTGAGGCGTCAAAACATGCGGCTCATTGAGGAGAGGTGTGCTATGACTTTTCTAAGCAATCGGGTGTACGATGTTCGCACAGCGGACGAAAAAGCGGCCAAAAAAATCCCATTTACTTAACATTGCGGAATGTTCAGAATTTCAAATCCCAACCGACTTTTTCACACACACAGACACAAAGGGCCTGACACCCCTGCATTTCTCTCCCTCTCTCTCTCCCTCAGAGGATTTATATTATCAGGCAGCCAATAAGTAATGGTCTAAAATCTTCATAGCCTCAATCTAGCAACCAATTACAGCACCCTAGCAACCGTAGGCCATAGGCACGAGGCCGCAGTCAGTCTCTCAGGATCATTGTGAAGCTATTAAGCCACGCCCTAGCAACCATTTAGAGCACCTTAGCAACAAGTTCCATAGACTTCTATTGAAAGAGATCAAAAGGATATCTCCGGATAGAAGTGTCATAGAAACACAAGGGTGGACTCGTTTGACTCGGGGCAGTAAACAACCAAAAATGAATCACCTCAACACTACGTAGCCCCTCCCTAGCAACCATTGTCGAGCACCTTAGCAACCAAAATCCATAGAGGGATATCTTCCATTCTGAATGTCACAGAGGCATGGGAGTTGGTTTATATCATTCACACTGACAATCAGCCTTTTCAGTTTCATGACTGGCACCTGCCAAGCCACTCCCTAGCAACCAAACAGAGCATACTTGCAACCATTTTGCAAGACCTATATCTCTGCATCAAAACATTGTATAGAGATGGGGGTTGGTTCTTTTGACTCATGCTAGCAAACAGGACTTCCAACATGCTACACATGCTAGCTGTGAATAGCTACATGCTAATAGCAATTAGGTAAGTGCTAAATCATGCCAAGAAAATGCTAAGAACTCCAATAGTAACCATCTGTGACAACTACCAACCACCTAGTAACATCATAGCAACCACCTAGAATACCTTAGCAACTGCCCAGAACACCCTAGCAACCACCCAAAATTCCCTAGCAACTGCCTAGCAACACCATAGCAACCACCCAGAATATCCTAGCAACCACCTAGCAACATCATAGAAACCACCCAGAACACCCTAGCAACTGCCTAGCAACCACCCAGATCACCCTAGCAACCACCTAGCAACCTCATAGCAACCACCTAGCAACCTCATAGTAACCACCCAGAACACCCTAGCAACACCCTAGCAACCACCCAGAATACCCTAGCAACCGCTTAGCAATGCCATAACAACCACTCAAAACACCCTAGCAACCGCCTAGCAACCACCCAGAACACCCTAGCAACGCCCTAGCAACCACCCAGAATACCCTAGCAACCACCCAAAACACC